>NW_006399879.1:4116445-4125025 GCF_000299155.1 Elephantulus edwardii | reverse complement strand
CCACAGGACACAGGGTCACTGTCCTCAGGGAGTGAGGTGGGGTCACCACAGGACACAGGGTCACTGTCCTCATGGAGTGTGGGAACACCACCAGACTCAGGTGTCTCTTCACTGATGGAGTGACAGAGAGTACAGGGTCACCCCTTTCATTACATAGGGGACACCGCAGGTCACAGGGTCTTATTCCTCAGCCTCCCCCTGTCCCCAGTTCTCTGGTAGACTGATTCGGAGGTGTGATGCTTGCATTCAGGGAGCTGCCTTCAGGGGAAGGCCTTCCCTCTGTTGGTCCTGGTCGAGGGTCCTTGTCTCCCTTCAGCATCTACAGTCTGACACTCTGAGGGAATCGCCACAGGATTTGTTGTTGGTCTTGTCCTGGATCTAGAAAGCTTGGACCCAGGCAAGGACCTGGGGCCGAAGGACACGCTCTGCTCTGCTCCTAGTTCTTCTGTGTTGGTGATATTTTGGTCTCAGTTTCCCTACTCCATACTTACTCCTTTTATCTCGTGTAAGACAAAACAGGTGTTAGAGGCCACACCCAGGAATGGTTCCCTTACATAGAACCAGAGCTATGATAGAATGAAGGGCCTGCCATCCAACGCTCAATTCTTTTACCAAAGATTGATTTGTCAGATCAGGAGAAATCATTACACAACGGTCACATTAGAGAATTCTTTCCCATGCATCCCCTGAGTAAACACGTGCTCTGGAGGGACACAATTCAACCTATGATGTTAACAGATAACGTCTGTTGATCCACGACCCTGTTGATGGACAACTTGGGCTGTTTCCACTTTCCAGCGCTGTGTAGATCTTATTTATTTCTAAAATAAAACCCCCGTTAAGCTGTTTTTATTTGAGTCTTTCTATCACTTTCAGCCAGCACCAACTGATATGAAAAGTCATTTTCCGATGAATTAAAGAAGGAAATATGGGAGACTAACTTCTGTGGCTTTGAGGGAGTAAATTATTTCATTTCTTGCTTGCTTTTGTTGTTTTGAATAGAAATACAGCACAGCACTTACCACTCTGATTATTTTCGCGTGTACATTTTCCTGTCGTTAGTTGCCCTGACGGTGTCTTTGTCACCCTCAGCGACACTCACCTCCAGATTTCCCATCATCATGATCAGAAGCTCAGCATTTGCTGAACAAGAACACCCTTCGCCTCCTCATCCTCCCCGCCCTGTCAGCACAGACCATCTTCGGTCTTTAGACATTTGCTAGTCTAGCTAGTTGGTAGATGTGACATAATAACATTTTTGTCCTTTTTGTGACTTGACACTTCATTCAGCATAAAGGTTTCAAGGTCCACCCATGTTGTTGTCTGTATGCAGACCTCATTTTCCCCTTCAATTCTTTCCACTTGAGAAACGCTGAGCGACTCTTCCCTTCTGGTTTTCTGACTCCAGGTCTTTATAATGATGTGCTTTGTCTTCTTGAGCCGCCTTGGAAACTTTCTGTCCAGTGATCTTTTTTCATCATTTCTTCCTTTTCGTTTGGCTCTCTCCACTCTGGGGCAAGTTTCGGAACTCCGTCTGATGTGCACGGTGGCCTTTTCATCCTCTCCTGTCTTCGAAAGGACTTTCTTCATGTATGTTGTCCTCTCACGACTTGTCTGGTCCTCGGTGGTTGGTGTTCAGTGCTCCGAGTCTGTCCCTGAGATCTCTGAACTCAGCTGAGGCAGGCTTCTGGCCGTGTTTCCCCTCTCCTGGGCTTGTTTCCCTTCTCTTCAGCTCCAGCTTGAACTTGCATACGCACAGTTGATTATCTCCCACAATCAGCTCTTGACTGTATTCTAGCTGGTGTCCTCCACCAGCTCTTTCCACAAACACAGGCGATTTGATTCCTGCATGTTCCATCTGGTGAGGTCCACGTGTGTGTGCTGATTCACGTGTATTGTCATTAGGTGTCTCTGAGTCTAACAGGACCCACAGTGACCCCAGGAATGACAGATCGGAAACTTGTCCTCTCCTGCTCCATCCCCAAGGTCTTCCCCACCCCCCACCCCCAGGCTGAAGAGTCCAGTGTTACAGTCACTGTGTCACCTGTCCGTTGAGGATTTTCCTCTTTTTCTCTGACCTTTTGCAGCATGATGTCCTTTTTCCAGAGACAGGTCCCCTCCTGACGACGTGCCTGAAGTATGTGAGATGAAATGCCAGCATCCTCACCTCGAAGGAACACCCTGCCTGCCCTTCCTCCAACACAGACGTGCCTGCCCTTTTGCCAGGTCGTGATGTATCGTTATTGTCATCTTAAAATTTGAAGGCATCACCACAACAAGATAAAGGTAAACAACTCAATTGAAAAATGGGCACAGTCTATCTGCTCCAGTGTGATTTGTTATTGTTGTTGTTGTTGCGTACCATGGAGTTGGAACCGACCCATATTGCCTCTGAAAACCACTGGAGGGTCAGTTATGAGTCAATTCTGATTTGATAGCCAAGAACAACAACGCTCCTGTAACCGATACTTGATATTAGCAGTCAGGAGATCAGGAGATGTATCGTACTGGAAAACTCTGCAGTTGAGACTTCTCCAAACTCTTAAGGAGCAATGATGTTGAGTTGAGGACTAAGGTGTACTTGACTCAGACCATGGCCTTTTCAATCACTTGCTGTGCATCTGAGAGCTGGGAAATGAATAAGGATGATGAAAGAATTTATATCTGTGAGTTGTGGTGTTGGAGAAGAGCAGTGAACATCCCATGGACGGCCAAAAGAACAAACAGATATGTCACGGAGAAAGTGCAGCCAGAGTGCTCCTTGGAGGCAAAGATGGCAAAGTTCTCACTTCACAAACTTTGGGCATGTTGTTAGGAGAGACTATTCCTTAAAAAGGACCTCATGCTTGGAAAGGTGGAGGAATGACAAAGGAGAGGAAAACCCTCAGCCAGGTGGATTGACACCGTGACTGCACCGATAAGTTCAAGTGTGTCAGAGACTGTGAGGATGGCACCGGATAGGGTAGGGTTCAGATCTTTTGCGGTTCGTAATGTTGCTATGAGTCATGTTTGATGGCACCTAACAATAACACAGTTATTATCCGGAGATCAACCCATCTATCTATGGTCAGCTGATTTTTGACAAGGAGATGAAATCAGTCAAGTGGGGAAACGACAGCCTTTTTAACAAATGGTGTTGGCAAAATTGGAAAAATATCTGCAAAAGACTCAAGCAAGACCCACACCTCACTCCATACACAAAACCCAACTCAAGGTGGATAATGGATCTAGGACTAAAACCAAGGACTATAAACTTCATTACAGAAAAGCTAGGAACAACACTAGAAGTCCTAATCCACAACATAAACAGTCTTCCCAGTATTCTGGAAAATCTACAACCAGGAGAAGATAACATAGATGAATGGGATCTTCTAAGACTCAAATCCCTATGCACATCCAAAAACTTCTCCAACAGGGTAAAAAGGGAAGCCACTGACTGGGAAAAAGTATTTGGTAATAACATCAGATCAGGGACTTATATCTAGAATTTATGAAATACAATAACACAGTTATTAATGAATATTTGCAGCTACTTCTCACTTTGAATCATGTCCACATGAGCAAATGAAAGTCCTTCATTCACAAAAAGCTTTATCCCATCCACATAATTTTAAGGTAGGCTCTATTTTGAAACTAGTTCTAGAATATAGAGATGCCAGAATAATGGGAAGAAAGGCTGAAGCAAAAGAGATTAACAGGAAACTTCAAAGGCAGTTTGAGGAGACAAAGAAAAACATTATATATAAAAAAAGCAAAACATTGTAACAAAATACCAAAGAGCTGGACTTCGAAAATTGAAAATGAAGACCACACACTGAACACACAACAAACTCAAGCCTTGAATTGCAATACTGAAGAGTTCTTTGGGGAAAAAATCGTGAAGGATGCAGGAAGCATCAAAGAAAGATGGAAGGGATATTCAGAGTGACTGTACCAGAAAGACTTAGTCCATACTGAACTATTTTAAGGAGCTTAAAGTCAAGCATAGATAGTAATGAAAGAAAGTCAAGCTGCACTGAAGGCATTGGCAAAAAAATAAGTCCTCAGGAATTGATGGAATACCAACTGAAGTATTTCAACAAGCAGATGCAGCCCTGGATGTGCTCACCAGGCTGTGGCAAAATTTTGGAAGACAGCTACCTGGCTGGCTGACTGGAAGAGACTCATATCTGTTCCTATTCTATAAGAGGCAACTGAACAGAAGGCAAAAATTATCAATAAAAATTAATATCATTAATATTACATGCAAGTAACACATTGCTGAAGATTGTTTTCAAATTTTTCTTTTGTCTCTTGAATTACTTTTTGTTTTCATTTTACACTGGTTTACCTACAACATTTGTATGCACCCACCGGATCCCTCTCACCTCTGCCACCCACTCCTCCCTGCACTCATCAAACCGTTTGATCCCATGATTACCCTGCCCATCCTAACTCCTCTGCTCCTCCATCCCCTTAGATCCTTACACATGTTTTATTGGTTATCTATTTTCTACAATAACGGTCTTATATGGCATTTGTTCTTATGGGACTGAGTTAGTCCGCTGAGCATAATATTCTCCAGTCCCTCCCAAGTTAGGCAGTGATTTACAAAATCATTACTCGAGCGTGCTGTGTAGTGTTGCATAGTGTGAACGTATCACAATTTCTCAATCCATTTGACTGTGGTTGGACCTTTGGTCTGTGTCCATGTTTTTGCAATGGTGAGTGCTGCTGCTGTGAACACTGCTGTACAAGTCTCTGTGCCTCAGTTCTCATTTTCTCGGAGTATAAATCCCTGCGCACAAAGAAGGTTTCCAAACAGGCTGAGGATTATTTTAACATGTCTGGAATAGCACATCGACAGGGAACTGCCAGAAATTCAAGCCAGATCGTGATCGTGACACTAGGGCTATCATTGCTGATGTTACACCGATCCTGGCTGAAAGCAGAGAACACCAGAAAGAGGTGGTGGTTGTCGTTGTTATGTGCCGTCGATTTGTGTTTTATTGACTATGCAAAAGCATTTGTCCAGGTGGATCATAACAAGTTATGGCTAACATTGAGTTGAGTGAGGTTCCCACAACGCTTAATTGTGCTCCTAGGAAACCTATGCTTAGACCAAGGAGCAGTTGTCTGAATAGCACAAGGGAACATTGTATGGTTTAAAATCAGAAAAGGTGTGTGTGAGGGTTCTATCACCCTCCACACCTATTCAATCTGCATATTGAACAAGTAGTTCAAGAAACTGAGTTATTTGAAGAAGAAAGTGGCATTAAGATTGGAAGAAGAGTCATCAATGACCTGTCATGCAGACGGCACAGTCTTCCTTGAACAAGGTGAATATTTGAAGAAATTACTGAAGATCAAAGAGTAGAATCTTTAATATGGATTATTGTTGTTTGCCTTTAAGTTGAACACGACTCATAATGACCCTATAAAAAAAGGCCTGAAGCCCCTCTACAACTATGGACATTTATCAAATTTCATAGAGATTCTGGAGGCATGTTGTTTAGGAAGTGGATGCCACTCCTGTTTCCAAACCTGTCATAGTATGTTTTTGTTGTTATGTGCCACTGGGTCACCTGCGATGTATAGTGACCCTATGTCTGAACCCTTCTCTGTCCTGAGCCATTCTCACTAACTAAAGTAATATGCATTACACCTCAATATAAAGAAAATAAAAATCCTAAACTAATAGGCAACATCATGATGTTGTTGATGTCGTTGATTGCTGTCAAGTCAAGTGCGACTCATAGCGATTCTGGGAACAAAAGATCTAATGCTTTTCCATAACTTCATCAATTCCAAGTTCAAAGAGTTTCTAGAGGCATGTGGTTTAGGAAGTGGATGCCACTCCTGCTTCCAAACCTGTTTTACAGCTGGGAGCTCCACCAAACACTGTCCACATTGGGAAACCATTCTGGTATTTGATAGCCCAATGGTACAAGGTCCAGCATCACAGCAAATGCAGGTTGCTTCATACAGCACATTGACAAAGAGTGATGTACAAAGTGGAAGAGTGTTTCTCCAGATACAACAGCACTAGTCTCATTTAGCAGTGGTTAAGTGTCGTCAAGTAGAATATGACTGAGAGTAAGTTTTGCACAAAAGACCTGAACTCTATAACTAACATCATTTCTGTACAGAACTCTGTTCTGTAACTACCATCATTTCTGTACATTTATAGAGTTTAGAGAGTTTGTAGAGTTTCCAGAGACATCTAGTTTAGGAAATGAATGCCACTTCTGCTTCCCAGCATGAATCAATCTGGAAGCTCATCCAAACATACACATCAGACGTGACCCCAGAAACCTCTCTTGAGCGCCCATTAGGACTACTATCAGATGCAACAAAACAGCCCAAGTTCCTCTCCCTCTCCCTCTCCCTCTCCCCTCCTCCTGACAACATACACGAAGGGAGGACCAAACCTTGGGAAGAAAAAAAATCATTCTGGGAAAAGTGGAGGGTCCGAGAAAGAGAAGTAGTGACCCTACAGATTGGACACAGCGACTGTAGCAGTGGGCTCAGGCTCCTGGAGGTCATGAGGGCGATGAAGGACAGGGCGAGGGTCCAGCCTGTTGCTCATATGGTCACTGAATTGTAGTCTGCCTGGTGGCACAGAAGTGCAACTCCTGCTTCTGTGAGAGGCAGCTCTTCCCTGGTCGTATTTTGAGTGCCTTCCAACCAGGGGCTGATCTGGCACCGTATCAGACATACGGCGCTCTGAGGCTGTTTGAAGGGTTTTCAAGGGGCGGTCATTTCAGAAGTGGATGGCCAGGCTGCTTCCCAGGCAACCTTAGTTTGGAAGTTCAGCTGAAACCTGTCCATCATGGGCTGCCCTGCTGGTGTTTGAAATACTGGTGGCATGGGTTCTAACAACACACAAGCCGCCACAGAAGGTCAAACAGACACATGGTGGTGATAACACCCAATGATAAAACAACACACTGCACAGTAGTCAACATTAGAAAGTAGGAAAAGCAAATTTAAACCTCAGTGAGTTACCACCCGTAATAGCCCCACTGTTGTTGTTGTTATGCACCATTGAGTCAACTAAAACTCATAGCAAACAATAGCTCTGCTTTCCTCTATCTTGAGCCAGTCTCATTGTCTCTGACACACCTGCCCCCATTGACACAGTCACTGAGTTAATCCACCTCATCCAGGGTCCTCCTTTCCTGTTCTAACCCCCCACCCTTCCAAGCATGATGTCCTTCTTCAAGGACAGGTACTTCCTGGCCACGTGTCCAATGTATGTGAGACAGCTTCAGAATCCTCACCTCCAAGGAACAGCCTGGTTTCATCCACTCCAGGACAGACCTATTTGTTCTCTTGACAACCCATAGTATATTCAACTTTTTTCCAGCACCACAACAAGGCATAGATCCTTCTGTCATTCTTAGTCACTGTTTAGCACTCAGATGTATAGAAAGTAATTGAGAAGACTATGGCCTGGAGCGGGTGTACCTTAGTCTCTAGACTGACATCATTGCTCCTTAGCACTCTGAGAGGTCTCTGACTGCTGAAGCCAAGAGTGTTAATTGTAGACCCAAGCAAGACGAAATTGTTAACAATCTCAATCTCTTCTCCATCTATCATGATGCTGCCAGTTGGCGCAGTGGTGAGAATCTTTGTTTTCTTGATGTTGAGATGCAGTCCACTTTGAAGACTGCAGTAATCTTGACCTTCAGCAAATGCTTCAGGTCCTCCTCAGTTTCTGCAAGCAAGGTTGTGCCATTTGCATAACACAGGCTGTTGATGAGTCTTCCTCCAATCTTGATGCCATATTTCTGCTCATAAACTCCAGCCTCCCAAATGATATGTTCCGCATAGATTGAAAAGGTATGGAGAGAGGACACATCCCAGACACATTCCTTTCCTGAATTTAAACCATGCAGTGTTTGCTTGCTCCATTTGCATGACTGCTTCCTAGTCTAAGTATAGGTTTTGCATGAGCACAATTAATTTCTCTGGGATTCCCATTCATCGTCAAGGTTAGCCACAAGTTGTGGTCCACACAGTCAAATGCCTTTGCACAGTCAATAAAACACAAATAGACATTCTTTTGGTACTCTCTGCTTTCAGCTGGGATCCATCTGATGTTTGTAGTGCTATGGCCTCTTCTAAACCCAGCTTGTATTTCTGGCAGTTCTCTGTCAATGTAATATTCCAGTCTTCTTTTTTTTTTTTTTAATTTATCAGCAAGATTTTGCTTATGTGTGATCTTGTTCAATGATTTCCACACTCTACTGGGTCATCTTTCCAGAGAATGGAAATAAATATGGATCTCTTCCGCAGCTATTGGCACATAACTTTCCTCCAGATTTCTTTTTTTAATTATTATTAAATTTTACTCGTTTTAGTGAACATTTACAGAGATTTTGGGTTTTCATTCATTCATTGTTGCACTGTTTTCTCTACCCTCCTGCCCAGTTCGTTCTTCCCCCCGCCCCGAATGTCTGTTTTAATTGTCCAAGTGCCACAGTGCTTGTCGAAGCCAGTTCTGATTAATCGCCTTTGTCAATGTGTCCTTTGCCATTCCCTATCTCTCCTCCCTGAGAGAGACTTCACCCTGATTCATAAGGAAAAGGGGATGGC
>NW_006399879.1:4114679-4115686 GCF_000299155.1 Elephantulus edwardii | reverse complement strand
AGCAAGTGAGTGGGAGCTTCCTCTCTACTCCCTTGCCTATCTGTGGCTCTCGTCTGTGACACTGTCTACTGAAGTGGCCCAGCTTTCCACAGTGGTCCTCCAGATTTCTTGGCACAACTTGGTGAGTACATCCAGGGCTGTATCTGTTTGTTGAAATATGTAAATTGGTATTCCATCAATTCCTGGGTCTCTGTTTTTAGCCAATTCCTTCAGAGCAGCCTGAATTTCCTCCTTCATCATCATTGCCTTTTCACCAAGTGTTATTTCCTCAAATTCTTTTGTGTCGTCCAGTTCTTTTTGGTACAGTGACTGTACTCCTTTCATCTTCTTTTGATGCTTCCTGGGACATCAAACATTCTGCCATCAGTATTGCAACTTGCGGCTTGAATTTGTACTTCAGTTCCTTCAGCTTAAGAAATGCTGAGCAAGTTCGTCTCTTTGGATTTTCTGACTCCAGTTCTCTGCACATTTCATTATAATGATTTGCTTTGCTTTTCCAAGCTGCCCTTTGAAATCATCTGTTCAGCTCCTTAACTTCCTGATTTCTTTCCTTAGCTTTGGATTCTCAGCATTCCAGTGCAATACTCAGAGTCTCTTCTGACATCCATCTCAGTCTTTGCTTCTTCCTGTCTTAATAATGATCTTTATATTCTTCATGGTATCTGATGCTCTTGATATCATCCCACAGCTCATCCGGTCCTCATTTGTTAGTGTTCAAGGCCTCAAATCTATTCCTGAGATGGCTCTTAAATTCAGGTGGCATAGACTCAAAGTCTGGTTTTCACAGTTGATATTCTTTCCACAGATGTAATCTGGCTTCGGTGTTAAGAGGGAGAAACTCTTGCAATCAGTTAGTAGGAAACGACAAAATCATGCGTGTGATACTATGACATGAGTACAGACTTCTTTACATAGTTGTTGTTATGTGCCATCGAGTCGCTTGCGACTCATAGCGACCCTATGTACAGCAGCCCTAAACTCTGCTCTGTCCTGTGCCAATCACACTG
>NW_006399879.1:4106538-4112182 GCF_000299155.1 Elephantulus edwardii | reverse complement strand
AATCTTGCTTGTATGTGGAATCAGTGCTATTGTTCTGTAGTTTCCACACTCAGTTGGGTAACCCTTCTTTGGAATGGGAACAAATATAGATCTCTTCCAGTCACTCCTAAACATTCAGATTAAGACAGACTAGGAAGAAGGATTGGCCATCCACTTCTGAAATAGCAGGCATCTGAAAACCCTATATACAACACAACACACGTAGACGAACAGAAATGGCAACCTAGGTAGAACTTTCAAGCATGGAAATACAGAGGAAGAGGAACAGTTGTAAGCAGACACTAGTGATTGGAACATGGAATGTGAGAACCATGAATGTAGGAAAGTTAGAAATTGTTAAAAAAGAAATATTGACATACTAGGCATTGGAGAGATGAGATGGACTGGCGTGGGTACTAGGGATATTGTAGCTAATTTTAGATGAATCTTGGCTGAAAGCAGGGAGAATCAGAGGAATATCTATCTGTGTTTCATTGACTGTGCAGAAGCATTTGACTGTGTGGATCATAACAAACTGTGGCTGATTCTGAGAAGAATGGGAATCCCAGAACACTTGATTGTGCTTATGCGAAACCTATGCTTGGACCAAAAGGCAGTCGTCAGAACAGAGCAAGGAAATGCTGCATGGTTTAAAATTGGGAAGGGTGTATGCCAGGGATGTGTCCTATCTCCATACCTTTTCAATCTATATGCAGAACTGATTATCAGAGAAGCTGGACTCTATGAGGAGAAATGTGGCATCAGGTTTAGAGGAATACTCATCAATAATAATTGTGTTATGCAGATGACACAACCCTGCTTTCTGAAACTGAGGAGGACCTGAAGTGCTTGCTGCAGAAGGTCAAGGTTATATTCTTCAACATGGATTGAAGGGAACACACCACGGTTTAAAATTAATAAAGGAGTGAGTCAGAGATGTATCCTTTCTCCATACTTATGTACTCTGTATCCTGAACAAATTGAGAAGCTGGACTCTATGAAGAGGAATCTGGCCTCAAGATCAGAAGACTCATCAGTAACCTGCATTATGGTGAGGAAAGGGAAGGAGAGGGAAAAGATTTGGTGTGAAAAATAATGTATACAAACTTTGTAAGTAAACCAATATAAAGTAAATAAAATATATAGAAAAAATAACCTCCATTACGCAGATGACACAACCTTACCTGCTGAAAGTGAGGAGGATTTGAAGAACTTGTTGCAGAAGAGCAAAGAATGCAGCCTTCCATAGGGATTGCATCTCAATGTCAAGAAAACAGAGATTCTTTCTGCTATACAGATAAGCAACATCTGAGAAATGGAGAAAAGATTGAAGTTGTCAATGATTCATCTTACTTGGATCCACAGTCAACACTCTTCGTACCAGCAGTCAGGAAATCAGGAGACATATTACACTGGGAAAGTCTGCAGTCAAGGACCTCTCCAAGTTATCACGAAGCATGATGTCAGTTTGAGGACTAAAGTGCATCTGATTCAGTCCATGGTCTTTCCAATCACTTGCTGTGCATCTGAGAGCTGGACAGTGAATAAGGATGACAGAAGAAGAATTGATACCTTTCAGCTGTTGTATTGGAGAAGTGTAACTGAATATCCCCATGGACAGCTAAAAGAACAGATTTGTCTTGGGGAAAGTGCATTCAGTGTTCCTTGGAGGCAAAGATGAGGAAGCTTTGCCTCACATGCCTCGGATGTATTCACAGGAGAGGCTATTCCTTGGAGAAGGAACTCATGCTTGGAAAGGTGGATATTCGGCAAAACAGAGAAAGACTCTTGACCAGGTAGGTGGTTTGACCCGGTGACAGCTGCAGTGGGCTCTTGTGTGTCAGGACATGTGAGGATGGCGCAGGATAGAACAGAGTTCAGATTGTTCACAAGGTCGCTTGTATGCAACTCGTCAGCAGATAACAACTCCTTCCCCAATCCACTCTGTAATGCTTGTCTTGTTCCAGATTGTTACTTGTCTTACATAAAATGTCTAATTGTCCATTTTTTCAGATTGTCCTTCTCGTCACCTGTTCCAGTACAGTGTTCATTTTCTATCCATTTCCCTCCTGCTTGCCCACCCTTCAATATCCAACCTTCTGTTAGAACGGTGGTCTTCTACAGTATTTGTCCTTTTGAAACTGGGATGTTTCACTCAGCATTATGTTTTCCAGAATCATGTATTTTTTTATAAGTTCCTTGTTTTTCAATAATGCATAGCATTCCTTTGTGTGCATGTACCAGTTTCTCGATGCACTGTTTGTTGAGGGCCCTTGGGCTGCTTTCATCTCCTTGGTATTGTGAATGACACAGCAGTAAACATGGGTGTGCTGAAGAGCAACAATGTCAGTCTGGAGACTAAGGTGCGCCTGATCCAGGCCATGGCCTTTGCAATTACTTGCTATGCATCAAGAGAGCTGGACAATAAGTAAGGATGAGAGAAGAAGGATTAATGCCTTTAAGTTGTGTTGCTGGAGAAGTTGTGTTGTACGTACCGTGGCCACCAGGAGAATAAACAGGTCTCTCCTGTGTTGTTGTTGTTGTTATATGCCGTCGAATCATTTGCGACTCATAGTGACCCTATGTACAACAGCCCTAAACCCTGTTCTATCCTGTGCCAATCGCATTGCCTCTGACACACCCATCCCGATTACCCCAGTCACTGAATCAATCCACCTCATAGAGGGTCTTCCCCTCCTGAGCTGTCCCTCCACTCTACCCAGCATGATGTCCCTCTCTAAAGACCTGTCTCTCCTTAAAACATGTCCAAAGTATGTCAGATGAAGCCCCAGAATCTTTGCCTCCAAGGAGTAGCCTGGTTTAACCCTCTCTAGGATGAATCTGTTTGTTTTCTTGGCAGTCCATGGTACATGCAATACTCTTCTCTAGCACCACAGCTCAAAGGCGTCAATTCTCCTTCTGTCCTCCCTAGTCATTGTCCAACTCTCTGATGCATAACAAGTGATTGCAAAAACCATGGCCTGTATCCGGTGCACCTTAGTCTCCAGGGAGACACTGTTGCTCTTGAGTATTTTGGAGAGGCCCCTAACAGCAGACTTTCCCATCGCAATACATTTTTTTAAATTTCCTGGCTGCTGGTGCCAAGAGTGTTGACCGTGGAGCCGAGCAAACTGAAGCTGTGAACAATTTCAATCTCTTCGCCATCCATCCTGATGCTACCGATTGGTCCAGTGGTGAGAATCTTTGTCTTTTTGACATTGAGCCTCAGTCCATACTGAAGGCTGCAGTCCTTGACCCTCTGCAGTAAGTGCATGAGGTCCTCCTCAGTTTCAGCGAGCAGGGTTGTGTCATCTGCATAACGCAGATTGTTGATAGATCTTCCACCAATCCTAACACCACGCTTCTCCTCATGGAGCCCCGCCTCTTGGATAATCTGCTCTGCATACAGGTTGAAAAGGTATGGAGATAGGACACATCCCTGGCGCACACCCTTCCCAATTTTGAACCATGCAGTGTCTATCCTAGAAAGGGTAAAACCAGGCTGCTCCCTGGAGGCAAGGATTTTTAACCTCCTTCACATAGTTTAGGCCTGTGATCAGAAGGGACCAGTCTTTGGAGAGGGACATCATGCTTGGGAGGGTGGAGGGACAGCGCAGGAGGGGAAGGCCCAGGATGAGAAGGATTGACTCAGTGACTGGAGAGATAGGATGTGTGTCTGAAGACAGTGAGATTGGCCCAGAAAGGGCAGGTTTCAGAGCGAATGTATGTAGGGTTGCTTTGAGTGGCAGTGACTTGTGACACATAAAAACATCACAGTATCTGACTTTTTTCCGTTGTTGTATGCCATCGAGTCGGAACTGACCTATAATTGACTCCCCAGCGATTTTTCAGAGGCAAGGAGCTGGCTCATCCTCCCACCAAGCAGCTGGTGGATTTGAACCTTGTGTCTTCAGGATTGCAGCGACCCTCCAGCGGGTTTTCAGAGGCAGGAATAACACAGGAGATTGTCCATCCTTCTCCTGCAGAGCAGATGGCAGATTTGAACCTGTGCCTTCGAGATTGCTGTGCAGACTCTTACCGTAGGCCACCAGAGGTTCTTTATCTGATATATATCTGATAAGATATATTTGATAAGGGACTCATAATTAAAACTTATTGAATACTTCAAAGCATCAACAAGGAAAAGGCAAACAATCTGATCACAAAATGAGTAGATGTTAGGAACAGATGTTTCACAAAAAGAAGAAAGTCAGAGGCCAGCAAACACCTGGGCAAATGCTCACCATCACTATCAAGGCAGCTCTGGTGGCCTCGTGGTAAGGACCTGCTCTGCAATCCCAAAGGCATGTGGTTCGAATCCACCACATGCTCCACGGAAGGATGAGCAATCTCCCACTGACTTTCAGGCTTTTGTTGTTGATCTGTGCTTTCAATGTACAATAATCTGAACCCTGCCCTATTCTGAGCTAGTCTCTGACATCCCTAACTCCATTACCCCAGTCACTGTGTCACTCCATCTAACCTGGGATCCTTCTCTCCTGCACTGTTCGTCCACCTTTCCTACCATGATGTCTTTCTCCAAAGATTAGTAGTTCCTAGCCACATGCCCAAAATACGTGAGACTGAGCCTCAAAATCCTTGCCTCCAAGGAGCAGGTTGGTTTCATCCTTTCCGGGACAGACCTGTTAGTTCTTTGGGGGATCCATAGTATGTTCAAGACTCTTCTCCAGAACACAAGTCAAAGGCGTCGATTCTTCTTCTGTCATCCTTAGTCATTGTGCAGCTCTCTGATGCAGAGTAAGTAATTGTGAAGACCATAGCCTGGATCAGGCACACCTTAGTCTCTAGACTGACATCATTGCTCTTTAGCAGTCTGGAGAGATCCCTCACAGCAGATTTTTCTTTTTCTTTTCTTTTTTTACAGCAGATTTTTCTAATGCAAATTGTCTTTTGATTCCCTGACTGCTGGCAGTAAGAGTGTTGATTGTGGAAGTGTTGTTGTTGTTGTTGTTGTTAGGTGCCATAGAGAATGATTCGTAGCAACCCTATAAACAGCTGATCCACACCCTGTCCTATCCTGTGTCATCTTCACTTTCTAACACACTAGAACCCTTGGTGGCACTTACTGTGTTAATTCACCTGGTAGAAGGTCTTCCTCTCCTTCACGGACCCTTCACCCTTCCCAGCATCATGTCCCTCTTCAAGGAATGGCCCTCTCCTAGCAACATACCCAAAGTATCTCAATATCTTCTCCATCTATCATGATGTTGCC
The DNA here is from genome assembly GCF_000299155.1 of Elephantulus edwardii. NCBI lineage: Eukaryota > Metazoa > Chordata > Mammalia > Macroscelidea > Macroscelididae > Elephantulus > Elephantulus edwardii. The sequence goes on along the minus strand of NW_006399879.1, from coordinate 4,106,970 downwards.
AGTTGGCTCCGTGGTGAGCATCTTCATTTTATTGATGTTAAACTTCAATCCATATTACAAACTACAGTCATTGACTTTCTGCAGCAAATGCTTTAGGCTCTTCTCAGTTTCAACAAACAAAGTTGTGTCATCTGTATAATGCAAATTGTTAATAAGTCTTCCTCCAATCCTGATGTCACCTTCCCCCTCATAAAATCTAGCCTCTCAAATGATCTGTTCCACATACAGATTGAAAAGGTATGGAGACAGGACACATCCCCTGACGCACCTATTCTGATCCTGAACCTTGATCTGTTCTGATGACTGCCTCCTGGTCCAAGTATAGGTATCGCATGAGCATAATCAAATATTTCAGGATTCCCATTCTTCTCTAGGTTAGCCACATTTTTTCCATTTTTTCTTCCCCTTCCCCTTCCCTTCCCCTCCCTTCCC
>NW_006399879.1:4104098-4105277 GCF_000299155.1 Elephantulus edwardii | reverse complement strand
TCCAGGCTATAGTCTTCGCAATTATGTGCTATGCACAGAGAGTTGGACAGTGAATAGGGATGATAGAAAGAGAATTGATACCTTTGAGCTGTGGTACTGGAAAAGAGTGTTGAATATACCATGGACTGTTAGGAGAACAAACAGGTTTGTCCTGGAGAGGGTGAAGCCAGAATGCTCCTTGGAGTCAAGGATTCTGAAGCTTTGTCTGACAACTTGCAAGTTGCAAGGAGGGACTGGTCCTTGGAGAGGGACATCATGTTTGGGAGGGTGGGGGGACAGCGCAGGAGAGGAAGACCCTCGATGAGATGGATCGATTCTGTGATTCGGATGGTGGGAGGGAGTATGTCGGAGATGGTGAGGTTGGCACAGGATAGAGCAGCGTTTAGGGCTCTGGGACACAGGGTCGCCGTGAGTCACAAGTGACTTGATAGACATAACAACAACATCCCACTACTGGAAATAGACCCCAAAGAAATCAGAGCTGCAACACTAACAGGAAAACATTCTTGAGGCTCCCCTTCTCTGCACAACCTCCTGTTCCTGGTCACCCCCCCTACAGGACCCTTCGCTGGGCTGGGTGTTTCTGTGTGTGATGGGCCCACGACTGTGAGAAGCCCACCTCCCAGCACTAGAGAATGGGGACAGGCCGCACCTTCCCTGCCCCATGTGAACCAGTTCAGGGTTCCTCCCAGGAAGGAGGCCACACTGACTTACAATGGCCACAAGATTACATGTTTAATATAACAAATTAAAAGTGTAATGGGCAGACTTGTGATCCGCCCTCTGGACATTAATAATTACCGTGATTAACAGGGTTCTCGGGGGTCATTTTTTACCTCTGACCGGGATGGAGACACCCAGAGAGAGTCTCACAGGGAGGGTCACTGGCCGTCCATCACGGGGACTGGGCCCTACCCAGCCAGCGGCACCCTCCCCAGGAATCCCAGTGACCTTCATCTCCAAGGGGCCTTCGTGTCCCTCAGCACCTGGCCTCTGGTGAGGAGGAAGGTGATGTGGTCCCACTGTCACCCACCAGCCAGGCTCCAGGACCAAGTTCTAGTCAGTCTGCTAATCAAGTCCCATCTCCCTCACAGAGTCACCCCACTACGACCTGAGTGATCACCACCCCATGCCCTAATCTTCCATTTTGTTCTTCTGTTGCTACCCTGTCCCCTCACC
>NW_006399879.1:4092515-4103233 GCF_000299155.1 Elephantulus edwardii | reverse complement strand
CCCTGTCCCCTCACCCTCTCTGTCCCCTCACCCCCTCCCTGTCCCCTCACCCCCTCCCTGTCCCCTCACCCTCTCCCTCCCCTCCTCCTCTGCTTTGTGGCCATCCCTCTCCTTGCTCCTTCATCTCTGACCTCGCCCCTTCATCCCTCCTTCCCCTCTGACTGACCCTCTATCCCCTCTGTCATGGTGACTATTGCCCAGTCCCTCCTCTTATCCAGGACCCCCTGCTCCCTTCCCAGCAGTCCTGGATCCCCCTCCCCTCTCCCAGCCTCATCTGCACTCAGGACTTGAAGAGAGGAAACCATCTTCTTCATGATGCTGACCCGGGCAGCTCCTGTGCTTTGAGAGGAGCAGGACAGGTTTGGGGCTTCCTCTGGAGGAAGGGGAGACACCCAATCATGACAGACCTCAGTGGGGCCCTGTGTGGGGGAGGTCCAGGGGATGTGAAGGGACAGAGGGCTCCCAGGTGGGAGGTCCAGGGGATGTAAAGGGACAGAGGGGCCCAGAAAAGGGTGAGTCTGATAGCTGTGAAAGGACAGAGGGCCTCAGAGGGGGGAGGTCTTGGGGTGTGAAAGGGACAAAAGAACCCACAGGAGAGAGATCTGTGCTGCAGCTGCCTGGGTAACACTCCCCAGATGGATGGAGGCCAAGCCAGGGCTGGGCCCTGCTTCTTTCTGTAATCTAGTGGACCTGGGGGTGTGGCTGTGGTGCTGCTGTGGTCAAAGCACTTGCTGCTCTCCAGAAGGTCAGTGGCTTGAACTCAGCAGGTGCTGTGGGAGAGATGGGGGTTACTTCTGAAGATGGGACCTTGGCCCACCAGGGGCAGATCTACTCAGTGGATTCGGTTTGCTTTGGAGGATTGAGTCTTCTGCATCTGAGGCCTGGGGTGGGTGGGGGGGAGCTGGGTAGGGGAGCAGGGATGTGTTTATTTGGAGAGCTGGGGGAAGGGGGCAGGTGATGGCTATGTCCAGTCAGGGGCTGGTGGGGCCCCAAGCGATGGCTGTGTCCATTCAGGGGCTGACAGGGCCCCAGATGGTGGCTGTACCCAGTCAGGGGTGGTGGGGTCCCAAGCGGTGGCTGTGTCCACTCAGGGGCTGACAGGGCCCCAGATGGTGGCTGTACCCAGTCAGGGGTGGTGGGGTCCCAAGCGGTGGCTGTGTCCACTCTGAAGGCTGGTGGGACCCCAGGTGGTGACTGTGTCCACTCTGAAGGCTGGTGGGACCCCAGGTGGTAACTGTGTCCAGTCAGGGGCTAGTAGAGCCCTGGGTAGCAGCTGTGCCCACTTGGAGGGCTGGTGGTGCCGAGGGCACTGGTAGCGTCAGCTCTGAAGGCTGGGGGAGCTGCCGGTGGCATGAGCACAGGATAACATTGTTGTTTTGCTTGCTGGGAGCTCTGGGTGAGACCAGGGCTGACCCTCCTCCTGCCCAGCCCCGGGGTGGGGGTCACCGAGGCTCCTGTGGGCACGCCAGGGTGGACAATGGGCACTTCTTGGCAGAGGGGGGCTCGGCTCCTGGCGGAATACTCCTGGATCTGTATGCGACCCGGGTTAACTTTTAATTTAAAGTATCTAGCCAAAGCACAATGGACTTTTGACATATAAATATTAAAAATTAAATTTCCCGAGTTCATTATCTGATAATTAGAACTAAATAACATCTTAACTGAGAGCCCAGCCCCACGCAGGCAAGTCAGTTCCATTTAAGATTCCATTAGGCCGGTGTCGGAGCGGGTAAGTAATGGACCATAAAATTTAATTTGGAAATGATCTCGCCGGTGATGGAGTGATGGGGGCGCGGGGGGCGGGCGCGCTGGGCGGCGGCGGGAAAGGCCCGCGCCCGGCCGCGGGGACATGTGTTCTTCGCTTTCTTCTCCTTTCTCTCGGCCCTGCGGTATTTAAAAGTCAGAATTGACCAGTGTAGCTCCGTGTAATTACAAAGATACCCTTATCGGAGTCTATTTGCCGGCGCGGCTGGAAGAAAAGCCCTAATCCATTGGCTGTCTCATAGCTCATTTACATGCGCGGTAATCCGCGCCCCAGCCGCTCCGAGATTCAATTGCGCTCCGAGGGTCTTTGAAGGCCGCTGGCCGCCACCTCGCTGCCACCACCGGCCGGGAACAGGCCCCCGAGGGGGCGGAGCAGGCAGCCCCTGCCTCCCAGGGATCCTCGCCTCAAAGTCACTTCTAAGAAAGGCAGACAGCGGCGCAGGAAAGCGCGCCGAGCAACCGTGTGGCCCCCCTCCGGTGGCCACAGAGAAAGGAGGCTTCTGAGTTGGGCTCGATGGAAACGGGGGGGGCGGTCCTCTGACCTTCATATTTTAGTTTTGGGTCCGGGCTGCGCTTTGGTGAGGGTAAGAGTTTGAGGGTTCACCACATCTCATGGATCAGCGAGCCAGGCCCAGAACAGGGAGGACACGGAGGGCCTCGAATGTCTGCTCTCTTCCCTCCTGGAAGCCTGCAGACTGTGGAGTGTCTTAGAGGAGGGGCTGAAAAAAGGCAAAGGGTCAGAGAAAGAGAGGAGGGATCTGGATGACAGGGTGGCACATCCCAAGAGGGGCTTGAGGCCACTGGAGATGGATGGAGGAGGGGCGCTCAGTAACACCAAGCTGGAGGCCACACCTCGTCCCTGTCCCTGCCCCCTCCCCCCAGCAGGCCGGCTCCCTGAAATGCCTGTCTCACAGGCGCCCCTTGCCAGGTCTGCTGTCCATGCCTGAGGAGTTACTGCTGCAGCCAGCATGGCCGCTGTCCCCTCCTGTGGCCTCCCAAACCCCATGTTAAGTAAAATCTCATGTTCAAGTGAGCCTTCTGGCCCTCGGGGGCCACTGTCCAAGTTGGGTGAGGAGAGGGCTGGAACCCTGAGCACTCCTGAGAAGTCCTCTGAGGGCTTCAGACCTAGAAGTGACCGCAGACTGAGGCAGGTGAGGTCAGACTCCCCGGAGCCCAGGTGCTGGGGCACATCAGTGGTGACTTCTGGTCATACGTGGAGACCTGGTCATGCTGACACATGCTGGCTTTGACCTTAGTCCTCTGTGGAGTCCTGACCGTGGTCTAGCTCAGAGCCTTGACCTTGGTCACCATCTGGGTGCTGCCCCGTCCGTTCACCCTCCCTGTCCCAGCCAAGAGTGTGTGGCACCTTGCCAGCCCACGCCCCTGCCCAACGTCCTTCTTGAAGCCCCGTGCAAGGCTGCAATGACGAAGGCCACTGTCCTGTCCTTAATAGAGACCTCAGTCCCCTGCAGGGCTTCCCAGGGCGGGCCTGGGACAGTCACACTGGAAGACAAGTTCATCCCCGCATCCTGACAGCAGACAGATCATGCGCTCTGCTGTTCTGGTGCTGGGCTCTGGCAGCTCCCTGGTCCAGGGGGAGAGCGATGTCTTCACAGAAGCCACCTCTCTGTCCAGCAGTTGTGGGGTTGGAGAACGTTGCATAGACTGGGCTGCCCGGGAACAGACATGCCTGTCTCCTAAGTGCAGCCAGAATGCTCCTAAGAAGCAGGGGTGGCGAGACCTCTTCTCGTGGGCTTTGGGCATGATGGGAGGGGCCGGTCCCCCGGAGAACAGCATCATGTTCGGTAAAGCAGAGCATCGGCAAAGAAGACCCCGGCCGAGTTAGGCTGACGCAGTGACCGGCACACCGGGCTGAACACGGAGGACATTGTGAGAATGGCGCCGGACCAGGCGGTTCTACTTCCACTGGACATGGAGCCACTGAGACAGGAAACCTACTGTGTTCAAGGTGAGGAGGCCTCTGAACTGACCACAGGAGACCTCAACACAGCCTCCGTGTCAGGTTCCCTCCATGGGAGTGGTCTCTGTCAACACCTGTTCGCCAGGTGGTCTGGGGCCACCTGTGATGCCCAGCAAGCTGTCCTCCACCATTCAGACTGCTGCTGCCCTTGCCTCCCCAGCCATCCTGACCACCCAGCCATCCTGAACCCCCAGCCATCCTGACCCTTCAGCACCTCCCCAGCTATCCTGACCCCTCACCACCTCCCCAGCCATCTTAACTTCCCCCATCGCCTCCCTAGCTATCCTGATCCCCACTTCCCAGCCATCCTGACCACCCCCACCCCCACCACCTCCCCAGCCATCCTGACCCCTCCCACGACCTCCACAGCCATCCTGACCCCTCCCATGACCTCCACAGCCATCCTGGTCCCCCCCACCTCCACAGCCATCCTGACCCCCGCTCTCCCCTTCTCTCCTAACAGACTGCACCTCTGGGCTCTGCAGACTTTAGGTGCCACTGTCACCCCAACCCTGGTCAAATTCAGCACAAGCTGTGCCTTTGGGCATGGCCAGTCTCCGCTCTGTACCTACACACACCTCTCGTAACTCACCTGTCTACCTCCTGGACCAAACCAGGGCAGACAGGAGCAAAAGGGGCCCTTATTAGTGGGGAGCAGTGACCACTGGGAGGCCTCACATGAGATTTCCAAATGCTCAGTTATGTGGGGTCCCAAAGCATGAAGACAGTGACTCATTGGGACGACGAGATGGCCACCTGCCCATTCAGGGTGCCTCTGTCTCAGAGATATGACAGTGGTTGGGTGCAGACCCCTCCCTCCCACCCTCAGCCCCTATCAGGCCGGCCACAAGTTCCCTCCAGCAAGGCCCCCATCCACCAGCCTGAGTGTCTAACATGAATTCTTGTTGGGCGGGGGGTGGGAAGCCCTGACCCCCAAGCTCGGCCTGGCAGGCTCTCTCCCAGCCGCTGCGTCTTATCTGGCGAGAAGCCTCATTTGTTACCCGGTCCTGAATACACGGCTCCATTCTCCCCACGTCCCCAGCATTAACGGCCCTCCCGGATGAAGCCTGCATTATTGAAGGGTTACGGCGCTGACCTAGTGGAGATTAGCTGTGTACGCTCTTATTACTACATATGTAATTGTATAATTGATTTTAAAATTCACTTTTGTGTCTCCACATCATAAAGTAAGCAGCCTATTAAGAGAGAGAAATAGAATTAATATATCTCTGACCCCCAGAGAAGAAGGGGCATGGGGTCTTCAGGACCCTGTGGCGGGGAGGGGGTGCTCGCTGTCTGAGATGGGCTCCCTGAGCGGCTCTGCCTCGGGCCAACCCCTCAGAGCTTGACAGAACCCCTGCCCTTCCCCTGTGGGGGTCTCCTGGGAGACTACCCTATGCCCAGCTGCAGCCTCGAGGACTTCTGGGTGTCTCTTGGGGTCACCCAGTGGGTGTTTAGGGGGTCTCAGAAGCTGAGGGGACGGAGATTGGAACCCTTATGTCCTGGTGTCACTCTCACCTGAGAAGGCCACACCTTACAGCTGGCGGCACCCCTGCTGGGCAGAAGTGGACCCCATCCAGAGGATGATCACCTGAGCTGCACCCCTGCTTTCCCCCCTCAGCCCTGCCTCCTGCTAGAACTCAGTTGTGGGGGTGAGCTTGGCTGGGAACCCCATTTCCTTGGAGTCTGTAAAATCCTATTTAGGGGATCACCAGCAAGGGCTGTGTTCCTTTGGGCTGTGTGCGTGTTTGGGGGCCGGCAGAGGTGAGGGTGGCATCAAACCCCTGCAGATAAGTGCTGGCTCGTTACCCCAAAGCTCAGTGGTTTGAACCACCAGAGGGCCTAAGAAAGTCCTGGAAATCTGCTGCCCAAAGCAGCCATTGAACGCCCTGGCACATCTGACAGCACCCGTGTGTACTCTGTGGCTTGGGGCTCAGTGCCAGGATCCTGGGGGCAGAAACTCGAGCCCCAGGAAGCCAGGCCAATCTCCCTGAGGGCCAGCGGTCAGACCTTGCCCACCACCTGCAGTTCTTGTTCTCAGCGGCTCTTTGCCGTCACGGTTGCGTCACAACGCTATGGCCCTAGGAGCCTGTTCCAAGTCCTCCCCTCACTGGACTCAGAGCTCCATGCTAAGGGCCCACCATGGCTGAGTGTGGTGTGGGGTGAGCACTGGCCCCCACTCCCAGCAGGGATGAGTGCTCACAGATGCAGCGAGGCTGCTCTTTTCAGACCCTGAGGAGAGAGCTGGACCACAGGGCCACAGATGGGGTGGGAACTGGAGGCTGGTGTCCACCTGGCCCTCAGCCATGAGGTCCTCGCACCATTCGAATGTGCTCTTGGCCTGTCACTGCCGCGCCCAGGCAGTACGCACATATGTGGGGTACAGGGCCTGCAGAGACCCCTCCACCGTAGATACTCAGGAGAAGCTCCCCAGGCTAATGGGCCTAGTAGGAACCCACATAAATGACAAAGTTGGGGGTACAGGTGTTGGCCACTGCTCCAAACACTAGTCTTCTTGCCCCAAGTCCCTGCCCTGTCAGATGGTGTCGGATGTCCAGCCTGGGGTCCACCTACCCAGTTAGAGTGGCCCATGCAAGCCTGGCCTTGGTGCAAACTCAATATGGACATGCCCACAAAGGGCAGCTTGTCGGCTTTACACACCTGTCACCACCTGGGGGGCTACCTGGGGGGACTTACCTGGGAATTAGATGTGAGGCTTATTGAGGGCTTACTTGGGGAGGCTAACTGTAGGCTTACCTAGGGGCTTACCTGGAAGTGTACCTGGGAGCTTACTTGAGGTTGTACCTGGGGGTATACCCGGGGCCTTACCTGGGGAGGTTTACCTAGGGAGCTTACCTGGGGGTATACCTGAGGGGCTTATCTGAGGATTTACCTGGGGGTGTACCTGGAGGCTTACCTGGGGGCTTACCCTGAGGAGGCTTACCTGGGAGTATACCTGGGGAGGTTTTCCTGGGGGCTTACCTGGGGAGGCTTACCTGGCAGTATACCCTGCTCTATCCTGTGCCAATCATACTGCCTCTGACACACCCATCCCGATTACCCCAGTCACTGAATCAATCCACCTCACAGAGGGTCTTCCCCTCTTGCACCGTCCCTCCACCCTCCCAAGCATGATGTCCTTCTTCTCCAAGGACCTGTCCCTCCTTACAACATGTCCAAAGTATGTCAGACGAAGTCCCAGAATACTTGCCTCCAAGGAGCAGCCTGGTTTAACCCTCTCAAGGATGAATCTGTTTGTTTTCTTGGCAGTCCATGGTACATTCAATACTCTTCTCCAGCACCACAGCTCAAAGGCATCAATTCTCCTTCTGTCCTCCCTAGTCATTGTCCAACTCTCTGATGCATAACAAGTGATTGCAAAGACCATGTCCTGTATCAGACGCACCTTAGTCTGAGAGGCTTACCTGGGGATATACCTGGGGACTGACCTGAGAGTGTGCCTGGCAGCTTCCTGGGGGTGTATCTAGGGGTTATACCTGAGGGATTTACCTGGGGGTGTACCTGGAGGCTTAACTGGGGGTTTACCTGAGAAGGTTTACCTGGGGGGCTCACCTGGGGGCTTACCTGAGGGGCATAACTGGGTCAGTTCTGGTGGCTGAGCAGTTTGCCCACCAGGGGTCAGAATGGCCGTCACTGTCTCTGGTTTGAACAGGGATGAAGCCCAAAGGGAACAGTGGCCTGTATCACACCCATCTTCATGATCAGTGAACGATTAGTGGTACCCTAGGGAGTCTTCTTTAAGGAGTGGTTTCTTCCCTCAGGAGGGGACCACAAGGAGAAAGTGTGGACAAGGCAGCAAAATGGACGCTCTGTTACAGTCAACACAGCCAGTTCCATGAACACAAAAAATCAATGACCCGATTATACGGCAGTGTCCGTCCTTGGTGACCACTGGCCAGTGTCTGCAAGAATTGAGCCTTGATGTTGAGGAGGCAACAGGGTCATGGAGTCAAGGTTGTGATGCCCCAGCTGCTCACTGAGGACGAGTCATTCTCCAGGCGCCAAGGCCAGGCAGGGCCTGCCCAGTGACAAGCACCCCTGTCCAGGTGTCCAGCCAGCCCTCATCAGACGAGGCCGGGGACTGCCCTGTGCAGGCAAGCACCCCTGTCCGGGTGCCCAGCCAGCCCCCCTCAGCCAATGCCCCCAGCGTGGGTAGGAGAACACGGTTCTCAGCAACAGGTCCCTGCTTGTGGCCGAGCCCAGCATGAGGGTGATGTCCGTGGCTCCCTGGGGTCCTGCTGCCCCCACTCCTTGCTGGATAGGAAAGGGCGTGGCTTTGTGGGAGACTGAACTGTGTCCTCCAGACCGTGTACCACAGCCGAGCCTTGTTGGGAGGGTCTCTGGTGGCAGATGAGCACTCAACTAGAAACCCAGGATTGGCAGCTTGAACTCAGCCAGGAGCCCCACAGAACAAAGGCTGCTGGTCAAACAAGAATGACCAGGGTGGGAGTGGGGGGTGAGGTGCAGCGTGGGGGGTGTGAGACCCTGTGGGGGGTGAGACCGTGGGGGGTGATGGTGCAGTGTGTGTGTGTTGGGGGGGGTGAGACTGTGGAGGGTGTGAGACCGTAGGGTGTGATGGTACAGCGTGGGGGGTGTGAGACCCTGGGGGGGGGTGATGGTGCAGCGTGGGGGGTGTGAGACCCTGTGGGGGGTGAGACCGTGGGGGGTGATGGTGCAGTGTGTGTGTGTTGGGGGGGGTGAGACTGTGGGGGGTGTGAGACCGTGAGAGATGCAGCCAGTGTCGGAAGACAGTGCCCATGTGAATGCTTCACAGGAAGACCAGTCCCCTCTGTAAGCTTTAACTCACAATGTTGTGATGATCAATCAAAACTTCCTTCTCTTCCCTCGCTGCCACCAAGTCCCTTCTGGTCATCAGCCACTTTCCACTGGGTCCCTAAGTGTATAATCTTAGTGAGAGGAGATTGCATTTAGTCAAGGGAATAATCTACCACTTTTGGTTTTAAAGAAAGAGGCCTTGGTGGCGCAGTTTATAGGTGTTGGGCTGCTAATTGAAAAGTCAGCAGTTCAAGTCCACCAACTGCCCTGGACAAGAAAAACGGGCCATCTCCTCCCATAATGCTGTACAGCCTTCCAAACCCCGCTGGAAGGTTGATGTGAGCGAGACTCCACGTCATAGCCGGGGGTGTAGGCTTTTCATTTTCATTTTCATTTCTGGTTAAGTAATCCATTGATTTTGTTTATGGTAACTAAAATTCATAGTCAAGACTTCTCCAAATTACTGAGGAGCAATGATGTCAGTTTGAAGACTAAGGTGTGCCTGATTCAGGCCATGATCTTTTCAGTCACTGGCTATGCATCTGAAAGTTGGACAATGACTAAGAATAACAGAAGAAAAACGGATGCCTTTGAGCTGTGATGTTGGAGAAAAGCAATGAATATCCCATGAACAGCCAAAAGAACAAATAGGTATGTCTTGGAGGGGGTGCAGCCAGAGTGCTCTTTGGAGGCAAAGATGACAAAGCTTCATCTCACATACTTTGGGCACAAGGCTAGAAGATGCTTCCTTGGAAAAGGACATGATGCTTGGAAAGGGAAAGAGTTGGCAAAGGAAAAGAAGACCCTCAACCAGGTGGATTGACACTGTGACTGCAGCAACAGACTCAAGTGTGTTAGAGATGATGAGGCCGGCACAGGGCAGGGCAGGCCTGAGATCTGGTGTTCCCACGGTCACGAAGAGTTGACTCAACAGCATCTAACAACAACACGGCCAAGAAAACCCTTCACAGTCCTCTCGAGCACATAGGATTGCTGTGGGTCAGAACTGACTTGCAGACAGCCTTTTTCAGTCCCTGTAGAATGATTCCGTTTGGAAATGGGATTTTTATTTCCAACCAGTGGATCAGAAATCAGATCACGTCTGAATCATCCGCAAGACACGAGAGCAGAACAGACAGAAGAAACGGCGCCTGTGAACAGTGCTGTCAGAGAAGAGGTCCAAGTATCCCAAGGGCTGCCAGCAGGAAGAACAAGTTCTCACTTTGGAGGAAGAGCAACCAGGATGCTCAGAGGCAAAGATGGTGAAAGTGTGTCTCACCTACCGTGGGCATGTTCTCAGGTGCGGCCAGTCCCTGGAGAGAGACATCGTGCTGGGAGAGTGGAGGGTCAGGGAGAGGAAGACCCTCAGTGAGATGAAGGACACAGCCATGCAGAACAGTGTGAGGGTGGTGGGACAGGGCCAGCTTCTGATCTGCCTCTCACAGGGTCACTGTGAGTTGTGGTCAGCTTGATGGCATTTAATAGTTGACACGGAAACACACACGGGAGGTAGAGAGGAGGACAGACAACAGAAACAGATGCACAGACAAGCCCTGGAGAAGGACATCCTGCCTCGAAACTCCGTCTACTGCTGTCACATTAGAGCTGACTCGGCTGGCGCTCCAGGTTCTCGGAGGCTCCAGACGGCACAGGAGGGCTGTGCATCCCTCTCCTTCGGAACCACTGGCGGATTCAAATCACCAGAGAGGTGCCATTCCTGTGGGCCACAGCGCCCGTGCTTGGGAAAGTGGAGTCACAAAGCGGAAGACCCTTAACCAGATGGAGTGACAGTGCTGCAGCAGTGGGCTCGGACATAGCGGCCACTGCAAGGACAGTGTGAGGACGGAGTGGGGCCCACTGCGAGGATGGTGTGAGGCCCACAGTGAAGATGGTGTGAGGACAGAGTGGAGCCCACCGTGAGGACGGTGTGAGGCCCACTATGAGGACGTGTGAGGACGGAGTGGTCCCACTGCGAGGATGGTGTGAGGCCCACAGTGAAGATGGTGTGAGGATGGTGAGGACAGAGTGGAGCCCACTGCGAGGATGGTATGAGGCCCACTGTGAGGACGTGTGAGGACAGAGTGGGTCCCACTGTGAGGATGGTGTGAGGCCCACAGTGAAGATGGTGTGAGGATGGTGTGAGGACGGCGTGGGTCCCACTGCAAGGACAGTGTGA
>NW_006399879.1:4087546-4092415 GCF_000299155.1 Elephantulus edwardii | reverse complement strand
GGGTCCCACTGTGAGGATGGTGTGAGGCCCACAGTGAAGATGGTGTGAGGATGGTGTGAGGACGGCGTGGGTCCCACTGCAAGGACAGTGTGAGGACGGCGTGGGTCCCACTGTGAGGATGGTGTGAGGCCCACAGTGAAGATGGTGTGAGGATGGTGTGAGGACAGAGTGGAGCCCATCATGAGGATGGTGTGAGGCCCACTACGAGGACGTATGAAGATGGAGTGGTCCCACTGTGAGGGTGGTGTGATGATGGAGTGGGGCCCACTGCGAGGATGGTGTGAGGCCTACAGTGAAGATGGTGTGAGGATGTTGTGGGTCCCACTGTGAGGATGGTGTGAGGCCCACTGTGAGGACGTGTGAGGACGGAGTGGGGTCCACTGCAAGGACAGTGTGAGGCCCACAGTGAAGATGGTGTGAGGACAGAGTGAAGCCCACTGCGAGGACTGTGTGAGGCCCACAGTGAAGATGGTGTGAGGACGGTGTGAGGACAGCGGGGGGGCCCTGCGAGGGTGGAGTGGGATGGAGCGGTGTGGTTGTTAGGTGCCATTAAGTCGAGCACAACTCAGTGACCCTGTGAACAACGGACCAGAACCCAGTGCTGCCCTGCGCCCCTCACACTTCCTGACACACAGGAGCCCACTTCTGCAGTCACCTTGTCAGTCCACCTGGTCGAGGGTCTTCCCTTTCCTTCTGTTGTGCAGGGTCATTATACCTCACAGGCTTTGACTCAAAGGCAGCAGACAAGCCCAGGGTGCCGAGGCTGCAGCAGCTCTCAGAAGCGAAGGGTCCACAGCGCGGTCCCCAGAGCCAGAGCCCGTGCTCAGAGCTGCAGCGTCCTGGCTGTGAGGACCACGGTCCTGTTCTCTCAAGCCCGCATGGTGTGGTGTGTGCAGTCACAGCTGCGGCCGGAGACCCGGACAGACGCTCCCCCGGCCCTGCTCCATGGACAGGACTCTCATCACCATCACGAAGGCCCACTGTGGCCTGGACACACTCCCCAGGTATGACGTGGGAGTGACAGACACAAGAAGTCTTGCAGGAGGTGGTGCTGGGCCCTGGGCTCCCTTGGCCATCATCATCAGGTGGGCAGGGCCAGCTTGTCCCCTGACCGAGCCCAGTGGGGGCCTGTGACAGGTGGGTGGGCGAGGGCGACTCTAAAGCGTAAACCATGAGCCGTGGGTGCTGCAAACAGGTGCAGTGGACAACAGACATGAAGGTTGGCAGTTCAAAGCTGCAGGCACTTCCAGAGACAAGCCTGGCAAGATGCTTCTGGAAAGGTGACAGGCTAGAGAGGCCCACGGAGCGGCCTTACTCTGGGACGCTGGACAGCCACAAGTTGGACCCCCCTTGGTGGCAAGGTTTTGTTTTTGAGATTCAAAATAATGCCCATGTTGGCCCCCTGCCAGATGGCCCAGCCCTATCCTGCCTGACCCTGCTATCCCGGCTCTGTCCAGCCCAGTCTTAGTCTGATCCTATTTACTGTGACTTTGCCCAGCCCTACCCTTTCCAGCACAGTGTGCCCAGCACAGCCCTGCTCTGCACTTCCCAATCTAGCACAGCCCTACCCTGGCCTGCCCAGCCCTGCCCTATCCAGCCCTAGTCTGTCCTGCCATGCCATGCCCTGCTCAGCCCTGTCCTGCCCAGTCCTGCCCTACCCTACCTTGCCCTGCCCCACCCCGCCCCATCCTGCCCTGCGCTACTACATTGCCCTGGCCTATCCAACCCTGCCCAGCCCAGTCCTGCCCTGCTACACTCTGCCCTGCCCTACCCAGCCCTACACTGCCTGGCCCTGCCCTGCCCTGCCCAGCCCCTCCCAGTCCCTCAAAGCCCTGCCCTGCCCTGCCACACTCGGCCCAGCCCTGCCCTGCCCAGCTCTGCCCAGCCCTGCCCTGCCTAACTCTGCCCAGCCCTGCCCTGTCCTCCTGTACCCAGCCCTGCCCAGCCCTGCCCAGCTCTGTCCAGTCGTGCCCAGCCCTGCCCTGTCCTCCTGCACCCAGCCCCTCCCAGCCCTGCCCAGCACAACGCGGCCCCGCCCTGCTGGCATGGAGGAGGCAGGCTCTTACAGATGGGTCCTGAAGTCTGCCCCCATCCCTCACCTTATCACCGCAGGCCACGCCTGTCACCCCGTTCCAGGGAGGGGATTCATCAGATAACTCCTGTAAATCATACATCCAAACCCGTTCTTACGGGAGGCGGCCACGGAGAGAGCGCTCACCCCGCCTGGTCAGGACACGCACAGCAGAATAGATGTAAGGGCGGCGGCCACTCAATCACGGAGACGAAGAGCCACCCGCAGGGATTGTTCCGCTTAAAAAATGTGCTGGCGACTTGCAAATATGTTTTTAGAAGCAATTTTATTACAAACTGTCCCATCGGGCAGCTCCTGGAGAATTATAGGGAAGCTGGTTCATCCCTCAGGGACCGCTGGAAAGCAAGGCTGTTAGCGGAAAACTGATTACAGGAGAGCCGGGGAGGGGTCGGGCCAGGTGTGGCCTGGGAGGATCCCTGTTCAGGACCCAGGTCCTCGGAACCACAGGGGCCTGTCTACGTGGGAGGCGCCTGGCCATGTCCTGACCACTGGGGGCTGGCCGAGCTGGGAATCTGGTCTCCATCAAGGACTGGGGGGCTGATCTCCATCAAGGACAAGGCCTGTCCCCCTGGCATGGCCTGTGCTTTCTCTCATCCCCCACTCTGCTTCTCCTCACTGATGTCCAGTGGGGCCCAAGAGCAAGGGGGGGGGGCTTCCTGGGCTTCCACTGTCCCTACCCTTCCTGGTGAATAGTATGGTTCACAGAGACACTCTGTGATTCTGGCCTTATGCAGAATAAAAGATAAAGGGGCCTCATGCATGACTCACGGTATTTTGGGGGGGAGGGTGTTTGCCTGTGGGTCAACATGTCCTGCGTGTAGCAAATCACGGTGAGGGACAGATTTCAGAGATGCTTCCAGACAAAGATAGATTAGAGAAAAGGCCTAACGTCTGCTTCTGAAAATCAGTCCTTAAAAACCTACAAACCTTTTGCTTTTCAAGGAGAGGAGCAAATGGGGGGGGGGAGGGGGGAGGGGTTTGTGCGGGGAGAAGGGTGCAACAATGAATGAATGGAATCCCAAAATCTCTGTAGATGTTCATTGAAATGAAAAATAAACAACCTAAATTTAAAAAACAAAACAAAAAAAAAACAAACCTACAGACCATAATAGAAAGTTGTCTGAGACAGTTCCAGGAGAAGACGTCCTCACACCAGAAATATCTCAAAATATGCAACAGTGAATGGGTGCGAACATCACAGGGGCTTGTGGATGGCACAGGATTGGGGAGCATTCTGTTCTGTTATCCAGGAGAACGCAGGAGTCAGAGGTGAGGCCACGGCACCCAGCAACCACAGGCCCAGGACTAAGAGGTACACTGTGTGGAGGAAGACTCAAGGTTACAGAATGGGATCCCTATCCTTTTCTAGGTCGAATGAGAAGCCCTGGTCCAAAGAGACCTTGCTGGATTTTACCCGATCCTAGTTGAAAAGGGCTTTTCTGGATGTCTAAAGTTCAACATTCAGATGTCTTTCCTAGCCAATCATTAACTGTTTCTTTTGTGCTGAACCCAACAACAACAAGGAGAAAGGATTAGGATGGGCTACAAGCCCCATCCTATTAGAGGCTATTATAAGCTCATGGGGCCTGAGGGCGAGGGGCTTCTCTCTTGTGGAATGGTCACTCGCCTGGAACACAGCTTCCAGCTGCATCCGGCTTGGCCCAGTGCTTGCCAGTCTCTGTGCCACCAGCCTGTATCACCCACAGTCACGACCAGCTGCACCACAAGTGGCACTCTACAAGATTCTGGCCTATCGCTCACCAGTTTCTGCAAATCTAGCCTGAAAAAGCTGACATAGGATCCACACCTCTCACCATTCACAAAAATCAACTCAAAGTGGGTCAGAGACTTAGGGATAAAACCCCAAACTTTAAAGATTGCAAGAGACAAAGTGGAACCAAGCTTAGAAGGCCTAGCCTATGGTATAAAGAGGCTGACAAATACAGCCAGAAATACACAACCAGGAGAGGATAAAATTGATGAATGAGGTCTTCTACAGATTAAATTCCTGTGTGCATCAAAAACATTTTCCCAACAAGGTGAAAAGAAAACCTACTGACTGGGGGTGGTGGGGGGGAATTGACAATACCATCTCAGATAAGGATCTCGTAACAAAAGATTACAGAATCCTACTGGGCCTCCACAAGGAAAAGACTGATACTAACCCAATCACAAAATGGGCAAAAGACATGGAAAGACTTTTCACAGAGGAAGACATTCAGATGACCAACAGACACGTGAAGAAATGCTCAAAATCACTGGCAATAAGAGAGATGCAAATCAAAACCACAATAAGACACCATCTCACCCCAGCAGCAGTGGCAAAATTTAATAGTAATAAATGTTGAAGAGGATGTGGAGAGGTTGCAACTCTTATACTTTGTGGGTAGGATTGTAAAATGGTACAACTGCTTCAGAAGCCAGTTTGGCATTTCCTAAAAAAAGCTGAACACAGAAATTCCATCTAACCCAGCTATTCCATTGCTAGGAATATATCCGGAGAAAATTAAAATTGAGACACAAACGAAGATTTTTACACCAAAGTTCATACCAGTGCTATTCACAATCCTGAGAACATGGCAACAGCGTAAATGTCCAAGCACAATTGAATGGATTGAGAAATTATGGTACATTGACATGATGAAATACTACGCAGCCTTCAAGAGCAACAATTTTGAAAATTACTACACCTCAATAAAAAAAAAAGAAAATTACTACATAATTTGGAAAAGACTGGAGAGTATTTTTTTTTAAATATTTATTTTATTTTATTATTT
>NW_006399879.1:4085419-4087446 GCF_000299155.1 Elephantulus edwardii | reverse complement strand
TCCCCGGCAGAGCATCTGGTGGATTCAAACCATGCGCCTCTGGGATTGTAGTTGCAGTTCCTTGCCACTAGGCCACCAGAGCTCCCCAAGACTGGAGAGTATTATGCTGAGTGAACTAACTCAGTCTGATAGGGATAAATACTGTGTGAGACTTTATTGTAGAAATGCATAGTTAAAACATATATGAGGATCCATGGAAGGGCGGAGCAGAGGGATAATGATGGGCAAGTGGAAAACCATAGGGTCACACAATTAGGTGGGTGCAGGAAGGGGAGTAAAGTAAATGAGAAGTATCTGGTGGGGATCTGGCAAGACAGGGTAATAATGGGCATAGTTCAACGATGACTGATCTTACAAAACACAATGCCTGGGAATGACTGTAAGAAACACAATGTGAATGAAGGATTGTGTGAAATACAATGTATATAAACTTTGTAAGTAAAACAATATAAAATAAATAAAAAAGAAAACAAAACACTAGCCTGCATACCTACGGTCACGTGAGTCATTCCCCAGATGGGTCTGAGGCTCTGGGAAACATTCTAGTGAATCACAGAACCCAAGAGACAGAGAGGAGCTTGAGAATTGACAAAGGAGGAGCTGTCGGTGCCAGAAATCATGGACTTACACGGCAGGTCAAGCATTTGGGACACTATTGGCTTAGCACTTCTTATGATTGGTCTGCTAGTTATCTTAGAGAATGAATGCTAAAAACAGCTCTGAATCCGGAAGACAACCCCAGCTCCTTCATGGTCCTCATCTTCATCACTGATTGTAGTGGTTGATGGTTCCTACCAAGTTAATGACAATTCCTGGTGCTTTTCTGTATAACAGAAGGAGACCCTGCCCAGCCTTCATCATTATCCTTAGTGGGTTTGAGTCCATATCACTGTGGTCAGCAGCCTTGGAGACGGCTCTCAATGAACCCATCATGAATTTGCATAAGGCTCTTTTCCTGGGCATCCCTTGCCTCTCATGACTAGAAGACACAGAAGTGTTGTACTGTCAAGAAGACCGTATCTTCTGTCTTGGGTGCTTGTTGTCTCTCTCAGACCACTTGCCCTGGGGCTGTCAGCTGTCAGGCCAGGCTCACCCAGGAAGCCTGGGAATGAACTCAGAGTGCCAAGGAGATGAGGTCTCTCTCTGGCCAGGTGCAGGGAAGAGCCACAGCCTGCCAGCAGCTTAAAGTATAACCTTAGAAATTAATTCTCCCCTTGTCAAATTTTGAGATACTTGCAACCCTGAGGGACAATCTGACTGCAATCTTGAGAAAAATCCTAAACCAAGACCATTCATCTCAACCTCTCTTGGATTCCTGGTCTTTAGAAACGATGTGTTGTTGTTGTTGTTGTTGTTGTTGTGTGCCATCAAGTAGCTAGCGACTCATAGCGACCCTATGTACAACAGCCCTAAACTCTGCTCTGTTCTGTGCCAATTGCACCGTCTCCGATACACTCATCCCAATTACCCCAGTGACTGAATTAATCCACCTCATAGAGGGTCTTCCCCTCCTGTGCTGTCCCTCCACCCTACCAAGCATGATGTCCCTCTCTAAGGACCTGTCCCTCCTTACAACATGTCCAAAGTATGTTAGACAGAGCCTTAGAATCCTTGCCTCCAAGGAGACGCCCGCTTTAACCCTTTCCAGGATGAATCTGTTTGTTTCCCTAGCAGTCCAGGGTACCCTCAATACTCTTCTCCAGCACCACAGCTCAAAGGCATCAATTCTCCTTCTATCCTCTTTAGTCATTGTCCAACTCTCTGACACATAACAAGTGATTGCAAAGACCATGGCCTGTATCAGACGCACCTTAGTCTCCAGAGAGACACCATTGCTCTTCAGTACTTTGGAGAGGAACCTAACAGCAGACTTTCCCATGGCAATACGTCTTTTAATTTTCTGGCTCCTGGTGCCGAGAATGTTGACTATGCAGCCAAGCAAACTAAAGCTGTGTACAATCTCAATCTCTTCACCATCCATCCTGATGCTGCCAATTGGCCCAGTGGTGAGAATCTTTGTCTTCTTG
>NW_006399879.1:4082178-4083868 GCF_000299155.1 Elephantulus edwardii | reverse complement strand
CTAGATCCATCTTGAAGTACAATATTGTGAGTGATAGGATAATATCCATATGCAAACAAGGAAGGCCAGTGAACACCACTATCATTCAGATATATGCACCAACAATCAGAGCCAAGGAAGAGAAAATAGAAGATTTTTACCAACTTTTACAGTCGGAGTTTGATCGAACATGCAACCAAGATGCATTGATAATAATGGGTGACTGGAATGCAAAAGTTGGGAACAGAGAAAAGGATTCATTAGTTGGAAAACATGGACTCAGTGACAGAAATGGAGCTGGAGAGAGGATGATTGAATTTTGCACAGTCAATGACTTATTCATTGCAAATACGTCTTTTAAGAGAAATAAACGCAGGTTATATATATGGATTTCACCTGGTGGTATGCATAGCAATCAGATTGATTACATCTGTGGAAAGAACCGCTGGAGAAGCTCAATATGAGCTGTGAAAACTAGGCCAGGAGCTGATTGCGGAACAGACCACCAACTACTCATATACAAGTTCAAGCTGAAGCTGAGAAAAATTAAACCAAGTCCACGAGAACCAAAATATGACCTTGAGTCTATCCCACCTGAATTTCCAAACCATTTCAGGAACAAGTTTAAGGCCTTGAACACCTGAGCGAAGACCAGATGAGTTGTGCGAGGATATCAAGGGTACCATCCAGGAAAAGAAACTATGTGAGATAAGAAATTATTCTTGTTTTTTGCCACTAAGTTTTGAGGTTAACTTGTTACATACACAGCAGTAGATAATCAACAGAGTCAACATAATTGTTACCACCACAATTACTGTCACTAATGTTATCATCACCAGGATGCCATCATTAACATGGTCATCTTCCCCATCATCATCATCACTGACATCATCATTATTACTACTGTCATCACTGAAATAGATTTGTGTCCCCAGAAATTATGTCAAAGACCTACCTGCTTATGTCGTGAACATGACTCTATTTTGAAACAAGTCTTTGAAGATGGTATCAGTTAATATACAATCATACAGGAGAGGGTTAGTCTTGGTTAAGGCATAGTGGTGTCCTTATAAAGATACAAGACACAGAGAGACAGAGAAAAGGAATAAAGCCATGTGAAGCTACATCTACAAGCCACATAATGCCTGGGAAACCAGAAACTGAAGTAGAAAAGGAAGGATCTTTCCCAGAATGAATGACTGCTGATGCCCTGAATTCGAACTTCTGTCATCCAGAACTATGAAACAGGAAATTTCTATTCTTGTAAACCACCCAGCTTGTGATATTTTCTTATTGCAATTATAGAAAATTTATACAATTACCAATGATGTCATCGCCAATATAATCACCACCACAGTCATGACCACCTACATCACCATCAGGTTCACCACATCATAATAATCACCATCAAGGATATCCTCATCACCACTACCACCATAAACATCACCACCACCATCATGAACGTCATCATCACCACCATAAACATCATCATCACCACCATGAACATCATCACCACCATCATGAACATCATCATCAGCACCATGAACATCATTACCACCTTCATGAACATCATCACCACCATCACGAACATCATCACCACCATCATGAACATCACCACCACCATCACGAACAGCATCACCACCATCATGAACATCACCACCACCATCATGAACAGCATCACCACCATCATGAACATCATCATCACCACCAT
>NW_006399879.1:4064735-4081629 GCF_000299155.1 Elephantulus edwardii | reverse complement strand
TCATCACCACCATCATGAACGTCATCACCACCATCATGAACGTCATCACCACCATCATGAACATCACCACCACCATCATGAACATCATCACCACCATCATGAACATCACCACCACCATCATGAACATCATCACCACCATCATGAACGTCACCACCACCATCATGAACGTCATCACCACCATCATGAACGTCATCATCACCATCATAAACATCTTCACCACCATCATGAATATCATCATCACCACCATCATGAACATCACCATCACCAACATGGACATCATCATCATCATCACCACCACCATCATGAACAGCATCACCACCATCATGAACAGCATCACCACCATCATGAACATCATCATCACAATCATTAATATTTTCACAATCATTATCAACCTCCACCATCTTCATCTCACCATCACTATTATCATCACCATTTTGATAACTGTATCACCATCACCAACATCACCATTCCATTTTTCACATCAAACAAAAAAACCAAACCAGTAAGCCTCTAGTCAATCCCTGCTCTTCATACAAGCTGCCTTAATATTCAGAGAAGCCCTGCAAGAAAAGAAAATAGGGCTTCAGAGAGGTGGGGAAACCTGCTTGGGACCGCCCAGCTGACAGAGGGCAAGGCAAAGCTTGAGGCAACACCTGCCCAATTCCAGTTTCGAGCTGACGTCAGGCCTCCCAAGATGAGGACAGCTGTACACTGGTTCATCTTCCCTGGAGGGTTCACTCTAGCTCAAAGAGGTCACAATGGCCATCAAACTAAGACAAAAAGAAGAGAAAGGGATGGAATTGTTCATCTTCTGTAGCCTGGTCCTTGAGGATTGATCCCTGAGATCTGGCTCAGGCAACCCTGAAGCCACAGCCCTGACCCCTCATGATTACGCCTGTTCCCTAGATTATCAGATATGATCTCTGAGAAGACCAATTCAGGGCCCTCAGTCAGCATTGGAGCCGTGCGAAGCCTGGCCTGTTCATCTTAAATGATGCTCAGTGTCCAGAGACGGTGAGGGTAACTGTGCCACCATTGAGATAAAAGCTGTTCCTTAAACTGCTCAAGTGAAGGTCCATCCACCTCACCCAGGTAGCCAGCCACCACCAGGTGGAGCCTCTTCGCCCCCAGCTGCAAGCCAGGTTCCAGCTCTGAGCTCTCTGTCCAAGAGGTCAATGTGGGGCGATGCAGGCTCTGGTTAGAGCAAAAACAAGCTTGCCTTCTTGGTCACATCTTGGGACCCAAGCAAGGACACTGGTCTGATCAGAAGCCCTAGTTTCCCTAAAGTGGCCTTCTCCACTCTCGGCACAGGAGGGGGCCAGTATTTACGTAAGGATATGTTTTCTCTACAGAGGCTGTGCTGAACCAGCTGCTTATGTGGTCAGCCCCGGGACTGACCCTCCTGGCCCATGGTCACCTTCTTGACCCCATGGCCACCCATACAAGATTCCTGAGCTGATCCCTCTGAAGAGGCTACTACAAGGACTGGGTGAGAACTGAGGTCAGCCTGCTGATGGAGCTATCCACGGGCTCCGGTCCACATAAGGACCAGAATGGCATGAAGGGGAACAGTGCACATGGTGGCCAGAGTTCCTCATCTCTGCTAGGCTGTCTCTGGGTGGCCAGGCGTGCTGTGGCCACCTGCCCACACTCACACACCCCTTGTCTCCAGGGAAATAAGTCTGGAGCAGTGGTGTCCTCCCCAGGCCCCATAGGCCTGACATCACTTGTGAAAGTGACTAACATCGGTCCCCTTTAACCAGGCCATTAATTGATAACACTTAATTAATCTGCCCAGGAGAGAGATCAAATGGAGATTGTGTCCCACAGCAACCACAAGTATCGACTCCCTTATTCCAATTAACCGTCGGGCCAGCGGGCACTTTGCGAGGTCTTCACCTCGGACTCACCCCTGTGCCCACGCCACTCCAGCCATGCCAGCTGACCCCACAGGGCCTGCCCTCCATGGGCTCTCTCAGAATTGCACACGTGGGGTCCCCCTGGGCGATCAGGTGGCCTGATGGAGGAGCTAACCACATTAGCTACTTTCTTGGGACACTTTCATCCTCACAGAGCAGTCAGGCTTCTGCAGTCTTGAGAGAGAGCAAGTGCCCTGCAGTGGGCAGTCTTACCCATCAGGTTGGGAGGTGGCACAGTGCTTGGCAGGCGTGGGCTCCACAACCGCAGTCCTACAGAGGAGACCTCCCTCAGTCCCACCTACTACTTGTCACTGCACTCTGCTCTGAAGGAGGCCCGTGATCTCAGAACAGACACTGACCTTCATCTCAGGAGTCTCTCTAAATTTATCCATCACCTCACCTCACCCCACCCGGAGCCCTCTCATCCTCCCTCACCCCTTCTTTCTGCTCCTCACCTTCCTCTCTCCACGCTCCCCTCCCCCTTTCTCCTCTTCCTCTTGTTCTCCTTCTCCCTGACCTTCTCCCCCTAACCCCGCCCTCATTTCCTCTCCACCCTCCCTTCCTCCTCCCCTCCTTACACTCATCTGTACCCCACCCCCTCTACCTTTATCCTTGCTCTCTCCTCCCCCTTCTCCTTCATTCCCTTCCCCGCTCCCCACCTGGTCCCCTCCCTCACTCCCCTTCCCCCCCTTTTCTCCTATAACCCTCCTCTGCCCTCCTTACCCTCTCCCCCTCACTCTGCCCTCCTTACCCTCTCCCCCTCACTCTGCCCTCCTTACCCTCTCCCCCTCACTTCCCCTTACACCACCATCTTTCCCTCACCCTCCCTCTTCTTTCCCACCTCCACCTGTTCCATTTTTCTTCTCTTCCATGGCAGTTCCATCCTCTGTAAACATCCCTTGTAATTTATTTGGGCTCAATTCCCATCCCTCCAGGAGCATCTGCAGAGAGGATGAGGAGGCAGAACCATCTCCAGGCCCCTGGTCTAGATCCCCTGAGGGCGAGGGCTGCCACTCCCCTCTCAGCTGTCTCTGCATCACTTGAATCCTGAGACCACCATCATTTTCACCACCAGCCTCGTGTTCTCAGGAGCCTGGCAAAGCCATGAACTTGAAGTGGGCCTGAGAGCTGAATGAATGGCCTGGGCCATGTGCCCACCCCTAGAGCAATCAGTGTGACAGGAGAGATGGGAGCTATGATTGGACAGCCTGTATCGTGTGCCCACCTCACAGCTGGTATCTATTAACTATAAGAAGTTGATTTGTTCAGAGATATTTCTAGCGATGTGGTCAATAATAAAAATCCAGCACAGCTTATACATATACTAATAACAACAAAATACTGTGGAAAGAAAGGAAAGAAGATCTAAAGAGAGGTAGACATCCCATGCTCATCAGTCGGAAGACTTGACGTAGATAAAATTAATGATCCTCCTCAATTTACACATGAAATATAATCCTATGTAAAAATCACATAGGCTTTCCCCCACTTTTTTCAGAAGTAGAAAAGTCTATCCCCAAATTCATCCAGAACTACAAAACACGAAGACACATTCTGGCTTTAAAACTTACTACAAAGGCACCATCATCAAAATAGTATGGTGCTGATAGAAGGACAGATGTATAGACCAAGGGGATAGAATTGAGAGTTTAGAAATATATCCAAGCACTTATGACTAATTCATTGTCAACAAGGTTTCCAAGTTCATTCAATCGGGAGAGAAGTCTCTTCAGTAAACCAACCACACAGAGACCACTGGTTCAATGGGGAGAGACGTCTCTTCCGTAAACCACACAGAGACCACTGGTTCTCTGCATGCAACAGAATGAATTGTACTTCTATTTCATCTCAAATGCAGAGATGAAGTAAAAATGCATCAATGGCCTAAAGATTATCATAGAAACTACCAGGCTATTAGGAGCAATGCAGATGTCACTCATTATGACCTTGAGATTGGCAATAGGCTTTTAGATTTAACACCATGAGTGTGAGAAGAAACAACAAGAAAACAAATAAATTGGACTTTTTAAGCTTTTGAAACTTTTGTGTCTCAAAAAATGTTATCAAGGATGTGAAGAACCAACTGTGTTAGTTATCTAGTGCGGTGACAACAGAAATACCAGAAAGGAGAGGCTGCTCTTCTCATAGCTTGTTTTCAGATGCTGCCGAGTTGACAACGTGTAGCAATCTGATGATTTGATCTGAGCCCTCACAATCACTGCCACGCTTATGCCCGTCACGGTACTCGCTGTGTCAATAGCTCTTACTGAGGGCCCTCCTCTCTTTCGCCGACCCTCTACCTTTCACACCGTAAGGTCTCTCTCCTCGTGAAAACATGTCCAAAGTGCACATCATCATGCTTACCTCTACGGAGCACTGTTCTTGCACTTCCTTCCAGATAGACGTCATTGTTGTTTAGGCAATGCTTGGCGTATTCCATATTCTTCAACACCACAATTCAAAAGCACCAAATCTTCTTTGGTTTTCCTTACACATTATCCAACGTTCAGATGTAGAGGAAACCACTAAAAGTACCTAAGCTTGGTTCAGGAGCACCTTAGTCTTAACACTGTCATCATTGCTCTTCAGTACTTTGGAAAGGTCCTCGACAGCACGGTTTTCCAATACAACAGGTCTTCTGATTTCTAGACTTCTGCCACCATGAGTGTTGATTGTGGATCTAAGTAAAATGAGGTTGTTGACAGTTTCAATCTTTTCTCCACCTATCATGATGTTGCCTCTTGGCCCCAAGGTGAGGACTTTTGTTTTCTTGGTGATGAAGCCAATATTGAAGTCTCACCATTTAGGACACTAGAAATCTAAATTCAGGGTGCCACCTCTAGAGGAAGACGTCCTGTTTGCCCTGGGGAAAGATCCTTGGGTCTCTTCTATAGATTTCTCAGAAAACTTAAGCAGCATGGTACCTCTCTCCTCATCTGTGTTTTTTAGCTGCTTGCTTAATTTGATCTTTTCTATCTCAAAAGAGATTGAACTAAGAAACACACTACATTAACAATGCCTGCTATTGAGTTCCTCTCCAAGGTGCTAAGGACGTATCAGCTTGAAGACTAAGGTTCACCTGATCCAGGTCATGGTCATTTCAATTACCTGCTAAGCACCACAGAGCTGGACAATGACTAAGGATGACAGAAGAAGAATCGACACCTTTGAGTGGTGGTGCTGGAAAGAGTACTGAAGATACCATAGAATGCTGAAATAAAAACGTCTTGGGAAAGTGCAGATGGGGTGCTCCTTGGATGTAAGGATGGTGAAACTTTGTCTCAAATCCTTTGGGGGTGTTGTTAGGAAAGGCCAGTCCTTGGGAAAGGACATCACGCTGGAAAGGTGGAGAGTTGGTGAAAAGAGGAAGACCCTCAGTGAGATGGATTAAAACAGTGAGAATGGGCTTGATTGCATCAGAGAT
The DNA here is from genome assembly GCF_000299155.1 of Elephantulus edwardii. Lineage (NCBI taxonomy): Eukaryota > Metazoa > Chordata > Mammalia > Macroscelidea > Macroscelididae > Elephantulus > Elephantulus edwardii. The sequence continues at coordinate 4,076,286 of NW_006399879.1, read as the reverse complement.
GATGAGGCTGGCACAGGACAAGGTTCTGATTCATTGTTCACAGCATCACCACAGATCAGAGTCTACGCAATGGTACCTAACAACACCACGAGCATTAACATATTATCATTGTTGTTGTTATGCACCATCGAGTGGCCTGCAACTCATAGCGACCCTATGTACAACAGCCCTAAACCCTGCTCTATCCTGTGCCAATCACACTGCCTCTGACACACCCATCCCGATTACCCCAGTCACTGAATCAATCCACCTCACAGAGGGTCTTCCCCTCTTGTGCCTGCCCTCCACCCTCCCAAGCATGATGTCCGTCTCCAAGGACTGGTCTCTCCTGGGAACATGTCCAAAGTATGTCAGACGGGTGCTTCAGAATCCTCGACTCCAAGGAGCAGCCTGGTTTCACCCTCTCCATGATGAACCTGTTTGTTCTCTTATTGTTGTTGGGTGCCATCAAGTCGAGTATCATCGTGACCTTATGAACAACGGATCTGAACCCCGTCCTATCCTGCACCATTCTCATCATTTCTAACAGCCTGGAGTCTACTCAATGGTCCTAACCACAACATTAACATAATAATAAACTAAGATGCTCTCAAACTCACCATCTTCACAAGACTCTCCACTGGGCTCTCTGAGGCTGTGAATACTTTTTTCCCACGCAATTTTATTTACATTGTGACTTTAACAAACTTTCACAGAGAAGCGAAATTTCCCTTCATTCACGGTTGCACATCTGGGGCGGCGGAAGGGGGGGGCGAGAAGGCTGTATATTTTTCTGGGCAGGAACTGCCTCATCTTTCTTCATGCGGTGGCAGGTGGGTTTGAACCGCTGATATTACGATTAGTAGCCCAGCTCTTAACCAGTGCGCCGCTAGGGCTCCATGGAGTATCCAGCAAATCCACTGAGGCAGATCCACAGGGGCAGAAAGAGCCGTGAGTTCCAGGGATGAGCGAGGAGGTGGCTGGGGAGTGACAGCTAATGGGCGTGACGTCTGCGGTAGTGGGTGTGGCGGTGGGTGTGCAGCCTCGTGGATACACTACAAACCACAGGGTGGGCCACGTCGAGAGTATGGATTTGATGTTATGTGAATTATATCCCAATTTCAAAAAACAGGGGGAAGAGAGATCTCATACAACTTAATAAGAAGATAAACAACCCAATTAAAAAACAGGCAAAAGACTTGAGAAGACGCTTCACCAGAGAAGATGTATGTGTTGCAAGTGGGCATGTGGAAGCCTTCTCGACATCATCAGTCACGGGGAAATGCTAACCAACGTGGCAGTAAGGTGCTGTGACGCAGCTGCCAGGCTGGCTGGGATTATAAGGACAGGGGCCACCCAATGTCGGGGTGAATGTGCGGCCGGTGGGGAGCTGGAGGCTGCAGCCGTGTCTTCAAGCATGCACCTGACAGCCAGTCTCGTCACAGAGGTTTACCGAGGGCATGAACGCACCGCCGGTGTGTCCAGAGATGCGTTATGCACAAAAATGACGAACGTCGCTCGCTTGCTGGTTTGGTTCCCGTTCACAGTCTCCGGCTCATGGTGGCGCGATGTACACAGAACGAGCCCACCCCGTCCCACTCCAGCCTCACAGACCCCTGGGCAGAGCCCCATTGTGGCAACCATTGTGTCCATCCAGCGCACCGAAGTCCTCCTCCTCTCCTGCGCTGTCCCTCCACGCTTCCAAGCATCATGTCCTTCTCCAGGGTCTGGTCCCTTGTGATCACATGACCAAAACAAGGGAGATGAGGCCGCACCAGCCTTGCCTCCAAGGAGCTGTCTGCTGCACTCTTCCAAGAGAAGTTAGTGTTGACAATCCCTCATGGTCACTGTTCTGTGCCAACACCTCAACTCAAAAGCACCGATTCTTCTTTGATCTCCCTTAGTCCTTGCTCAACTTTTCCAGGCACAGGTTGTTGTTGTTTTTATATGCTGTCGAGTCGCCTGTGACTCTGTACAACAGCACTAAACCCTGCTCTCTCCTGTGCCAATCTCACTGTCTCCAACACACCTACCCCCATTACTCTAGTCACTGAATCAATCCATTTCATCAGGGGACTTCCTCTCTTGCGCTGTCCCCCCACCCTCCCAAGCATGATGTCCCTCTCCAAGGATTGATCCCTCCTTACAACATGTCCAAAGTATGTCAGATGGAGCTTCAGAATCCTTGCCTCCAAGGAGTAGCCTGATATAACCCTCTCCGGGATGAACCTGTTCATTTTCTTAGCAGTCCATGGTATATTCAATACTCTTCTCCAGCACCACAGCTCAAAGGCATCAATTCTCCTTCTATCCTCCCTAGTCATTGTCCAGCTCTCTGATGCATAACAAGCGATTGCAAAAAGCACGGCCTGTATTAGGCACCCCTTAGTCTCTAGACTGACATCATTGTTCTTCAGTACTTTGGAGAGGCAGCCTTTCCCAATGTAATTCATCTTAATTTCCTGGCTGCTGGTAACAAGGGTGTTGATTGTGGAGCCAAGCAAACGAAAGCCATGAACAATGTCAATCTCTTCACCATCCATCATGATGCTGCCAATCTGTCCAGTGGTGAGAATCTTTGTTTTCTTGATGTTGAACTTCAATCCATATTGAAGGCTGCAGTCCTTGACCTTTGGGTCCTCCTCAGTTTCAGCGAGCAGGGTGGTGTCATCTGCTGAAAATCTGCTTGGGTGAGGGGCACCTCTGTGCTCGAAGTGAAGAGCAAATGGAATGTAATTCAGCTGTCAAAGGACTGGTATGCAGACACCCGTTGCCACCTTAACAATACTGTGCTAACAAAAGGACAAATACTGCATGGTGCCACTGTTGTAAAACGGGACTGAGACTGAGGAAATACGGGATAAATAACGGATACTGCATTGAAACAGATGAGGGAGAGAACTGTTTAAAAGGAATACATGATTAGGAATTATTGTCATGACAGGAGTCCAGAATGAAGGCTGCACAGTGCAGTGGACTCTGGGGGGTGGGGGGAGGGATTGCATAACAATGAAAGAGTTTTACTTTTCAAGAAGAGTGAACTGGTGGGGAGGGGTGGGCAGGGAGAAAAGTGCAACAATGAATTGACTGGAAATCCAAAATCTGTGTCAACTTTCATTAAAGTTATTAACAATAATAATAAACTTATAAAAAATATTATGCTAGGGGAGCTCTGGTGGCCTAGTGGCAAGAAGCTGCATTGCAATCCCAGAGGCACATGGTTTGAATCCACCAGATGCTCTGCCGGGGAAGGAGGGATGATTTCCTCCTGTACTGGTCAGATCTGATTTGACGGTACACACACACAAATAATAAAATTTGGGGGGAAAAAATTAAAAAATATTGTGCTGAATAGGAAAAAAGGTTACACACTATACAAATCTTATTGTTGTTGTTAGGGGTCATCAAGTAGAATAAGACTCCCAGGGACCCTGTGAACGACAGAGCTGAGCCCTGTCCCGCCCTGCGCCATCCTCATCTCTTCTGACATCCTTGACCCGTGACAGCTGTCGCTGAGCCCGTTCCTCCGGTGGAGAGCCTTCCTCTCTCCCATGTTCCTCTTCCTTTCCAAAGATGACATCTCTCTCTGAGAAATAGCCTCTTCTGGTGCTGATTAAAACAAGCTCAGAAGCAGGAGTGGCATCCACTTCCGTAACAGCTTGCCTCCGGAAACCCTGTGAACCTGGAGAGAGGATGAGAGACACCCACGCGTTGAGGACTCTTCTTCATAGGGTCGCTATGAGTCGCCTGTGACTCGACGGCACTTAACAACAACAACAGTGGCATGTGGCTTAGTGGTAAGGAATCGTGCTGCTGATACCAAAGTACATGGTTTGAATCCACCAGCTGCTCTGCTGGAGAAAGATGGCAATCAATCGATGTCCCTAAAAATCCAGAGATGGGAGTGAGGTACCCTCTACTTCTGGGACTGGCTCCCTTAAGCTGAGCAATGTGACAAGACTGTCCAATCTCCCCTCAGCGTTCCATGAACCTTATTTGCATCAGCCAATCAGTTCAATGCTCTTAGCGGGCCACAAGTACCTTAGTTTCATAGTCTCACATGATCATGTTCGGAAGCTTCAAGATCATGACCAGACCCCAAGCAGAACCCAGGGTCAATGGGTTGATTCTGACTGTGACAACACGGAGGACAGAGTGCAGGGGCCTGTGGCACTTCTGTGTCCACACCCCTCACCCAGCACACGGCCTCGCCTCTCTCCTCCAGGGCAGCGGAAAGGAGCTTTTGTGACCTAGTGGGAAGGAGATGCGTTACCAACTCGAAGGGACATGGTTCAAGTCCACCAGGGCTGCTCTGCGGGAAAAGGATGGGCAGTCCTTCTTGTGCTGTTCCAGCCTCTGAAAACCTGCTGGAGGGTCACCCATGAGTCGGTTCCTATTTGATGGCACATATCAAAAGCGATCTTCCAGTTAGCAGCCAAATGCCTTAATCACAGGCCACCAGTGCTTCTTTTATACCATGGCTGGAAGAGCGATTAATGCAATTCACGGCCCCTCGTTTTCTTAGTTTGAAATAGCCTTACATTGGAGACGTTACAGATACCCCTCCTGTTCAGGTAGATGGTCAGTGAGCACCAGGGACTATTGACCGGTCACTGTCACATCATTCCCAGCTCGTGGTGGGTCCTGCATTACAGAGAAGAATCACACTGCACAGAGTTTTCAAGGTCTTGACCTCTTGGAAGCAGCAGACATGTCTTCTCAGGCGCTCCTGGGTGGCCTCGAACTGCCAACCTTGCTGTGAGTAGTTGGGCATCTCACTGTCATATTCAGGGGCACGGTGGATGGTGTTCGTGCATGCCAAACTGATTATGTGCAATCATGTCAACGATTCTTGAGTCAAGCTGTTTGCAAAATCCAGCAACCTCCCCAAGCTGCCCCCCTTTCCTGACTTTCTGCTGGGCGCTGTCCAGCTCCTGCCAGCCCTTTCCCTTCCCTCCGATGTGGACGCCTCCTTGCTGTCCTCCTGGGAGGCTGGGCAAGGAGCAAACGCCTAGGTAAACAAAACCCAGCCCGCAGCCTTGTCAGCAAACACCTGGAGGAAGGGCAGGAAGTAATTAAGGCTGCTAGAGGCGGGCAGCAGCAGAGAGCAGCCTAGAATTGCTGGGCACCAAGCATGAAAGCTGGACATCAAGATGGGCTGTGCTGACGCTCCCAGGCAGCAAGTCAGGACCAGGTCCCTGCAAGGTCCTCTTACTGTCCACTCCAGACTTCTGGCACCTCCTTACCTGCCCAGGGTAGCAGGGAAGAAGGCAGTCCTCCTTTCTGCCGGATGTGCTGGGGGAGTGTCTTCTCCCACGGCCTCAGTATGCCCACCTGCAAAGTGGTGTCCTGGTCAGGTGGTCAGGAAAGGGAAGTATCCTACGAACAGTCACCACAGCACCCCAGGGACCCCAGGAGCCCACTCCCAAGAGTGTTCTCCTGAGTGGGAGGCCAGTGAGTCCACAGTCAGGAGGCTAGGATGGGGAGACTTCTAAACTCCACACCCACCTCCATCTCTGCATTGTCCCCCAAAGATGGGCTGCAAGATGGGAGCCCCCCAGAAACATGGGTCATGCTCTCCCCAAATCAGGGCACCCCTCTGAATCCATGGCTGACCTCCCAACCACAGAGGACAGAAGGAGGTCACTTGTCCACTCCCCCCAAGGCTGTCCCTCAGCAGCGGGGTCTGCTGGGTGGTCCTGTCTGCATTTGCAGCTCTGAACTTTTCCAGCTGCCAAGCTGCGGGGGCCCTGGGAGGCAGGACAGCCCCAGAGTAAGAGCAAGACACTGAGTGTGAAGGATTGGACTGACAACAGAGAGCCGAGGGCTGGCAGGAGGGAAATTTACATTTAAATAGAGCATCTTACCCGGGCCTCCGCACTGAGGGCCCACCACCCTGCAAACCCTGCAAAAGGGCTGAGCTGATGCTCCAAGCACCCGCCCCCCCAACCAATTATTCCTCTATCCACACTGCCTACCTCAATCCTGAGTGCCCCTTCTGCCTCCACCCTCCAAGCCTCTCTGCCCACAGATAACAAGCCCCTCCAGAGGGTCCCAGCTCTCACTCACCTTTCCTCTCTTCAGCCAACCCTGAGGCTGCCACCGCTGTGTCTGGTCAGGCCACACAGTGGGGACAAAGAGGATCAGAAGCTCAGCTGACAGTGAACCCCAGACCTGATGAGGCTGAGTAAGGACTCCTTGGCAAAAACGCGGCACGCTGGATGGAGCTACAGCCGAGGTTCACCGTGTCAGGGTTCTGAAGAGGCCACGCGAAGCCCTTGTTTGTCTGTTTCAGCGCGGCTGTTCTAGGTGTGATAGGCTGGTATTAATAAATTCAGAATTCTCTATATATGTTGTTGTTGTTGTTATGTGCCGTCGAGTCGTTTTCGACTCATAGCGACCCTATGCACAACAGCCCTAAACCCTGCTCTATGCTGTGCCAACTGCACTGCCTCTGGCACACCCATCACCGAATTACCCCAGTCACCGAATCAATCCATCTCATAGAGGGTCTTCCCCTCCTGCGCTGTCCCTCCACCCTCCCAAGCATGATGTCCCTCTCCAAGGACCCATCCCTCCTGGCAACATGTCCAAAGTATGTCAGACGAAGCACCAGAATCCTTGCCTCCAAGGAGTAGCTTAGTTTAATCCTCTCCAAGATGAATCTCTTTGTTTTCCTGGCAGTCCATGGTACATTCAGTACTCTTCTCCAGCACCACGGCTCAAAAGCATCCACTCTCCTTCTGTCCTCCCTAGTCATTGTCCAACTCTCTGATGCATAACAAGCGATTGCAAATACCATGGCCTGTATCAGGCGCACCTTAGTCTCCAGAGAGACACCGTTGCTCCTGACTACTTTAGAGAGGTCCCTAAGAGCAGATTTTCACATCACGATATGCTTTTTGATTTCCTGACTGCTGGTGCCAAGAGTGTTGACTGTGGAGCCGAGCAAACTAAAGCTGTGAACAATCTCAATCTCTTCGTCATCCATCCTGACACTGCCAATTGGTCCAGTGGTGAGAATCTTTGTCTTCTTGACATTGAGCCTCAGTCCATACTGAAGACTGCAGTCCTTGACCCTTCGCAGCAAGTGCATGAGGTCCTCCTCAGTTTCAGCAAGCAGGGTTGTGTCATCTGCATAACGCAGATTGTTAGTAGATCTTCCACCAATCCTGATGCCACAATTCTCCTCATAGAGCCCAGCCTCTCGGATAATCTGCTCTGCATACATGTTGAAAAGGTATGGAGACAGGATGCATCCCTGGCGCACACCCTTCCCAATTTTGAACCATGCAGTGTTCCCCTGCTCTGTTCTGACTACTGCCTCTTAGTTACATAATTATAAAACTAACATCAGTTTTCTTTAGCCTGAAAAACTAGCTACTTAGCCTCCGAATTCTGTTTCCTTTCTTTAGTCAATTCTGTTTCCTTTCTTTAGTCGTGTAAAGTAGTTTAATGTGTCTGGTTATCATGAGAGGAAATGCATCTATCCTAGAGCTTGGTGAGGCTGTTTCCCAGGCCAGGAAGAGGACTGTGCCCTTCCTGAATTACCGGTACTTAAATGAGAACTGTCCTTTTCAGATGTAGAAATTCCTGTTTTTACTAACAAAAGTGTATTGTTAAATGAGTCTCACCCTGGTATAAAACCCGGTGACCACTCCCAGAGTAGGAGGTGACTCACTGTCTCCCAGATCTGTAATAAAGTGAATATGGGTAGTGTCTACTTGGCGACTGACTATGGAAAGAACCCCTTGCTTTCAGTAGCGGGTGCAGTCAGTCCACTCCCGCTTGGCAGAGCCCGTGCACAGCCCTGCCTGTCCTGCTCTCTCCTCACGGGCTCCACTGTGCTTGGAGTTGCTCCAGTCAGTGTGTCCATCCATCTCTTCATGGGTCATCTCCTTCACTGACCCTCCACCTTTCCCAGCACGATGTCTTTTTCCAAGGACAGCCCCCTCCCCTTCCTGACAACAGGCCCAGAGTCTGTGAGGTGAAGTCTCATGGTCCTCACCTCTGAGAAGCACCCTGGTTGCACTTTCTCCAGGACAGGTCTGTCCGTTCTTCCGGCAGTCCTGGGATAGTCAGTGCTGTTCTCCACAGCTCAAAGGCCACCAGGAATCCTGGGCTTCCTGGGCTTGTCCACCTGTCCATCCGTCTGTCTTCATGTAGCATCTTCCCTGATGTCTCTGTGCTACCTTCACTCTTTCCAAAGTTCAAAAGAGATCACACTTAGAATCCACTCAACACTTCTATTTGCTGGGTTATTTTAATTGGTTCTGTATAATCATTCATATACATTGTGTTTCATTCATGCACATACTGCTTTATCCAATCAATCATATGCATTGTGGTTTCCTACTGATCAATGCCTTTTATCACTCCATCTCACATCCAGTCTCCATTGCACCTTGTCTATTCTTTCACTCACCACCCACCAACACAGCAAAGAAAATCGCCTATTTCTAAACATGTTATTTAGGGAAAAATGTAGCAAAAAAAGTACAAATAATATGACCTGAGTTGAGTTTATATTCACAAGTGCTTGGGTTAAGATTCCAACATATACTTGTCCAGGGAGATGAAGAAAACTTAGAAGAGAGGAAGGGATAGGAAAGGACAAGTGGGAACAGGGAATACAGGGAGGGAGTAAGCAGAGGGCTAGGATAGTGTAGGAGCTGTGATCAATGGCACAAAACAAAATACGTACAAATTGTTGGATGAGAGGACAGTTCACTTTATAAACTTTTCCCAAACAGTAATAAAAAGTTTTAGGAAAAGAGTTACTAACATAAAATGAAGTTGAGATGTTTGTAAGTTCCTAATAAATGTCTTTTGAATGATAGAATAATAAAAAATATTTCAACAAGTATTTGGGAGCAGAGTAAACTCCATTCAAAACACAATGAGAGACTGGGCACAAAATGCCAAGTGAACCCCAACCAGTAATAAAGAAATAAAAAAGAGAAAATATTTAGGAAAAAAAAACTTAGCCAGAAAGACGCAAGACATCTACAGAGAGAACTCTAAAGGTCTATTGAGGGTCCTGTTCTCAGGCAGTTTAAAAATCAATGTGGGCAGCACGTGGATGGTTGCATGTGACCTCTACTCCACAAAGGGACTGTTGCATCAGCATCATGCACAGTCCAAATCAAACTCCTGTACAATCAGACGCGGTGTCTCACTCTCCTGAATCGGCTTCAACTGATTGCAACACCAATCTTACTGCTTGACTGTGTCAGAAATCCTTTGCAAGGACCGTACAGATTTCACAGAACTATACTCACAGTTATGGGGTTTTATTAGGGAAGTCGTTGTTGTTGGTGGTGGTTGTGTGTGCTGTTGAGTCGAGTACAACCCATAGCAACCCTATGAACAACAGATCTGAACCCTAGCCTGTGCCATCCTCACACTTCCTGACACATTAGAGCCCACTGCAGCAGCCACTGTGTCAATTCATCTGGTTGAGGGTCTTTCTTCTTCTTCATCAACCCTCTACCTTTAAACATCGTGTTCCTCTACAAGGAATAGCCTTTCCTAACACCATGCCTGAAGTATTTGGAGTAATGTCTCTTCATCTTTGCCTCCAAAGAGCATTCTGGCTACACTTTCTCCAAGACATATTCGTTTGTTCTTTTGGCAATCCATGGGACATTCAGTACTCTTCTCCAATGTTGTTGTTATGTGCCATCGAGTGACCTGTGACTCATAGCCACCCTATATACAACAGCTCTGAAGCCTAACCTGTCCTGAGCCAGTCTCACTGACTCTGACACACCTACTCCTGTTGCCCTAGTTACTGTATCAATCCATCTCATGCAGGGTCTTCCTCTCCTGCATTGGCCCTCCACCTTTCTGAGCATGATGTCCTTCTCCAAGGATCAATCCTATAGTTTAAAATTAAGAAAAGAGGGTGCATCAGTGTTGTATTCTCTCTCCATACTCATTCAATCTGTATGGTTAGGAAATTATTCAAGAAGCTGGACTCTAACTCAGAGAAGGAAACGAAGAAAGCAATACCATTTACAATAGCCAAGCACAAATTGAGATACTTGGGAGTGAACCTAATAGAGATACAAAAGACCTATACAAAGAAAACTACAGAGCATTTTTGCAAGACACAATAAAAGACCTAAAGAAATGGGGAAAGTGCCCTATTTATGCATCAGAAGACTCAAAATTGTGAAAATGACAATGCTACCAAAAGCAATCTACATGTTCAGTGCAATCTCAATCAAGATACCAAATTAATTTTTAAAGAGTTTGAAACGGGGGAAAAATATTTGGAGAGGTAAGAGACTCCAAATAAGCAAAACACTTCTGATAAAACAAAAATGAAGTTGGAAGCATAGCACTCCCTGATCTCAAAACCTACTACACAGCAGTAGTGACCAAAACAGCATGGTACTGGTACAATGACAGGCACATAGACCAATGGAACAGAATTGAGAACCCAGAAATATATCCAGCTATCTATGGTCAACTGATATCAACAAGGAAATCAAAGCTACCAAATGGAGAAATGATATGGATGGTGCTGGCAAAAGTGGACTTTCACCTGCAGAAAGCTGAAACAGGATCTACACCTCACACCATGCACAAAAATCAACTCAAGGTGAATCAGAGATATAGGAGTAAAGCCTAAAACTGTAACGTTCCTAAGAGACAAACTGAAATCAAGTTTAGAAGCGCTAGCCAAGGTATAAAGAGACTGCCAAATACAGCCAGAAATGTACAATCTAAAGAGGGTGCACACCAAAACCTTTTTCCAACAGGGTGAAAAGAAAACCTACAGACCAGGAACAAACATTTGGTAATACCATCTCAGACAAGAGTCTTACAACAAAAGCTTACAGAGTACCCCTGGGCCTCCAAAAGAAAAGATTGTTATCCCAATTACAAAATGGGCAAAAGACATAAAAAGAATTTTCACAGAGGAAGATATTTGAATGACAAACAGACACATGAAGAAATGTTCCAAATCACCGGCAATAAGAGAGATGCAAATCAAAACCACAATGAGGTACCATCTCACTCCAGTAAGAGAGGCAAAGTTTAACAGGGCAGCAAGTAATAGATGTTGGAGAGGATGTGGCGAGAAAGGTACTCTTAGACATTTTGTTGGTGAGATTGTAAAATGGTACAACCATTCTGGAAGGCAGCTTGGCGCTTCCTCAAAAAGCTGAACATAGAAATTCCCTATGACCCAGCTATTCCACTGCTTGGAATATACCTTGGAAATACAAGAACTGAGGCACACACTGAGATTGGTACACCAGTGTTCATAGCAGCATTATTCACCATCACAAGAACATGGAAACAGCCCAAATGTCCAGCCACAAACTAATGGATTGAGAAATTATGGTGCATTCACACAATAGAATATTATGTAGCACGCAGGAGCAATGATTTTTTAAATTATTGCCTAACTTTGGAGGGACTGGAGAGCATTATGCTGAGTGAAATAACTGAGTCCCACAAGGATAAATATTGTATAAAACCATTATTGTAGAATGAGTATAAGGATCCAGGAGGGGTGGGAGAGGCTGGAAGCAGAGGGATGAGGATGTGCAGGGGG
>NW_006399879.1:4056771-4064510 GCF_000299155.1 Elephantulus edwardii | reverse complement strand
CTGCATTATACAGATGACATCACCTTGCTTTCTTTTTAAAAAAATTATTTTACTATTTTTTTTTATGTGTACTGTCAAATCATATCTGACTGGTACAGGAGGAGATTGTCCCTCCTTCTCCAGCAGAGCAACTGGTGGATTCAAACCACATACCTCTGGGATTGTAGTGCAGCTTCTTGCTACTAGGCCAGCAGAACTCCCTATAACCTTGCTTTCTTAAAGTGAGGACTTGAAACACTTGTTACAGATGAGCAAAGAATACAGCCTTCAATTTGAATTGCATCTCAATGTCAAGAAAACAAAAATTCTTACCATGGAACCCAAAGGAAACATCATGATAGATGGAGAAAAGACTGAAACTGTCAACAATTTCATCTTACTTGGATTAACAGTTAACACCCTTGGTACCAGCAGTCAGGAAATAAGGAATATTGCACTGGAAGAGTCTGAAATTAGGAACATCTCCAAATTATTGGAGACTAATGATGTCAGTTATCTGATTCAGGCCATGGTCTTTCCAATCACTTGCTATACTTTGCAAAGCTGGACAATGACTAAGGATGACAAAAGAAGAACTGATGCCTTTGAGCTGTGGTGCTGGAGAAGAATCTTGAACATAACCATGGACTGCCAGGAGAAAAAACAGGTTCATCCTAGGAAGGGTGAAACCAGGCTGCTCCTTGGAGACAAGGATTCTGAAACTTCGTCTGACATATTTTGGACCTGTTGCAAGGAGGGACCGGTCCTTGGAGCGGGATATCATGCTTGGGAGGGTGGAGGGACAGCTTGGGAAAGGAAGACCCTCAATGAGATTAATTGATTCAGTGACTGAGGTAATGGGGGTAGGTATGTCAGAGACAATAAGATTGGCACAGGATAGCGCAGGGTTTAGGGCTATTGTACATATAGTCACTGTGAGTCACAGGTGACTCGATGGTACATAGTGTTCCCTTGCTCTGTTCACACAACAGCCTCTTGGTACAGGTACATATTTCTCAAGGGCACAATTAAGTGCTCCGAGATTTCCTATTCTTCCCAATGTTAGCAATAACTTATTATTATCACCACAGTCAAATGCCTATGCACGGTCAATAAGCATAAATAGACATTCTTCTGGTATTCTGTACTTTTAGCCAGGACCCTGGTGCCATAACGTCTTCTAAATCCTACTGGAACTTCTCCGTCTACATACTGTAGTAGCCATTTTTTAATGATCTTCAGCAGATATTAACGATATTGTTTGATAGTTTCCCATTCCATTGGGTCACCTTTCTTAGGAATGGGAAAAAAACATGGACCTCTTCCAATCCACTGGCCAGACAGCTGTCCTCCAAATTTCCTGGCATAGACTGGTGATTGTGTCTGAGTTGCTCCTATTAATTGAAAGAAGTCAATTGGTATCCCATCAATTCCTGGGGCCTTAGTTTTTGCCAATGCCTTCAATGCAGCTCCCACTTCCTGCTTCATTACCATTGGCTCCTGTTCATATGGTACTTCCTGAAATTTTTCAGTGTCAGCCAGTTCTGTTTGGTACAGTGACTCTGTATTCCCTCCATCTTCTTTTCTTTTATTTTTAAAAAATGTATTATTAATTTCAGTGAAAATTTACAGAGACTTTAGGTTTCCATTCATTCACTGTTGCACTTTTCTCCCCTCCAAGCCCTCCCCCCTGGTACACTACCCTTTTGGAAAAGTTAAAGAAAAAATTATTTCATTGTTTCACAATCCCTGCCCCCAGGTCCACTCCGCTATGCAGCCTTCGCTCTGGACTCCTGTCATGACAAAAATACCTAATCACATATCCCTTTTAAACAATTTTCTCCCTCATCTGTTTCAATGCAATATACATTATTGAACCCATCTTTCTCAGTCTCCCCCCAACACTGATGTCAGTCACACTCTACAAGTGGCACTATGCAGTATTTGTCCTTTTGTGACTGAGATATTTCACTCAGCATAATGTCCTCCAGGGTCACCCATTTTGAATAATATTGCATGAGTTCCTTGTTTTTCAATGCAGCGTAGTATTCCATTGTGTGAATATACCACAGCTTCTCTATCCATTCGTTTGTTGATGGGCACTTGGGTTGTTTCCAGCTCCTTGCTATTGTTAACAAAGCCACGATAAACATGGGTGTGCATATATCTGCTTGGATGTCAGTTATGGTCTCTTCAGGGTATATTCCCAGTAATGGAATTGCTGGGTCAAATGGTATTCTATTTGCAACTTTTTGAGAAAGCGCCATACCACCTTCCACAGTGGTTGCACCATTTTACATTCCCACAAACAGTGAATATGGGTTCCAGTTTCTCCACAACCTCACCAGCATTTGTTGTTTGCTGTTCTGTTAAATTTTGCTATTCCGACTGGGGTGAGATGATACCCTCCATCTTCTTTTGATGCTTTCTGGGTCATTCAATATATTGCCCTTAGCATCTTTCAATATTGGGACTTGAGGTTTAAATTTGGTTTTCAGTTCTCTCAGCTTGAGAAATGCAGAGCGAGTTCTTCTCTTTTTGTTCTCCAATTCCATCTCCCTCCACATTCCACTATAATACTTTGCTTTGTCCTCTCGAGCCGCCCTTTGAAATCTTCTGTTTCGCTCTTTTGCATCTTTTCCCTTTGTTTTGGCTTCATGCTCTTGTGCAATTTTCAGAGTCCCTTCTGACATCCATTTTGGTTTTTCCTTTCTCTGTCTTTGTAATGACCTTTTCCTCTCTTGTGAATGATATCCTTGATATCATTCCACAACTCATCCAATCTTCGATCATTATTGTTCAATGCCTCAAACCTATTCCTAAAATGATCTTGAAATTCAGATGGAATAGATTTCAAGGTCATATCTTCGTTCTTGTGTACTTATTTATATTTTCTTCAATTTTTTTTTTTCTGGAAGTTAGGTCTTTTTTTGTTTCATTGACATTCAAGTGTGAACTGTTTGGTCTTTTCTATTTAATTAACAATCAATTATGGCCTGGAAGCCTCTTGTTTAAACCAAGTAGGATCTGTTGGGCAGGGCTTTATGATTAAAAGTTGATTTGGGCCTGCCTGAGAGCCTCTTGTTTGAAGCAGTTGGATTCTGGAAGGTTTTAGGGAAGTTAATAGGTTACGGTTCACAATAGGATGCAATTCCCCAGTTCTGACAGCTTCCCAAAGGTGCTTGCATGTTCCTTGACCTTCCTTGGTCTTTCAGTCAGTGTTACAATGTTCCCTTGTTGTTGTTGGTGGTGTTGGTGTGTGCCATCAGGTCAGAACCAACTCATAGCTGACCCGTCAGTGAGTTCTCAGAGGCAAAAAATCACATGGGCAGAGACTGCCCATCTGTCTTCTGTGGAGCAGGTGGTATATTCGAACTGGCTGCTATCATGTTAGCAGCAAAACTCCCTGTGGACCAGACCATCAGAACTCCCTAAAGCAACCCCCATTAGAACAAAACCCAAACCCAAACGGGTTCCTCTGAAGGAACCGTGGGGGGCCCAGTGGTTAAATTCTCACCTGCTACTGAAAGGTGAGAGGTTTGAACTCTCCGGTCTCCCCTCAGAAAAGAGGTGCATCCGTCTGCTTCTGAGAAGACTTTCAGCCTTGGGCCCTGTGGATAGTCCCCCCTCCACCTGCAGGACGGCCCTGTGTCAGCACTGATGCAACAGCAGTGGAGTGCAGGGCGAGGCAAGCTGGCTCTGTGGGAATTCACCAGAAAACAAACCTGCAAGAATGTCAGGAAGTCCCTCCCTGCAAAGAAAAGTGAGACCATTTCCAGGGTCTGGACATTGACATCCTTGACATCCTCCACAAAGAAGCAGCTCAATAAAAGAAAAAAAGAGAAAATGGCAATGTAGCAGGAGTGGGCACAGGACACAGAGTGGAGACGGAGAGAGCAGGGGAAGGTCATTTTAGCTGCTACAGGTGCAGGGACTTGATCCCTCAGGACAAGCTCCGACTGACTCTCCAAATCCCTTCAGGCCTTGCTCAAAGCTCAAAGTGGGTTGGGGAGGCAAGGGGCAGCGACAAGAAAGCATTTTACACCCGGCCTCCACTTCAGAGCAAAAAGAATTGGCCAACAAGGACATATTCCAGAAAGTACCATCTGAGCAGGGACCAATGGTAATGAAGGAAGAAATTCAAGCTGCATTGAAGTCACTGGCAAAAAAATAAGGCCCCAGGAATCGATGGGATACCAATGGAAACGTTTCAGACGCCACATGCAGCCCTGGACATGCTCACCAGTCTGTGCCAGGAAATGTAGAGGACAGCTGCCTGGCCCAAGCTGGAAGAGTTCCACGTTTGTTCCCATTCCCAGGAAAGGTGATCCAATAGAAGGTAGAAATTACTGAACAATATCATCACTATCACATGTAACCAATATACTGCTAAGGGTCGTTAAAAACCAGCTACAACAGTAAAAAGAAAAATGCCAGGTGTTCAAGGTGGATTTAGAAGTCGTGGGTCCAGGGATATCATTGCTGATGTCAGTTGGATCCTGGCACAAAACAAAGAATACCAGAAGAATTTGGACGTTTTTGACTATGCAAAGGCATTTGACTGTGTGGGTCATAACAAATTAAGGTTAATATTTAAAAAGAATGGGGATTCCAGAACACTTAATTGTACTCATGTGAAACCTAGACCTAGACCAAGAGGCTGTGTGCGAACCGAGCAAGGGAACATTGAATGGTTTAAAATTAGGAACGATGTGGGTCAGGTTTGTTTCTTTTCTCCATACTTATTTAATCTGTTCACTAAGCAGATTTTTTGAGAAGCTGGATTCTACGAAGACAAATGTTGCTTCAGGACTGGAGGAAGATTCATCAAATAACCTGTGTTAAGAAGATGACACAACTTTGCTTGCTGAAAGTAAGGAGGCCTTGAAGCACTTGTTGCAGAAGATCAAAGAATATAACCTTCTATATGGATTGCATCTCAACGTCAAGAAAACAAAGAGTCTTACCACTGGACTGATAGGCAACATTGTGATGGATGGAGAAAAAATTGAGACTGTCAATGACTTCATCTTATTTGGATCCACAAGTAATACATTTGGTACTAGTAGTTAGGAGATGAAGAGATGTATTGCTTTGGAAAAGTCTGCACTCAGGTACCTCTCCAAATCACTGAGAAGCAATAATATCCATTGGAAGACTAAGGTGCACCTGATCCAGGCCATGGTCTTTTCAATCACTATGCATCTGAGAGCTGGATAATGAATATGGATGACAGAAAAAGCGTTGATGTCCTTTTTGAGTTGTGGTGTTGGAGAAGAGTACTGACTATCCCATGGATTGCTGGGAAAATGAACTGATGTCTTAAAGAAAGTGCAGCCAGAATGCTCCTTGGAGGCAAAGACGGCAAAGCTTCATCCCACACACTCTGGACATGTTAGGAGAGGCTATTCCTGGGAGAGGACATCATGCTTGGAAAGGGGAAGGTTTAGAGAAAAAGAGGAAAACCTTCAGCTGGATAGATTGGTGAGGTGACTGCAGCAATGGGCTTAATTGTGTCAGAGACGATGAGGATGGCACTGGATAGGCAGGGTTCAGATCTGTTACTCACAGGGTTTCTTTGAGTTGTGCTTGACAGCACCTCACAAAGACCAACCATCCAGGGAACTCTCATGGCTTAATGATAAGGAGTTGTGCTGTCAACTCAAGGCATGTGGTTTAAATCCAATAGGTGCCCTGAGGGAGAAAGCTGAGCTCTCACCTGTGTAGTTTACAGCTTCTACAAACCTGCAGGAGGGTCAGCTGGGAGTCGGCTCTGACTTGACTGTACGCAAACACAACTGCTAGTCCAGTCGATTTTGACTCATGTCCACCTAAGGGACAGGGCAGAGGCCCCACAGGGCTTGTCATCTTTATGGAAATTGAATACCACATCTCTCTGCCTCAGAGATGCAGGTGGTTCTAATTGTCAACCTTTCTGCTTGCAGCCAAGCGCTTAATCACTGTACCACAAAGATTTCTCAGAGGTCACAGAAGAGGTGACCTTTTGGACAAATGCTGCAGTGCCTGATTCCTCCGTAACCAAGGTGAGCACAGGCTTACTGGTGTCTGTGTATTAATCTGCAGAGAACAATTGCACGTTTTCCCCATCACCTTCAAGATCCTGCTTCTAGGGATAACTGGCCTCTGCCCACAGCCCACGGCCCCTTCCCACAAAACCAGAGCCTCTTTCCAAATGGACAGTTCCTGACCAGAAGCCGCTGAGCACAGGCTGGCTTGTGCCCGCTCACGGTTAGTGGTGAATAGTTTCTCGGGGGATGGTGCAATGGGTCAGCAGAGATCTGGAAGTAAGCAGGAGCCGATCCTGCTTCTCTGGTTGTCATGGCGATCCAGGGCGGCTATAATAGACGTCCACAAGTGGATGGCTGGAACAGGCTCTCGGGGCCATGGCCAAGGCCAGTGACCACCCTGTGGGGAAGGAGCACACGCCTTTATAAGCTCTGCAAGTGTTTTCCTTAGATCACGGTGTTTGATTGAGTGAGCGCAGAGGACACCTCGGCACCTCCCAAGTGGCGCCCATCAATTTCTGTGGGACAGGGTGCACATATCCAGAGGGAGCCTGGCACTTATCCATTACACCCGAAGGGGAATTTTTCTCGGGAGGCGATGGAGGAGATTCATCTTTTCGATAACAGAAGTGTGCATGGCATTAACATATTTTGTGTCATCTCTCAGGCTGGGGCTGTGCAGAGGGAGAGGGGTGGAGGGCCCATGGCTTCACCGGCAGAAGTCCTGGCCGAGAGGTGGGCCCTGGATGATGGTGGAGTGGTAGAATGGGCACAGAGCCTTTTGCACTGGTGAAGCCAGGGGTCCACCAGCTCTCAGAAGGTCTCCATTAAAAAAAAAAAAAAACAAAAACAAAAAACAGAAGGTCTCCATTGTCTCAAGTTGGAAAAATGAAAGGTGAAGTGTCCTCTATCTTGCTCTCCATGGCAGCCAGAGGGGAGATGACCTACCCTTAGGTTCCTATCACCTGCAGAGGCCAGATCCCTCCCCAGTGGCTCTCCTGATGTTCAATGCCCCCCCCCGCCAGGCTCCCATGACCCCTGTGGTCTCCTTGCTGGCCCCAGGACCTTTGCTCCATCTTCTCAGATGGTCTTCTCAGGCTCACATCTCCAATGTTCAGCTCTTCCTTCCTTCCTGAGCTGTCTCTTATCAATTCCTTGGAAAGCTGGCACTGGTCACTTTGCCCCAACATGTCCCCAGGCCTAGGACAGTGAATGCCAAGTACTGAGCCAATGTCTGTTGAGAGAAGAATCAATAGATAAAAAGTAGGAGGAATGACTTGGGGAGCTCAGTGCAAGAGGGGACACCCTGGGGAGAGGTCATGGGAGGGAGGCAAATCCAGCACACAGAGCTGGACACAGGCAAGGTGACTCACCCAGCAGGACTGCAGGTGCCATGATGGTGACAGGGACGGTGATGTAGGCGTGTAGATGACAATGATGGTGGAGACAATGGTGATGATGATGGTCATGAAGATGATGACAATGATTATAGCAATGGTGGTTATCATATTGAAAATGCCAATGGATGATGATGGCAAAGGTAATGATGATGATGATGACCATGGTGATGGCGGTGATGATGGTCATAGTGATGATGATGGTGGTGGTGATAGTGATGAAGATGGGGATGGGATGGTGATGGTGATGATGATGATGGGGATGGTCATGGTGATGGTGGTGATGATGGTGATAGTGATCATGGTCATGGCAGTGACAATGATGAAAATGATAACT
>NW_006399879.1:4046289-4055896 GCF_000299155.1 Elephantulus edwardii | reverse complement strand
TGATGATGATGATGAGGGTCATGGTAATGCTGAAGGTGGTGATGATGAGGGTTATGGTTATGACAGTGATGAAGATAGTAACAATGGTAATGTTTGTATTGTCAGTGGTGGGATATGGAAAAATGTTAACAGATGGTGGTGGCAAAGGTGAGGATAAGGATGGTAATGGTGATGTTGATGGATGGTGGTGACAAAGGTGGCAACAATAATAGTGATGAGGATGGCAAGATAACAGTCATGGTGTGGCAATGGGTAATGATGCTGATGGCCATGGTAATAGTGATATCAATAGTGGTGATGATGGTGATGACAATGGTGGCCGCAGCAGCACCGTCCTATCATCTATTCTCTCATCTCTCACTCAATGGGACAGACTCCACCCACTTCCACATGAGGAGCAAGTGTTCAGAGGGCTTGCGTTTTCTACTCTTCTTTCCTGCCCTCCAGAATGCTTCTCCCTGGTGATGCCTTCAAATGCCTAAATCATTCAAATGTTCAATTCAGGTATAGCTTCCCCCACTCTCATTTCATTTTTAGAGGGAGAAGGACTGAAGGTCCCTCTCTCATAGCAGAATAAGGTTGGATGCAGTGGTGGCTGGAGTGTGTCCCAGGGAACCTCCTTACTCCCAGCCTCTTCCCCCACTGCTTCTCCCAGGTCCTTTGGAGCAACCGTTTCTTCCCTAAGAGCAAAGGCTTAGGAGAGGAGTCTGTGTCTCAAGCTGGTGCTCTGGGAGCAGTCAGGTCTCCTGCACCCCTCTGTGTCCCAGACAGGGAGCATCTGTGAGCTCTGGTGTCCCTTCTGGTGCCTGTGTAAGGAAGACTCAGGCCCTCGGGGAATGAACAGGGAGTCTTATCCTCAACTGTACCATTGGTGAAGCAACTCCTGTTCAGGGACCACAGAAGCCCCTTCCCTCCACAGCAGAAAGCAGGGCACAGGGCTAGCCACCCGAGAGGAGGGGAGGCGGGGCAGGATCCTAAGGGGGAGAGGTGTTTTCTGGAGGGCTGAGACATACTGGAGAGCAGGACTGTGGCCCTAAGCCTTGTTGTCAGCACTACAGCTGCTGGGATGGTGATTTGGCAAAAGCATTGTCCAGGCTGCCATGGGGGGGTCATGCAAGGCCTGGTGGCGATTGGAAGCTGTCCTTCTGCCGTGGATGGGACACTGGGTGTGGGACAGAGCCTCTGGATGGGACCACATGGTGGGGCAAGCAGTGTTATTGGCTACAGGTGGGAGAGAGGACCAACCACATTTACAGTGAGGAGAGGCATGTTAGTCCCCGAGAAGGAACATCATCTGGTCACTAGGATCCCAACTGTCTCCTTACTGCCCAAGGCCATGCTCAGCACTCCTGGTCCAGCAGACCTGGCAAGCTGCTGGCCACACTGAAGCAGGAGCCTCTGACCAGAGCAGAGGACTTTTTGGCCTCAGCGGCAGCTGGCCAATCAGCAGGAGAGTGGTCTCTGCCCCAGGAGACCAAGGAGAGAACTTCCCCGGACGCACCACTCCCAGTAGGTGCTCCTCGCTGCTGGAATATCAATCTCTGCTCCCTCCAAGACAAATGCCACATCAGGCCGGCTGCCTGGACCCCTATTTATCACCATTTAATAGATATTAAAGCACTCACATCTCTGATTGCCAAAACAAACAAAAAAGGCAGCATCAATCACCCAGCCGCAACAGGCAGGATGCAGGGTGGCCCTGGGCTCCCTTTTTTCAAACTCCCTTGTGTCATTACCCTGGTAAAAACCAGGGACCCTCAGTCAGAAGTTCTGCGCGTCCAAGTCCCCAGTTGAAAGCTCCAGCCTTCCTGGGCCCCCAAGAGGCAAGCCAGCCCTCCCCACTCAAAGTGCCCAAGGAAGTACTCAGTTACAGATAAGGAAACTGAGGCACAGGGTTGGCCCATGGCTTGCAAGCATCCAGGCTGACACTGGAGCCTGTTCAGAACCACAAGGCCAGTATCTGAGACCTCTGCCAGGACACCTCCTGCTGAGTTAACTCTGACCAGTTTAGAGACATTCTTGCTGGGGCCTGGGGGGGGGGGCTGCAGAAGGTACACCCCAAAAGAAGGTCAGGAAGAGTAGGGGGATGGAGGCAAACCTGCACGGAGCAGTGCTGGAACCCTGGAACTGGGTCTGACACTCAGAGCGCGGAAACATCCATAAAAACTGAGCCCCAGTTGTCTTAAAAGTGAAGCCCGACCCCAGGAGGCCGGCGGGCACCAGGGTGGAAACTACGCTGTCAATTTATGCCGCCTCTTTATCGGAAGCACATCAGCAGCCCTTTATTCCAAGGCTCTGAGGCTTGGAATGGAACATTCCACCTTTCCGTTAGCATGTTATCTATTTGCACGCCTCGGGAATGTCACCATCCAGAAAAACGGGCTTAGTTCCAAAACAAAATGTGGACCATCATTTGCAGCCAAGGGTTGCATGGTGGAGAGAGGCCGCACTCCCCACCCAGCTGCCCAGACTTATTGGCGCCGCCGGTGGGAGACACAGCACCCACACATGGCCACTGCTATCAGCAGGGTGGGTGAACCACTCTGCAGATGGAGAAACTGAGACCTAGGGGCGGTCAGACTCATCCAGGTGCCTCCTGCAGCCTGACCCGTGCAGGTCCTGCCCCCCATCCTCTCCTGCACCCCATCTCCCTGCCCCCCACCTCTGTCTCTCACAGTCCACGGTCCGCTCCCCCTCCCACTCCACAAGCAGCCTTGGGCAGTCCCCTGGGCGTGGGACCCCTTGGCCGCCCCAGCAGTGGGGGGCTGTGGGGACTGCGGCGGGAGGGTGGCAGGGAGAGCGCGGGCGCGGGCCACTAAATCAGTTCACGTCTGTCACCAGCTCGGAGCTGCGGGAGCCGCCCGAGCGGAAATAACAAATGGCTGTCATTGTGGAGCCCAAACCTGTGATTATAATTATCACATCCTCCGTGACCTTGCGTAAACTTTAATCCCTGTCCAATGGAGCATTTAAATAGCCTTCCTCGCGCCGCGGAGCCCCCAGCCCGCACAACGCGCCGCGCTGGCCCCCGCCAGAGGCTCCCGGGGGACAGGGAGGCCTCGCCTTGGAGCCCGCTGGATGAGAGGAGCTGGGGGGACCTGACAAGACCGGCCCGTGATCCTGGGGAGCCCAGAGATTCGGGGGGAGGGGCGGGCTAGCCCGTCCTTCTGCATTTACACCCGAGGTTTTAGTGCAGTAGGGCAGACCCCCAGGTCCTGCAAGCTTGTGAGGCCATCTGAAGGCTCCTCACAGACCCTGAGACTTGACTCACTTTGTGCGGGTCCCATGGCCACCCTCCACCTTTTGGGGAACCTTAGGGGCTGGAAGAGGCAGAGGCCTCTTTCCCTGGGCCCCACAGCCAGGACAGATGTGGGACCCGCTCTCCACAGCCTGTGGGCTAGGGATTCTCTGAAGCCCCTCACTGCAAGCAGGCAAAGGCCCACGGGCTGGTCAGGGGCAGAGACCCTCCCCTCTGCTCCCCCAGTGACCTCCAAAGGGAGATGTCATCACCACCCTCTGCCTGTCTGGACAGCCACTGGCTTCACAGCATCTGTTCTTCCCAAAGTGTAAAGAGAGCGGACCTTCCCCCCCCCTCCCTTCACATCCTGCTGGGGTCCTGTCCTGAGCGAGGCAGGGGGCTGGGACAATAAGGCCCCTGGCAAATGAGGACCCTCGTCAAGATGAGGTTTCTCCAAGATCTGGTGTTGCTGGTACCATGGAGTTGGACCAACCCTCAGCTCACCCTCCATCTTTCTCTCACAGAACAGCTGGTGGACTTGAACTGCGTACCTTTGGGTCGACAGCACCACTCGTTATTACTAAGCCGCCAGAGCACCCTAAGATCTGATTGGCTTTATTCAAGTCAGACATGAGGGTGGTAGGACGCCCAAGAGCACTGGCCCAAGGGGAACAGGGATGAAATCCTTCATCAGGGGCTGGGGGAGGGGCGGGAAGGAGGGCAGCTGGGAGGAATTCCAGACAGGAGGTTCAGAACTCCCTCAAGGTCAAAAGTGCTTCAAGGGGAGGTGATGCGGGGAAGGGGGGGCATGGGGGCCTGGCCAGTGGGCTGAGGGGCTGGGTGAGGGGCATTTCAGGGAGGACTCTGCAGGGAGAGCTGCTGGACTTGCCCTCTGGACCCTCCTGTCACTGGGCAGAGCAACTGGATGGGCAGGCAGGGTGGAGGGGTGGAGGGGGGAAGGAGGTGGACAACCATGTGGTCCTGCACTGCCCCCAAAAGTCCCCAGAGATGTCAGGGCCAAAGGCAAGGGCAGAAGAGGCAGGGGAGGGCAGGACTGGCAGGGAAGGAGGGAGTGCAGTGGGACAGTCCAGGTTCCCGTCCCTGATGAGGCCCTCACTCCCTCCTCCTCCATCTAGTCCCTGGGAGTCTCCTCCGGCTAATTAAAGTGGGGAGTCCATAGTGACAGAGGCCTACAGGACTTGGGGTCCAACGGAGTCTCTACCTAGAGGCGAGAAAGGCCCTTCACCTTCCCCCCCAGAATGACTGAGTATGGGCGCCTGGCTCCCGAGGCCATTTCTACTGGTTGGTTAGTTCAGTGGTTAGAACAAGGTTGGTCACTCCTCAGCGGGCAGCACGGACGAAGCCTGACAGATTCTGGCCCTGTCCTGCCCCCCCCCCCATCCCAACCTGGTTTCCTGTCTGGAGAACAAGGCCACCCCTTGTACTTTTGGCCTTCTGGTCAGCAGCAAACCAGTACAGACATAAAACAAGGATGCAGAGAAGGAAGGCTCACGTTTAGCTCAGAGGAAGAAGAGGCAATGACGTGCCAGCCACAATGGCTTCGATCTCAAGTATAGGAACCTGCCTCTGTCCACAAACTCTGCCCTCGGGAGCACCAGGCACTTCTGCACAGCTGGGGAAACTGAGGCTCAGAGAGGCCCAGTGGGGCCAGGAAGACATGGGGCACGTGTTGGCATCCCTCCACAGCTGGGCCCCAGCTAAGCCTCTTATCCCTTAGTATGGCCTTTCCCACGGCCTACAGCATGGGAGCCCACCCAGGGCCTCTCCAGAGCCTTGATCCCTCCGCTGACCCAGCGCCCAGCGTTCCAGAACATTGCAGAATGTGTCTAGCCCATCCATGCCTGGGCTCCCTGCCTAGACTGTCTCCTCTGCTGGGAGCTGCTTCTTGGTGCGTCCCTGTTGGGAAAATCCCTGTTTCCCTCAGCACCCCAGGAAGGCTGAAGCACCACTTCACCCTGGAACCAGAACTGGCCGTGTGCTCACTTATAATGAGGGCCCAGGGACTGGGGCTTCAGTCTGGACCCTAGGGACTGGGTGGCCTCTGGGGGCTGTCCATAACAGTCTCAAAGCACCAGGGTCTGTTGCAGAGTGGGGCCTGGAGGGAGGGGCAGGTGGCGGTGGGGAATGGTGGCAGTGGGCAATGGTGGCGGTGGGGACTGTTGTTGCTGTCATGTGCCATGGAGTTAGAAGTGACCCACAGCTGACCCTCCAGCAGGTTTTCAGAAGCAGTAATTTGCCCAGGAGGAGATTGTCCCTCCTTCTCCTGCAGAGCAGATGTTGGATTTGAACCACACGTCTTTGTGATTGCAGCACAGCTTCTTACCACTGGGTTGCCAGAGCTCCCCAGGGAGGGGCCTAAAACCAGAGAAAAGGCTGAGGGGGATGGGGGCAGTGTCTGGACCTTGTGAGGGTTCGAGGGTTATGATCCATGTCTTCCATTGCCTGGGCGGTTCCGTGGACCTGGTGGGCCAAGGTGGGGGGATTTTGCAGAGGAGAGGAGAGGGTCTCTGAGAGGGCCTGGAGCCAAGGCAGGAAGGAGAAGGGGAGGGGAGTGAGGACCGAGAGGGTCAGGGTCCAGCAGCCAGCTCTGCAGCCCCGAGCAGCCCGCCCACTGCCCCTTGTCCCCGAGGTAGAGTCGACGAGTGTGTGAACGCACGTGCACACATGCATATACACACACGGAAGCGTGGCCGTGTGTACACACATGCACGTGGAGTACATAGTAAATACATGCACGTGCATACAGCCATGTGCGTGCATTTATGTACGAGTGTGTGTTCACCCAGGCTCGTCCATGTTCGTACACACACACATGCTCACACACAGGACCCCATCCCCCTCACAGGACGACTCCTGGGCTTCCCAGTGAATAGGAAATGCTGGAGCATCGGGAGGGCAGGGTCTGGGCGAGGGGCCCATGGCTGTAGAGGACAGTGCTGGCTGGGAGAAGGGGTCTGGGAGTTGTGGAGACCTGGGCAGGGCAGGAATAGGGAGAGCTGGAAAGCCCCCACTGAGCTCCAAGGGACTCCAAATTGTGATGAAGCTAGAGGCTGCTGGGCTACAGAAGTGGGGGTGTGGGGTGGGGGGACAGGGAGTGTGTCCTCCAGTTCACGGGAGAGCAGCATGGCCAGCAGGGGCAGAGCTCAGGGGCCAGAAGTTCGAGGATAAAAGGATATGATGTCCCGGGCATTTGGCAACACGGAGCCACTGGGGCCAGCCAGAGCCAAGACCCGCCTAGGGGCGCAGGATGGGGTGTGCCTGGAGTAGTCAGAGGCTGCTGTGATGGGGGAGTGGTGGGACAGTAGGACACAGGGGTCCCAGTGGCAGACAACGTCCAGGTAGACAACGTCTGGGGATAAGGCTCAGCAGAGTCCCACCTAAACCCCACTTGGTCCTCGTGCCCCAGTGTCTGAAGCCCTACTGTCCACCTCTGGGTCAGCATCTGTTTCCTCATCAGCCCAGGATGAAGTTGGAACCTGAAGAAGGTCCTGTCAGGTGATCTGGCCCAGTGAGAGCTGGCCTGCATGTCTTCACAGAGCTCACTGGCCCAGGCAGGGACAATTTGGAGGGCTCCAGTGACAGTGGCACCCCCATAGCCCTGGTTACTGTGTCAGCTGCCCAGCAGCTCCCAGCCTACGGAACCGCCAGGAAAGCTCTTCATTTCCAGCTGCCCTGCGGCCACCCTCCCCCTACATGCTCAGAGCTGTCGGTGCCACAGGCCGCTTGGAAGGCCCGTCCCACCCCTTACAGGCCTGGCCAGGCTGGGGTGTCCAGGCAACTTGCTGCAGGTGGGAGGTGGACCTCCCAACACCCACAGGTGACCTCACAGCCTTTGGAGGCCCTTTGAGAGGCAGCTGGACCTGCTGCCCCTGCAGTGCTGGCCCAGGGCCACCTGGACCCCAAGACCATAGTCTGGAGTCTGGACCCTGAGCCAGGGCCACTCCAGTCTAAGTTCCCCTCCTTCAAAGCCCTGACCCACCCCAATTGCCTACCTGACCTTGGCCTTCACCCAGACCCTGAGTGCTTCCTTCAGACAACAGCCAGCCAGTCAGCACCTAATCTCCACTTTGCTGCTCGTTTCTGACCCACTTGTCCCCATGTGTCCCACTGGACCCCCAACTGTCCCTATTCCTGCCCCATGAAGGCCAGCTAGGCCAGCTATGTATGGGCTAGGACCTACTCTAAGTCCTACACCCCAGACCTGGCACCTTTCTCATCACCAGCTGACTGAGTGACAGGCAGGTCCAGGCCCCATGGGAAGTGCCCAGGAGCATCTGGCCAGGGAGGGGCTTTGACAGTGCTAGGGTGACTCTGCCCTGCCCATCACGGTGACAATTCACACGCTGTTACGCTGTTCCCCAAGGTGCCTCAGGTAGGAGACTGGAGCTCTTTGGGGCTGGAGCCCAACACACCCTTTCAGGGACCTCCACCTTGTCCAAGTGGCTGGGGACTGAGGGGATCGGGGACTGGTCAGTACTGGAGTGAGAATGGAAGCCTTGACACAAGTAAGCGTCCAAAGCATAGGCTCGGGACGCCTGCCACAATCATTTCCTTCCTTCCCTTTATCCACACGTACTCACACATCTGTCCCTCCACCGCTTGTCCGTTCATTCACCCAACCACAAACCTATCCTTCCACGCATTCATTAATCCAGCAGTTCTTCGTGTGTCCGTCCGTCCATCCATCCATCCATCCATCCACTCATCCATCTGTCCACCCATACATCATCCATGTCTGTATATCCATCTACTCACACATCTGTCCCTCCACCCCACGTCCGTTCATTCACCCAGCCACAAACTTATCCTTCCACACATTCATTAATCCACCAGTTCTTCGTGTGTCTGTCCATCCATCCATCCATCCATCCATCCATCCATCCATCCATCCACACTTTCACTCACCCACTCACTTACCCATCCGCCCACCCGTCCACCGTCCATATCTGTATAGCCATCTACTCACACTTCCATTCCCTCCACCCCTCACCCATCCATCCATCTCTCTGTTGTTCTTGTATGTCGTTGAGTCAGAACCAACCTGTAGCTGAACTTCCAGTGGGTTTTCAGAGACAGTTAATCGCATGGGAGGAGATTGCCCATCCTTCTCCCGTGGAGCAGATGGAGGATTCGAACCGCACATCTTCAGGATTGCAGTGCAACTTCTTACCACTAGGCCACCGGAGCTCCCTTCTGGCTCTGTGTCCATACATACCTATATATCCATCCACTTAGTCATCCACCCATCTATCAATGCACCCATTGTTTCCACCAATCAGCTGACCTATCTTGGTGAGTGGCTGTTCCCTGCTGCCCAGCGGGTGGCCCTGGCCTTGACCAGGATGCACACAGGACACTCATGGCAGCAAGTGGGAGGCATGTGTGCCTGTAGAGGTGTCTCAGCGAGACCCAGGGCGTGCTTTTTAGGTTTCTAGAGGATTAAAGGAGTAAAGTCGTCAGCTAACTTGAGTAAGAAAGGATTTGGCAGTTCAAGGAGAGAAGAGGATAGCAGGATTGGGAGAGAGGGGAGCAGCTGGAACCGCAGGAGTTATGCTGGACCACCAGGGACAGGGGTCCTGCCTGAACCTGTGACACCTGCCCTGCCTTGGATGCCAGCTCCCTGGGTCATCAGAGTTGAGGCCCTGGCCCTGTCTCGGGCAGCAGACAGACAGCAGCCCACAGCCTGAGGAACTTACTGACAGTTCAGGACGGAGACCCACTCTGCCCGAAATGGGAGCTGCCGTGGAGGGGTGGCCAGGGAAGGGCACTCCAAGAGGGTGGCCATGTGGCCCCAGTGATGAGGAGATCTTCCTGACCAGGGGCAGTGCTGGAATTAGGAACGCTGTCCCCACCAAGCAGAAGCCCCCTCACCGCTCCAGCTGCCCTCACTGGTGCTGACCCCTCCTCACCTCCTTCTCTTCCTTCTCCCAACACAGACCTGCTCAACCTCCAGGAAGTTTGGACAGGTGGCCTCTCCCCACCATAGCCCTGCAGGGTTGCCTCCTGCCCCCCCCCCCTAGTCTGAGGCATGGAGGGGAAGGTGTGGACCAGACCTGAGGGGTCTCTGGGCAGGGTAGAACATTCTTCCTGGAAGAAGTGCCCTAGAGGGTGGGGCCAGCGGTCAGAGTGGGGACGGAGAAGACCCTGTGGCCCCCACCTCCCCAGACACCGCATAACAGCAGGTGGAGGCCCTGCCTTCTGGAAGGCGCCTTCCACGTCCACTCCGCAGTCCTCTAGGGGACTCCCCCAGCGTCTGTGACCAGCCTGCAGGACTCGGTGGGAAGAAGGACGAGGAGTCCCCATTACCCCTACTTCCTCCTGTGGGCGGGGCACTGTCCAGGTCTGGGG
>NW_006399879.1:4037390-4046171 GCF_000299155.1 Elephantulus edwardii | reverse complement strand
GGGCACATATACAGGACAGAGTCCAGCAGAAAGGGACAGATAATAGGGTCATGCATAGTGGAGTGGACTCGGGCGGGGAGGGGATTGTATGACAATGAAAAATTTTTTTTCTTACTTTTCAAAGAGAAAAGCGAACTGGGGGAGTGGGGCGGGCAGGGAGGAAAATGTACAACAAAGAATGAATGAATGAATGGAAATCCAAAGTCTCTGTAAACTTTCATTAAAATAATTTTTTTTAAAGTGGGTCGTGGGAGCCCCGAGGACTTGCGCCCACCCAAGGGGGCTTGCGGCGGAGGACAGGCTGGAGCCTCACCGCCAGAGGGGAGGGCGCAGCCGTAGGCGGAGGAGCCAGCTTGTCTGGTGCAAAATAAACCTCTTAATAAAATCCTCGTTCCAGGCTCGGCAGTGGGAGCCCCCCGGGGCGGTAAGGGCAGCTGACGCCGCGGGAGGGGCGCCCACGCGCGCACCCACCGCCCGCACTGCGCGCTAGCAGGACGCTGCGGCCACGAGCAGCCAGTTACAATAATGAACTTGTGGAACAAATAAATCTGCCCCAAAGCAAATTATGTCTCTGCTACAGCGACAGGGAGCCGCTCCCAACACCTGATAAGGGAATAGACCTGTTAGGGGGATAAATGTGCAGACGCCGCGCGAGCCGGTCCGCTGGACGCTGGCGATAACTCGGCCCTTCCTTGGCTCTGCAGTGGCTGCGCGCGCGCGGGCCCCCGCGTGGGGAGGGCGGCCGGGAGCCTCAGCCTTCCAGCCTCGGCTTCTGGGCAAATGGAGAGGGGAAGGTTTGGAGAGGAAGGGAGAAGACAGAACCAAATTCAAGTTGGCCTCTTTCAGTAGAATTTCTCAATTGGAACGTGGGGTGGTGCGCACTCACCACTCGCCGGTAAGAGGCACCAAGGGGGATATGAGGAGATGGGGATCCCACCCCCCCACCCATGGGTCAGGATGGACCAGTCAGATCCCTTCTTATAGAATATACTCATTCCCTACCTAAGGCCGGGATGCCCCTGGGTTCTTTCCTGTATCCCTCTGCTGCGACTCAAATCAACGTCCAGTAAGAGGAAACTGCGGCCCCAGAACTAGACAGCCCTCTCATGGCGTGCGTGACGGGGATCCCAGCTCACCAAGAAACAAGGGCAAATCCCAGCAGCCGGACGGACTAACAAATGCTGCTTCAGGCAAGGTTTGATCCAGCAGTTCACAGGATGTCAGCCATGGCCAAGGTGTCTGTCTTTCCAAAGAAAATCTCTCAAGGACTTTCTGAGGGGGGGGGGGCTAGTCCTGTGAGTGGCCAGGGAAGGCAGAAGTGGCATGCACCCTGCATCATTGGGGCAAGCAGGTGGGTGCAGGGAGAGGAGCGTTTGATTGGCATCGTGCTGGATGCCAAGAGCAGGTGGGCACTGTCCCCTTGGAAGATATTGAGTTAGTCACAAGGTCCGTGGGAAACATCTTCAAAAAGTGTAAGGACTGAACCTCATTTTTGCAAGGCTGGGGAAGCTCGTGCCCATCGTTAAGTAGGCTCCTTCTTGGGGTGAGAGTGGAGGACCCGAGAGGCCTTTGAGCCCACACCCAAAGACCCAGGTGAGGACAGCCTCTGAGGAGAAGCAGCAGTTACCATGGGGACAGGGACAGGGCCTCTCATAGACATCTCATTATGGGGTTAGGGAATCCCTCTCAAGAGTAACAGAATATGTTGCAAGGGCTACCAACAAAGAGACGTTAGGCCCCAGTGTACAGGCACCTGGCCCTGCTCTGGGTGAGAGCTCCTCGGGTGATGGACAGAAGCACTGTGAAGGGGGCATTGACCAGCTAGGTACTCCAGTCTGCAGCCCAGGCCACCTGCCCACCCAGTTTCCCAAACATCTAGGTCACGCCCCTTGCAGCCAGACCACCCAGCCTCGCCCTGTCTGTTAAGAAAAGGGTCCCTGGTTGTGGTCCACCGGCAGAGGGCCCTCAGCCCGCCCCCTTCCTGTCTGCCAGCGTCCAGCTCGCCCGGGACGCGGCTGCCAGGTGTGGGTTAGTTCATTTCACTCGACGACACGATAAACCAGCTCGGATTGCGGTGTTAGGGCCAGGACCGCAGGATTATAAATTACCCGGGGATCTTCTCACGCGCCCGTCTCCAGGGCGAGCTGGAAGAAGTTAATTATTTGTGGAGGTGCGGGTAGGGCTTGGGGCCATCGAATGCCGGGTCCCGGGTGCGAGCAGCGCCCTCTCGGGATGGACCCCCTCCTCGGGGCGCGCCCCAGCCTGGCCTCCCTGGGGGGCAGGGCACTGAAGCCCCTCTCCGGTGTGTCCCCCCCCCCCGGCCTCTCTTTCCCGCTGCGGATGCGCAGGTTAAAGGCAAGTGGTGGGCAAGTGGTGGTCTCGCTCTTGCCTCCGACGCGGAGGGCGGCGCTCAGCCCGCAGAGTGGCCCCTCTGCCATCAGTAACCCTGAAGTATATTCAGCGATCTTTTTTCCCCCAATTGCCCACCACAGCCTATATTACAAATACATAAATCATAATGTTTCAACAAAAGCAAAATTTAATTTTCTCCTTTCAGCCGTTATCTGGGCGGGTGGTATATGGCAGGCTGCGGCCGGCTCATTTATTACCCGGCCTGAATGGGTAATGGCAGGCCGCGGCGGTGGGGCCGGCTTTGTGCGGCCTGTGAATGTGCGCGCAGCCTGTGGCGCCCAATCTCTCCGCATCTGTAATAGATACACAGGACTCTATTATTTCTTGCCAGAGCAAAATTAAATAGTTGTGCGTGTGTGCCGGGGTGGGGGCCGGGGCGCCGAGGTGGGAGGTGTCTGCCGGGTTCTCCTTTGCGCAGTGCGCGCGCGCGCTCAGCCGGGCGCCATGGCGGATCCCAGGCCGGCTCCTGCTGGGGGCTCCTTCCTGGGCTCCAGGAATGTCTGCCGCGGCTGCCCGCTGGGCTTCCAGGGTCTGTGGCTCTGCGGTTCCAGTCCGCGCGCACCTGGTCCTAGGCAGGAGTATTCCGGACTCAGACCCCAGAGGCGCTGGCACATGCTGACTGTGAAAAGAGGCTTCGAGTTCAAACCTTCCACCACTTCCAGGCGGTGTGTTGGAG
The DNA here is from genome assembly GCF_000299155.1 of Elephantulus edwardii. Taxonomy (NCBI): domain Eukaryota; kingdom Metazoa; phylum Chordata; class Mammalia; order Macroscelidea; family Macroscelididae; genus Elephantulus; species Elephantulus edwardii. The sequence continues at coordinate 4,043,083 of NW_006399879.1, read as the reverse complement.
CCTTCCCATGGCCACCAAGCCCGCAAGCTTGGCCCGAACCCCCGGAATGCAGCCTGCAAATCAGCCTATCGTATGCGCCCTCTCTCCGCTAATGTCCTTATGAAGTGACTTCACGGGGTAGGGTGCCCTCTGATGGACTCCTATTTACCCTTCTCCCCCAGGCCGACAGAGGAGAAACCCACATCCGGATCTCAGGTTAGGTGACACACTAGTGTACCCCATTCCCCTGGTATTCAAACACTAGGACACCAATCCGCACCCTTCCTGGGCGTACTAGGCTAGGTCTTGCAAAAGTGGTCAGACCAGGACAGGTTTGGTTCCCCTGTTTTAGGACCTCAGGAAGAGAGTCCCAATCCCCTCTCCAGATAGGTTCCACGGTCCTGTGACCAGTTTTGGATGCTTGGGTGGTGCAAACAGTTCTACTCAGATACACATTGGGTCGCCATGAGTTAGAGTTGCTTCTAGAGGTCTCGTGGTAAGAAGCTGCATGCACTGCGATCCCAAAGGCACACGGTTCTAATCCACCTGCAGAAGGATGGGTGGACACTCTGCTCCCACGTGGTTAACTGCCTCTGAAAACCTGCTGGAAGGTCAGCTGTGGGTTGGTTCCAACTCAACAGCTACTGGCTTTACCAGTGACCCGTGGCTGGTAAATCACCCCCTGCTGCTTCTCCTGCTGAGTGAGGGTGGGATTGCCCCCCAGAAATCCTCGCTCTCCAGCACATCTACAGTCTCCCGGTTCCCCGGGATGTCTGTCTTCATGCAGGCAGAGCCCCTAGAGAAGAGCATTCCGCTGGCCAGCGCAGCGCCTGCCCGGGCTCTCGCCAGTGCCCAGGAGAGTCGAGATGGCAGGTTCATTAAGAGAGAGTGGACACTGCTGACATGCCTGCCACGGTGACTTCCTCCCTTGTGTCCTCGTGCGTGTCTATAAGTGGCTCTGACAAAATGGAGATGGAGCGCGAGCAGGGCGCCAGCCCATTTTTCATTTAACCTTTAGAAAGCAACTCTCCTTATGTCATTAAATGCTGCAGAAGGATGTGGCTCGGAGGCCACCCAGTATCCCGCCCTCGCCCATCTCCCAGCGCCCAGCCTCTAAGTGCCCTCCTATACAGCAGGATCCCAGAGACCCCCAGCCCCCAGCACACGGCCACTCAGACTTGGCACAGCGGCATTCACAATCACTCGCCGAGCTCGTGCCTGCCCATGCAGGAGGACTGGCCTGCAGCTGCCATCATGTCACTGTCCCGCTTGGCAACCCTGCGGCCGATCCTCTGGAGAATGGAGCCAGACCCCTCTCGTGCCAACTGGGTCTGCCTATCACAGGACTCCGCATTCTTGCAGAAACCTGTCTAGGGTGCCCCGTGCCCAGGGCTCTTGGGCTGCTGCTAGGGGTCAAAGGCTCCACAACTCAGCCCAGGCTTAACAGGCAGTGATGGGGGGTGGGGAGGGATGGCCACAGCAACACTGTGGGGTCCCGGTGTGGGGCCCCGGTGTGGGTCCCCGGTGTGGGTCCCCGGTGGTCAAGATTCCAGCAGTGGTCACAGCAGTGAGAGCTGAGGCCCACCTGGACAAGTGGAGAAGCAATAGCCTTGGCCACCTTCTCGAGGTCCTTGAAGAGCTCCAGCAGCAAGGACGATAAAGACGTAAGCTGGCTCTGACCCTTCCGTCCAGCCTCCCTACTCCGGGTCTTCATGGCTCGTGCACTGCTGGGTCTGGTGCGGCTATTAAAGCCTAGCCTAGTTCGAAGCATCGATTCTAACCCCACTCTCTGGCTGGTCTTATCCTTCAAGGGTAGACTTGAACTGACCACGGAGGTTCACAGGGTCTGATTTGTTCCTTTGCTTTGTTTTTCTAGTCAGTTGTGGAAAATACTAAGCACTGGCTGTGTGCTGGGCACTGCTCCAACCCCCGGGGATGCAGCAGTGAGGGGACAGAGGCGATTTCTGCCCTTGTTAGACCAGGAATTCAACACTCCAGGGACTGAGATGGTCAACAAACCTCGTAAGTAAGTCAATTATGAGGTTAGAGAGAAAAAAATGCTGTCTAAGCGTTCAAATCCAACATCAATACATTTGGCACCAGCAGGAGATCAGGAGACGTATTGCACTGGGAAAGTGTGCTTGTTAGGGACCTCTCCAAAATAACGAGGAGCAATGATGTCAGTCAGAGGACTAAGGTGCGCTTGATCCAGGCCAGGGTCTTTCTAAGTCACTTGCTATGCATCTGAGAGCTGGACAATGAGTGAAGATACAGAAGAAGAATTGATGCCTTTTGAGCTGTGGGGTTAGAGAAGAGTACAGAATATCCCATGGACGGCCAAGAAAATGAACAGCTATGTCTTGGAGAAAGTGCAGCCAGAGTGTTCCTTGGAGGCTAAGATGATGAAACTTCGCTTCACATACTGTAGGCATGTTGCTAGGAGAGGCTATTCTTTGGAGAAGGACATCATGCTTGAAAAGGTGGAGGGTCAGCAAAAGAGAAGACCCTCAACCAGTTGACTGACACCGTGACTGCTGCAATGGGCTCTAGTGTGTCATGAGATTGGGAGGATGATGCAGATTGATGAAGGAGTGTATCGCAGCTTTGTTCACAATAGCAAAGACCGGGAAACAACCCGCGTGCCCATCAATAAACGAATGGATTGAGAAGCTGTGGTATATTCACACAATGGAATACTACACTGCATTGAAAAATGAGGAACTCACGAAATATTATTAAAAATGGGTGACCCTGGAGGACATTATGCTGAGTGAACTATCTCAATCACAAAAGAACAAATACTACATAGTGCCACTGTTGTAAAACAGGACTGACATCAGGGTTGGAGTGAAACTGAGAAAGATGGGATAAGTTATGTACACTGCATTGAAACAGATGAGGGAGAGAACTGTTCAAAAGGGATATATGATTGGGTATTATGGTCATGACAGGAGTCCAGAACGAAGGCTGCACAGTGGAGTGGACTTGAGGTGGGGGGATTGTATAACAACGAAAAAAAAAATTTCTTTTACTTTTCAAAAAGAAGAGAGAACTGGGGGGAGGGGTGGGCAGGGAGAAAAATACAACAATGAATGAATGGAAATCCAAAGTCTCTGTAAACAGTCATTAAAATAAAAAATTAGAATTAACAAAGAGAGAGATTGGGAGGGTGACTCAGGATAGGACAGGAATCAGGTCTGTTGTTAATCGGATCTCTAGGAATTGTCCTTCACTTCATGGTTGAACAGCAAAGGGTAAGGACTGGGTAAAGGGCTTGGAAGTGGCGGAGAGTGGAGGGCACGTCTGCTCATTCCAATGAGGTGGTCAAGTTGGGTGCCAGACTGGAAGGCACTGAGAGAATTTGTGGGTGTCAAGCAGAACCATCCAGTGCAAAGGCCCTGGGCACCACCTCCCTGCCCAGAGCAGAGAGAAGCCTGGTGTGGCTGGCAGAGGGACAAGCAGAGGTCTGGACCGTTAAGGGACACGGCTCGCAGGACTTGCAGCCCACACAGGACTTTCATTCGCTTCACTTTTAGCAAACAACGTTGTGTCGTTGCCCCACCACAGGTTATGAGACTTCCTCCAATCGTCACGCCACATTCTTCTCCAGAGTCCAGCTAGTCAGCTTATTGGCTAATCACACAGATTGAATAACTATAGTGACAGGATACAGTGTCTACACCCTTGTTCTGTTCTAACGACTGCTTCTTGATCTCTGTACATGTTCTACATGGGCATAATCAAGTGTTTTGTAATTTACATTCTTCAATGTTATCTATAATTTATGATGACCCAAGGAGTCAAATTGTTTTGCACAATCAGTAAAAGACAAGTAAACAACTTTCTAGGGTTCTCTGCTTTCGGCCAAGGTTCCTCTGTCATCAGCAATGGTACACCTCCCTCCAGCCCTTTCTTTGAATCCAGCGTGAGTAGCTGGCCATTCTCTGTTAATAAACAATTACTTGATTTTTAAAATTGTCTTTAGCAACTCTCTACTTCTTTTAAGTGAGATATGAATGACAGTTTGATGATTTCACATTCCATCATCTCCTTTTTTTTTTGGAATAGGAACACATATGGATTTCTTCCAGCTGATTGGCCAGCTAGCTGTCTTTCCGATTTCTTGGCATAAGAGTGAGCACATCCATCTTTGCGTTTGCTTACTGGAACCTCTCAACCCACTTCCCACCAATTCACGAAGCCTTGTTTCTCTAGCACGCATAGAAGTAAAACGTATGATGAATAAAATAATAGCACATCCACTGTTGTTAGGTGCCATCGAGTCAAGAACGACTCCTCGTGACCCTGCAAACAACAAACCTGATCCCTGTCCTGTCCTGCGCCGTCCTCATCACCTCTGATACACTTGAACCCATTGCTGCAGTCACTGTGTCATTCCATCCGCTTGAGGGTCTTCCTCTCTTTCACTGACCCCCCAAGCCTGACATCCTTCTTCAAGGACTCGGCTCTCCTAGCAACCTGCCCCTGGTGTGTAAAACGAAGCCTTATTATCCTTACCTCCAAGGAACACTCTAGCTGCACCCTCTCCAAGACATATTTGTTCTTTTGGCTGTCTGTAGGATAGTCAGTGCACTTCTCCATCCCCACCACTCAAAGGCATCAATTCTTCCTTCACTTTTGTTCATAGCAAGTGATTGAAAAGACCAAGAGCTGGGAGCTCTGGTGGCCTAGTGGCAAGAAGTTGCACTGCAATCCCAGAGGAACACGGTTCGAATCCACCAGATGCTCTGCCAGAGAAGGAGGCGCAATATCCTCCTGTACCAGTCAGATCTGATTTGATGGTACACGCACACAAAATAATAAAAATTAAAAAAAAAAGAAAAAAGAAAAGACCAAGAGCTGAATCAGACCTCCCTTGGTCCTCAAACTGACATCCCTACTCCTCAATGATTTGGAGAGGTCCTTGACTTGGAGGCGTTCCCAGTCCAATACGTCTCCTGATCTCCTGACTGCAGGCACCAAGGTTATTGATTGTGGGTCCAAGTAAGATGAAATTGTTAGCGATTTCAGTCTTTTCTCCATCTACCATGACATTACTTATCAGTCCAGTAGCAAGGATTTTTGTCTTCTTGAAGTTGAGATGTAATCCATACAGAACACTGTAGTCTTTAGTCTTTTATAGCAAGGGTTTCGAGCCCTCCTCATTGGCAGCAAGCAAGCGCAAAGACTAGCAAGGAAGAAATTGAAAAATGCTGGTATGAGGAATCAGGGCACACGGTAGGGCAAGGCTTCGACCTGCTGTTCACGGGGCACTTGATGGTACTTCCCGTAAAGCAGATGGATATGAACTGATGACTTTTTAAACAATCAGTGCAGCACGTAATGTGCCATGCCACCAGCCTTTACAAGCCCGACAGCAACCACTAAAGTAAGAAATCAAAGTTATAGCTGATAAATTAACCAAGGAGATAAAATGAAACTATAAAAAAAAATCATCAACCCAGAGGAAATAAGGAAGAGGGGAGAAAAAAAAAGAACAAATAATAGGACAATGAGAAACCAAGGGCTAGATGATATATTTAAGCCCAAATGTATTAATCACCTACACAAATCATTGAAACATTTCACTTAAAAGGCAGAGATTGTATGAGCAGATAAAGACTATCAAGATCCAACTTTAAATTACCTACAAGAAGCCCAAAGTACTGAAGAGCAGTGGTGTCACTCTGGAGACTAAGGTGCGTCTGATAGAG
>NW_006399879.1:4028823-4035610 GCF_000299155.1 Elephantulus edwardii | reverse complement strand
TAATTGCAAAGACTATGGCCTTGATCGGGCACACCTTAGTCTCCAGACTGACATTGTTGCTTTGCAGTACTTTGGAGATGTCTCTGACAGCAGCCTTTCCCAATATAATTTGTCTTTTAATTTCCTGGCTGCTGGTATCAAAAGTGTTGACTGTGGAGCCAAGCAAACTAAAGCTACTAACAATCTCAGTCTCTTTAGCATCTATCATGATGCTGCTAATCGCCCAGCAGTGAGAATCTTTGTTTTCTTGATGTTGAGCTTCAATCCATATTGAAGGCTGCAGCCCTTGAACTCCTCCTCAGTTTCAGCAAGCAGGCTTGTGTCATCTGCATAATGCAGATTGTTGATGAGTCTTCCTCCAATCCTGATGCCACATTTCTCCTCATAGAGCCCAGCCTCCCAGATCTGTTCTGCATACAGATTGAAAAATGCATACAAATTCTAAATGTTAATATACTTACTGGCAGAAGTTTGAAATTACTAAGTGAAAACTACAAGGAGATATAGACAAATACAAAATTGGTGGCTAGAGATTACAATACCCCTTTCTCAGTAATTGATAGGATGGCTGTCGTTGATGATGATGATGATGAAGATTGCCATCAAAACGCGCACTACTAGGAGGTGAAAAATCAGAAAAACTGCAGAATATTTGAACAACACTATCAATGAATTTGACCTAATTAATGTATAGCGTGGCCTGCCCAAAGACAGCAGAATTCATGCTCTTTTTAAGTGGACAAGGAACATCTTTTTTTTTTTTAATTCTTTGTTGTTGTGTACCGTCAAATCGGATTGGCACAACTTGTGATTGCCCCTCCTCCTCCAGTGGAGAATCTGGTGGATTCGAACCACGAGCCTTCGAAATTGCAGAGCATTTTATTGCCACTAGGCCACTAGGGCTCCCTGGAACATCTCTTTTTAAAATTACACTCGACTATAGTTTCAACCAATTGACATTCAAGCCTCAATAAGTTTAAAAGGATTCAATTCACATAAAATATGTTATCTGACCAAAAATAAAATTAAGTTGGAAATCAATAATAAAAACATATATAGAAACTAAACAGCACACTTCTCAATAATTCCTGGGTCAAAGAAAAAAATTAAAAGGGAAGGTAAAGAATAATTTTAAACTGATTAAAAACTAAAGCACAATGTATAAAATATTGAGGGATGAAGCTAAAGCAATATAGTACTTAGGTAGGAATTTAGAACAGTGAAGTTCTGTACTAGAAAAAAAGAAAGGTCTCAATGAATGGAAATCCTAAGTGTCTGTAAACTTTCATTAAAATTAATAATAACAAAAAAGGGGGAGGAAAGAAGTTGTGGGACCAATGAGATCACTGTTATTATCAGATGAATCTTGGCTGAAAGCAGAGAATATCAAAAGGATGTATATTGTGATATTGTGTTTTATGGACTACACAAGCATTTGGCTGTGTAAATGACAACAAATTGTGGCTAACATTGAGAAGTATGGAAATCCCAGAACACTTAATTGTGCTCATACAAAACTCATACCTAGACCAAAATGCTGGTGCCTGATCTGAACAAGGGACCCCCTTATATAATTCAAAATTTAAAAAGGTGTGCATTAGGGTTATATTCTTCTCAATTACTTGCTATGTATCTGAAAGTCTAACAATAAATAAGGATGGCAGAAGAAGAAGAAGAAAGGTCTCAAATCAATAATCTCAGCTTCCATCTTAAGAAACTAGGGGAAATGAGTAAACCTCCCCCCCAAAAAAACCCCAAACCTCAAAACCTCAAATCAAATGAACAACGGATGCTGTAAATATCAGAGTGGAAAACAGTTACATGAACACAAAAAATAAAATAAAACAAAAATTGGCTCTTATCAATAAGGCAGACCAATAAGGAATAAAAGAGAGAAAACACGAACTAATTTCAGGAACTGAAAAGCCTAACACCACTATGGATGCTATACATAATAAAAGGATGGGCAGGGAATAATGTGAACACTTGTATCAATGAATTAGGCAATTTAGATACAATGATCAATACCTTAAAAAGATACACACTATTAAGTAAAACTGTCTCAAGAAGAAATAGAAAATCAGAATACTCCTATAGCTATTGAAGGTTGCATTTAGAGATAAAAGCTTTCCCAACAAGAAAGCTCCAGGCCCCAAATAGCTTTACTAGTGAATTCTACAGAACATGTACAGAAGAATAGCAGCTCTACAGAAATGCTTCCAGAAAAATTAAAGGAAAGAGGATAATGTGCTTTATTTGGTGAGCTCACAATGTTGTTGTTGTTGTTGTTATGTGCCGTCGAGTCGCCTGCGACTCATAGCGACTCTATGTACAACAGCCCTAAACTCCGCTCTGTCCTGTGCGAATCGCACTGTCTCCGACACTCCCATCCCAATTATCCCAGTCACTGAATCAATCCACCTCGTAGAGGGCCTTCCTCTCCTGCGCTGTCCCTCCACCCTCCCAAGCATGATGTCCCTCTCTAAGGAACGGTCTCTCCTCACAACATGTCCAAAGTATGTTAGACGGAGCCTCAGAATCCTTGCCTCCAAGGAGCCACCCGGTTTAACCCTTTCCAGGACAAATCTGTTTGTTTTCCTAGCAGTCCATGGTATTCTCAATACTCTTCTCCAGCACCACAGCTCAAAGGCATCAATTCTCCTTCTATCCTCCTTGGTCATTGTCCAACTCTCTGATGCATAACAAGTGATTGCGAAGACCATGGCCTGTATCAGACGCACCTTAGTCTCCAGAGACACACCATTGCTCTTCAGTACTTTGGCGAGGTCCCTAACAGCAGACTTTCCCATGGCAATGCGCCTTTTAATTTCCCGGCTGCTAGTGCTCACAATATGAGTAAGAAATTAATAGTAGACAGATGAAGAAATGTTCAAAATCATTGACCATCCAAGAGATGCAAATCAAAACCACAAGGAGATACCAGCTCACCCCAGCAGCAGTCGCAGAGTTTAATGGGACAGCAAGCGATAAACCTTGGAGAGGACGCAGCGAGATTGGAAAGCTCACGTACTGCTGGTGGGATTGTAAAATGGATCAAACACTACACGGAAGACAGTTTGGCATTTCCTCTAAAAGTTGAAATCCCATGTGACCCAGCTATTCCACTGCTAGGAATAGACCTCAAGGAAATTCAAACTGAGACACAGAGATTTGCACAACTATGTTCATAGCAGCATTATTTAAAATAGCAAGAAAATGGAAAAATAGCCTGAATGCCCATCAACAAATTAATAAATTGAGAAATTATGGTACAGTCACACAATGGAATACTATACAGCACTAAGGAACAAAAATGTTGAAAAGTACTATATAACGTGGAGGAGTCTAGAGAGCATTATGCTGAGTGAACTAACTCAGTCTCTTAAGGAAAATACTTCATAAGACTATAATTGTAAAAACAGAAGGACAACCCAGTATGTGTATGATGTGTACCCTTACCAAAAAGGTTAGGAAAAATGAGAACAGGGACAGAAAAAGGGGAAGGATGGAAATCACTAGGCTAACAGAGTTTAGTGGATGGAGTGAGAGGTGAAGGAACAGGAAAGATTCAATGAGGACCGGAAAAATGTGGTCCTAATAGGCATAGATCAACAGTACTTAATTATACAAAACACAGTGTACATGAACAAAACAATATATATGAATTATTGTATGCAAACCAATAAAACAAAAAAATTAATAGAACAGCTAATATCATTCATGAACATAAATACATAGAAAACGACAAAAGCTAGTAAATAGAATTTAACCAAAGTTTTGAAGGATAATGTGTCATGAGCTAAGGGGGCTTATCTGAGGAATATGAGGTTGGTTCAAACATTCACATATCAAACAATATGAAATTCATGTTATTTGAGGTTGAGTGAAAGAGAGGAAGACTCTCAACAAGAGGGACTGACACAGTCAATGCAGCAATGGGATCAATTATAGCAGAGATGATAAGGGTGGCACAAGGTAGGACAAGGTGCACATCTGTTATTCATCGGGTCGTTATGAGTTATACTTGACTCAGTGGCATGTAACCACAACAGACTTAAAAAAGAAAAAACTTCACATACAGTTCTGATCTTGTTTTCTTCTCCAAGTAACATGTTTATAAACTTTAAGTCATTTGGGTCAACAATCATGACCAATGCTGTAGTATTTGATTAAAGAATTTAGAGAGATGCAGACTGTCTTCAGAGTCCTGGTGGTATAACCTGTTACATGTTGGGATGTCAACCAAAAGGTCAGCTGTTTGAATCCACCAGATACTCCACAGGAAAAAGATAGGCAATCTCCTCCTGTGTGATTTACTTCCTCTGAAAGTCTGCTGGAGGGTCAGTTATGCATTGGTTCCAACTTGACTGTACATACAACTAAAATAGTTTCTCTAAGATAGGTGCAAAAAATCGTTTGACAAAAAGCTAACAACTCTTCCTGATTAAAACCTCATAGAAGAATTAGAATAGAAGAACAATTCCTAGACCGAGGACTGACGGACTAATGGTAAGGAACTGTTTTGCCGTCCCAGGCATGAGGTTTGAGTCCAACAGCGGCTTCATGGGAGAAAGAGGGACAATCTCCTCCCATGTGATTTACAGCCTTGAAAACCCACTGGAAGATCATCTATGAGTTGGTTCTGGCTTCACAGCACATAACATCAGGAAATCAAAAGTCAGATTTCATTAGGGAAATCTGCTATCAGGGACCTCTCCAAAGTGCCGAAGAGCAATGATGTCAGTCTAGAGATAAGACGTGCCTGATTCCAGCTATGGTCTTCACAACTATTTGCTAAACATCAGAGATCTGGACAGTGAATAAGGATGACAGAAGAAGAATCAATGCCTTTGAGTTGTGGTGCTAAAAAAAGAGTATTGAACACATTATGGACTTCCAAAGAGCAAACAGCTCTGTCTTAGAGAAAGTGATACCAAAATGCTCCTTGGGGGCAAAGATTTGAGGCTCCATCTCACATACTTTTGGCACGTGGCCAGAAGGGACCTTCTTGGAGAAGAACATCATACTTACAAGGGAGGAGGGACAGTACAGAAAGTAAGATTCCAGATGAAATGGACTGACACAGTAACTGGGGTAATTAGTACAGATGTGTCAGAGACAGTAAGACTGGCTCAGGATAGGGCAGGGTTCAGAGCTGTTGTACGTAGGGTCGCTATGAGTCACAGGTGACTCGATGGCACATAACAACAACAACAGCATAGTGAGAAAATGACTGAATGTTTCCCCTTAAAATAAAAATGAAGGCATTGATAACCTCTCGGTATTTCTATTTAACATTGTGCTGAGGGTTCTAGACACAATAAGACCAAAAAAAATCCGTTTAAAAAAATATCCAGTTTAGAAAGCAGGGCAACATTTTATTCCTAGTCAGTATCATTGCCTACATAGAAGATTCTATGAAATCTTAAGAAAAAGGTAATAGAACTAACTCTTAAGCAAATATATCAAGGTCTCATGATGTGCTTCTTGAAACATTTGCTGCAAGAATGAAGACCATTCTCAACAACGAGACTATCAACAATCTAGAAAATGTAATGATCATTCTGAAGGTTCAGATAGTTATTGTGAAAGGCCCAGGGGGAACCATTGTGGAGAGACTTGAATCGCATCAATGTGGAACTCAGTATCCTTGGAGGGAAAAACAAAACAAAACTAGAAGATACTTTGTGTTGACAAATGACGGAGAAACAGAAAGGAACAGGCTACGGTTCGCACCATCTGTAATTATGCACAGAACATGATCAAGGGTATGACACTGGGCTTCTGTTACAAGAGGAGGTCTGTGTGTGCTCATTTTCCCATCAATGCTTTGATTAGGAGAGAAGGTTTCTGGTTGAAATTCAAATACATCTGGAGAGTTTGACTGAGGCCAAGTATTGCTTGTTCAGTATCACAAGCTCAGAGAAGATGAGTTAATTCTTGAAGGAAAAGACATTGAACCTGCTTCAAAGTTATCTGCTTTATTGCAGGGTAAGACAGTTAAAAACAAAGATATCTGAAAGTGTTGGTTGGTATCTAGGTCTCTGAAAAAGGAACTGTTCAACAGGCTGATGAGAAATTTCTAGGAGTTCTTTAGTAACAGAAAGGAGTCCTAAACCACACTTGTGATTCGTTTTCATGTGATAAAATGCTTTCTATTTAAAAATAATCACTGTACAAGATAAATATAAAAAAATACTATTTCTTTGTAGTGAGTATTAAAAATGTTAAAGCCATGTTTACAACTAAAACATAAGCATGATATTTACATTGAAAACGATAGAATATTAGAGAGAATGAAAGGACTCTCAAACAAATGGAAAGATAAACCATGTTAATGAACAGAAGAATTAATATTCTAAGGTATCCATCCTGCTAAAAATCATCTATAGATGTAATGCAGTTTCAATGAAAAACCCAGTAGGCATATACATACACAATGACAAGCTGGTTCAGAAGTTCTGTTGTTGTGGGACTTCATCAAGGAGGTTCTGACTCTAATGATGCCATGACAACAGAGTTGAAACACTACCCAATCTTGTCCTGTTCTCACAATCTTTGCTATATTGCAGCCTATTGTTGCAGCCCCTGGACAATTCTATATTACTAGAATTTCCTCTCTAATTGGTAGCATCAGGATGGATGGCGAAGAGATTGAGATTGTTCACAGCTTCAGTTTGCTCGGCTCCATGGTCAACACTCTTGGCACCAGCACCCAGGAAATAAAAAAATGTATTGCGATGGGAAAGTCTGCTGTTAGGGACCTCTCTAAAGGACTAAAGAGCAA
>NW_006399879.1:4018861-4027578 GCF_000299155.1 Elephantulus edwardii | reverse complement strand
GGATTTCCAAAAGAACAAACAAATACATCTTGAAGAAAGTGCAACCAGAGTGCTCCTTGGAGGCAAAGACGATAAAGCTTCAGCTCACACACTTTGGGGATGTTTCTAGGAGAAGCTATTCCTTGGAGAAGGACATCATGCTTGGAAAGGCGGAGGGTTGGCGAAAGAGAGGCAGACCCTCAACCAGTTCGATTGACATAGTGACTTCTGCAGTGGGTTGTGTCAGAGATGGTGACGATGGCGCAGGACAGAACAGGGTCCGGGTCTGTTGTTTATAGACTTGTTATGGGTTGTACTCTACTTGGTGTCACCTCACAAACACTTCCAAGACAATTTTATTCATTCTTCTGGCAGTCCACGCTCTATTCACTGTTCTTCACCATCGTAATTCAAATTCACCTCTTCCTTTTTAGGCTTCCTTACTCATCGTCCTCCTTTCACATGCATATATTATTGTTGTTGTTGGGTGTCACTGAGTCAAGTACAACTCACAGACACCCTATGAATAACAGACCTGAATCCTGCTCTATGCTGTGCCATCCTCACACTTCCTGACACACTCAAGTGCATTGTGGCAGTCACCATGTCAATCCACGTGGTGGGGGGTCTTCTTCTCAGTCACCAAGGCTCTGTCTTTCCAAGCATCATGTTCCTCTCCAAGGAATAGCCTTTCCTAGTAACTTGCATGAAATATGTAAGGCGAAGTTTTATTATCTTTGCCTCCAAGGAGCACTCAGACTGTACTTTCTCCAAGACATACATGTTCATCCTTTTCACAGTTCATGAGATGTTCGGTACTCTTCTACATGACAGCTCAAGGGCAACAATTCTTCTGTCGTCCTTATTCATTGTCCAGCTCTCAGATACATAGCAAGTGATTGGAAAAGCCACGTCCTGAATCAAATGCACCTTGGTCCTCAAGCTGACATAATTACTCCTCAATAATGTGGAGAGGTCCCTGACTTTAGACTTTACCAAAACAGTATGTCTCCTGATATCCTGACTGCTGGTACCAAAGGCATTGATTGTGAATCCAAGTAAGACGAAAACGTTGAAAACTTCAAATTTTCTCCATCAATCATGACATTGCCTATAGGTGCAGGGGTAATAATTTTTGTTCTCTTGACATTGAGATGCAATCCATATTGAAGGCTATATTCTTTGGTCTTCTGCAACAGGTGCTTCAAGTCCTCCTCACTTTCAGCAAGCAAGGTTGTGTCATCTGCATAACACGGGTAATTGATGAGTCTTCTTCCAATCTTGATGCCATATTGTTCATTGAGACCAGCTTCTCGAATAATCTGCTCGGCATGCAGACTTAATACATATGGCGACTACAGCCCTGACACACTCCATTCTTAATTTTAAACCGTGCTATATTTTCTTGCTCTGTTTTCACGATAGCCTTCTGGACTAGGTACAGGTTTCGCATGAGCACAATCAAGTGCTCTGGGATTCCGATTCTTCTCAATGTCAGCCACAGCGTGTTATGAACCACACACAAATGCCTTTGCATAGTAAATAAAGCATAAATACACATTCTTCTGGTATTCTTTACTTTCAGCCAGGATCAATCTCACATCAACAATGTCATAGCCTGGTGTCATATCTTCTGCTAAATCCTGCCTGAACTTCTGGCAGTTCCCTATCTATGCACAGTTCTAGCTGTTTTTTAATCATCTTCAGCAGTATTTTTCTTGCAGTTGATAGTAATGATATTGTTCAATAGTTTTCACATTCTGTTGGATCACCTTTTTTGGGAATGAGAATAAATAGTGACCTCTTCCAATCCATTGGCCAGACAGTTGGCTGTCCTCCAGATTTCCTGGTATAGACTGGTGTGCACATCTAGGGCTTCATTTGTTAATTGAAACAAGTCAGTTGGTATCCAATTGATTATTAGGGCTTTTTTTTCCAATGCCACTTCCACTTCCTACTTCATTAACATTGGCTCCTCCTCATACGGTACTTCTTGAAATTTTTCAGTGTCAGTCAGTTCTTTTTCATACAGTGATTCTGTGTATTCATTCCATCTTCTTGTAATGCTTCCTGGGTCATTCAATATATTGCCCATAGCATCTTTCAATATTGTGACTCGAGGCTTAAATTTCTTTTTTCATTTCTCTCAGCTTGAGAAATGCAGAATGAATTTCCCCCTTTTTATTCTCCAATTCCAGCTTTCTGCACATTCCATTATAAAAATTTATAATACTTTGATTCTCAAGCTGCCCTTTGAAATCTTCTGTTCAGCTCTTTTATTTCAGCATAGTTTCCCCTTTCTTTTAGCTTCTCAATTTCCAGGGTCTCTTCTGACATCCATTTCCAGTTTTTCTTTCTTCTGTCTTTGTTAGGACCTTTTGCTCAATTCATGGCTCATCTGGTCTTCGATTGTTGGTGTTTAATGCTCCAAACCTTTTGTTAAGATGATTTTGAACAGGAATGTGAGGCAACTGAAAAGGTTTTTGTTGTTAGGTGCTGTCAACTTGAACCCAACTCATAGTGACCATTAAGGTCACAACAGAACGAAACCCCACACCTGGTTGTGACTATCCTCACGTATCTGTTGTACCCAAACTCACTGGCCCAGTCTCTGTGCCAGTTTATGTCATTGAGAGCCTCCCTTTCTTTCCTGACCCTCCACGTTTCCAAGCACGATGGTGTAGTGTGCTCTGTGTCGGGCTGCGAACAGAAAGGTTGGTGGTTCATATTCACCTGCTGCTCCACAGGAGAGAGGCAGTCTCCTCCAATAGATACCTACAGTCTTGGGGACCTGATGGAGCTTCATAGGAGGGGTTTGAACTGAAAAGACTACGACTTAATCAAGTGCACCTTAGTCCTCAAGACAACACCCTTGCTTTTTTTAACACTTTCAAGAGGCATTTTTGTGGTAGATGTTTCCAGAGTAATATACCCTTTAATTTCTTCACTATTGCTTCCAGGGGCATTGATAGTGGGTCCAAGTAAAATGGAATTCTTGGCAACTTGAATCTTTTATTCTTTTAATTTTTTTAAATGTTATTATTTTTGTGTGTGTCTGTACCGTCAAATTGGATCTGACTGGTACAGGATATTACCCTTCCTTCTCCAGCAGAGCATCTGGTGGAACCATGTACCTCTGGGATTGCAGTGCAGCTTCTTGCCACTAGGAATCTTTTCTTCATTTATCATGTTACTTGTTGTTGGTCCAGGTGTAAGAATATTTGTTTTCCAAGCAACAAATGCTGGCGAGGTTGTGGAGAAACTGGAACCCTTATTCACTGTTGGTGGGAGTGTAAAATGGTGCAACCACAGTGGAAGGAGGTATAACGTTTTCTCAAAAAGTTGCAAATAGAGATACCATTTGGCCCAGTAATTCCACTACTGGGAATATACCCCAAAGAGACCATAACTGACATCCAAGCAGATACATGCACACCCATGTTCACTGCAGCTTTGTTCACAATAGCAAGGAGTTGGAAACAACCCAAGTGCCCATCAACAAACGAATGGATAGAGACACGGGTATATTCACACAATGGAATACTATGCTGCATTGAAAAACAAGGAACTCATGCAATATTATTCAAAATGGGTGACCCTGGAGGACATTATGCTGAGTGAAGTATCTCAGTCACAAAAGGACAAATACTGCATAGTGCCACTGTTGTAAAACGGGACTGACATCGGGGTTGGGGGAGACTGAGAAAGATGGGTTCAATAATGTATACTGCATTGAAATAGATGAGAGAGAGAACTGTTTAAAAGAGATATGTGATTAGGTATTATTGTCATGACAGGAGTCCAGAGTGAAGGCTGCATAGTGGAGTGGACCTGGGGGGAGGGATTGTAAAACAATGAAAGAATTTTCCAAGAGGGTAATGTACTGGGGGGAGAGTTGGGAGGGGAGAAAGGTGCAACACTGAATGAATGGAAATCCAAAGTCTCTGAAAATTTTCATTGAAATTAATAATAAATTTTTTAAAATGTTTATTTTCTTGATGTTGAAGTGCAATCATCACTGAAAGGAGTAGTCTTTGATCTTTATCCATAAGTCCTTCAAGTCCTACCCATGATCGGCAGCAAGTCATCTGTATATTATAAGTTGTTAATGAACCTCCTTTCAATTCTCATGCCACATTCTTCTTCATTAATTCTGTTTCAGAGTAAGTACAGAGAAAGGTTACAAGATGACCTTACAGCTTATTTTAAACCATACAGTGTCCACTTCTCCTGTTGAATGTCTGTCTCTTGGTCTATGGACAGACGCCACATGACCATAATTCAGTGTTCTGGAATTCTCATCCTTTGTCCAGAATTTGTGATGGTCCACACTGTCAAATGCCTTTGCATAGTCAACAGAACACAGGCAGGTATCTTTTTAATAGTTTCTTCCTTCAGTCCAGATCAACACTGGTTGATATCAACGCTGGTATTCATTATTCCACATCTTCTCCTGAATCCAGTTTACATTTCTGGACGTTCCTTGTTAATGTAGTGCTATAATAATTTTTAAATAATCTTCAGCAACACTCCACGTGTTTGTGATACAGTAGCTGTTGTTAGTGCTGTCGAGTATGAATTCCAGCAATTCTATGAACAGCAGATCTGAACCCTGTCCTACTGTGTGCTAAACACCATCCTACCGTGTGCCGTCCTCACCATCTCTATACACTTCTGCAGTCACAGTCTCAGTCCATCTCACTGGGGGTCTTCCCCTCCTTTGCTGACCATTTACCTTTTCAAGCATTGCTGGAGATGGAGGCTGCCCTGGGGGGGGGGTGTCTATTCCCTCTACCACCCAGGGCATCCCCCCCCCATCTGTTGCTCGATATCTCCTAGTTACCCCTTGGTGGGACGGGCTGCTTGGAAGGATGGAGGGTTGATGAAAGAAAGGAAGACCCTCGATAAGGTGGACTGACGCAGTGACTGAAGCAATGGGTTCAAGCGTGTCCGACATGATGAGGTAGGCACAGGACAGGGCAGGGTCCGGATCTGATGTTCAGAGGGTTAGATTATGAGTCACACTCAACTCAAGGGCACCAAACAGCAACAACAACTGGTGGCATGGTGGAGAGACAGATTGGAGGTAAATCAACAGGATTTGGAAGACGGTGGGTGAGAAGAAGACTATGTGGTCACAGATCCATGATTCAGTCAAGGAAGTTAAAATAACACAGGAGTGAAACCCTGAGCTCCACATCACTCGTGGTGAGGTTGAGATACCTGGAGGTCTACCAGAAAACCCTGGGTGACCAAGGAGGATTTGGGCAGAGAGGGAAACCACCTCAGCTCCCAAGAGGGACAAACTTGCCAGAGAAAGATGGAGAGAAAAGAGAATCCCCTAGTCTTTCACTTTTGTTGTTGTTGGTGGTGGTGTTAGGTGCCATCAGGTCGAGTCTGACTTATAATGACTCTATGAACAACAGATCTGAAACCTCTCCTATCCTGTACTATCCTCACAATCTCTGACACACGTGAGTCTATTTCTGCTGTCACTGTGTTAACCCATCTGTCTGAGGGTCTTCCTCTATTTCACTGACCCTTCATCTTCCAAAGCATGATGGCCCTCTCCAAGGAATAGCCTCCCCTGGCAACATACCCAAAGTATGTGAAACAAAGCCTTGTCATCTTTGCCTCCAAGGAGCACTCTGTCTGCACTTTCTCCAAGACAAATCTGTTTGTTCTTTTGTCCGTCCCTGGGATATTCAGCACTCTTCTCCAAAACCACAGCTCAAAGGCATCAATGATTCATCTGTTATCTTTATTAACTGTCCAGCTCTCAGTGATTAAAAGACCATGGTCTGAATCAGCTGTACCTTAGTCTTCAAACTAACATCGTTACTCCTTAGCGATTTAGAGAGGTCTCTGACTGCAGATTTTCCAGGCGCAACACATCTCCTGATCTCATGACTGCAGGTACCAAGAGTTTTGATTGTGGATCCAAGAAAGACGAAGTCGTTGGCAGTTTCATTCTTTTCACCATCCATCCTGATGTTGCCTTTAGGTCCAGTGGTGAGAATTTTTGTTTTCTTGACGTTGATATGTAATCTATATTGAAGGGTGTAGTCTTTGATCTTTTGCAGTGAGCGCTGTAAGCCCTCCTCATTTTTAGCAAAAAGGTTGTGTCATCTGCACAACAGAGCTTATTGATGAGTCTTCCTCCAATCCTGACTCCACCTTCTCCTTCAGTCACTCAGGGGAGCCCTAGTAAAGGACACTCAGGTAACTTTGAACTTTCTGCGGGACCTCGATGAAGCTGTGGAGTGTCCTTGTGAACGAGACTCTGCAGAGCCTGGTTTTCTGATGGGAAATCCTTGACTCATGAATGTTGACCCCGGTGTGTAGAATTGGGGCCAAGAAAGCGTAAAAAAGGCAGCTGTGGCTGAGTTAGCTGCAGCTCACGGAGACCCCCCACGTGTGTCAAGGGGAACAGTGCTCCGGGGGGCGGGGTGGGATGTCCGTGGCTGTTGTCTTTGCAAGTAGATCTTCCTCTAAGACGCTTCTTCTCTTTCAATAACCCCCTGAGCGAACTTGAACCTCCCACCTTTCAGTTGGCACCTGACCTGTTGACCATTTGCAGCACCTGTGGAAGCTATTGTTAAGTGGCATCAAGTCAGAACCAGCTCATAGCTGCCCCTCCAGTGCGTTTTCAGAGGCTGTAAACAGCACAGGAGAAAACTGCCCATCTTTCTCCCTCAGACCAGCTGGTGGACTTGAGCTGAGTGCCTTTGGGCTGGCAGCACAAGTCCTTACCATAAGGCCACCAGAGCTCTCTAAGAGGGCCAGGAGGAGGACACACTGAGTCCCAGTGGACAGCTCCATCAAAGCGCTTCTTCTGCTGATGGGTGGAAGCCTGGCCAGAGGAGAACTGGACACAAGTGGGGCTTGTGTCAAACCAACCAGTAGGGTGTCCCAGACTTCCTGCCTTCTGCTGCCAGGGGCTGCTGGCTGTTCTCACCCAGCTAGTCTCATTTCCATCTGAGAGTGTGCCAGAGATCCCAGCCCAGATAAGTTCAGGGAGGTGGACGAGGCATTAAGAAGACAAAGGTGTGCAGGCGAAGGAACAGCCATAAAGTGATAGGAGATGCATAATGGTGCCCGGACTTTTAATTTGTGACTAATTTGTTGCACAATGAGGTTGCAATTTTCTAATTGTGATTGCCATTTTAATTTTACTCATGGCTGTGCAACCAACAATGTATAGTCGAGTAATTAAAATTAATTGTACCTTCACCTGCATATTTCTATTAGGCTGTTAAATTTAGTCTGTGAGCTCAATGATTTTGTTCTTTGAAAAATGCAGAATTCATTTCGCCGAGCCCAATCCTGCCACACTTGGTAACTCCCCACGCTGATGGGAAGGGGGGCAGGCAGGGCCGCATCTCTGCCCCAGTCTCCCCACCCCCACCCCGGTACCGTGCAGGGCTGGAGAACTGAACCCTGGGGCATCCACTGGGTCAGGGAACCTGTTATTACAGCCGAGCTAACGAGTGACTAGGTGCCTACATTGTACAGGGCGAGTTGATGGATAATCTCAGAAACCCAAATGGCCTCTCTCCACTGAGGTACGGCCAGGGGTACTCGCCCTGTTCTTGGTGGGCACTGTTTTTCCTAACATGACCATCCTGGAGGCCTCTGAGGAGGACATGAGCGGGTCAGGCCTCGGTATCGCCCTGAATTCCAGACATTAGTTCTTGTGACCAAAGGGGATGAGAGTGAAGTCCAGAGCTGAGCCCCCTTCCCACCGGCACCCCCAGACCCACTAGGAAGTACCTGCACTGGGAAAGGGCACCCTCAGAATCCTGGGTGCACTGTGAGGCCCCAGGACAGGTCCACAGGACCTCACACCCAGTGTGTCCAGACAGCAGAAGGCCTTCAACAGGCCGATCGACGGGCCCCTGGACTCCCGGCACATCTTGAAGACATACCTGTACAGCGGAGCACCTGGGCAGCCCCCACTGGATGAATGGAGGTGCCCTGTGGCTGCCAGGATGTGTGCATGACTGCTCGCTGGCCTTCCTTCCCAGCACCTGGTCTGAGATCACAGTCAGTGGGCATTGTGACCAGGCCTAACTGACCCGGATGTGATCCAGTCCACACGGGGCTGAGCTGAGGCCGGCTGGGAGCAAGGCCTCGTCTTACACCTGGTTCCTGTCTTCCTCATCAGGCGGTGGGGGATCCTCAGGGAGGGAGAGACGGAAGAAGGGTCTTCCCAGGAGGATTCCTGAGGGACCTTACACACACACACACACACACACACACACTCTCTCTCTCTTACACACACACTCTCTCTCTTACACACACACACCCTCCCTCTCTCTCTCTTACACACACACACCCTCCCTCTCTCTCTCTTACACACACACACACTCTTACACACACACCCTCCCTCTCTCTCTCTTACACACACACACTCTTACACACACACTCTCCCTCTCTCTCTCACACACACACACACACTTCCTCTCTCTCTTACACACACACTCTTACACACACCCCCTCCCTCTCTCTCTTACACACACACTCCCTCTCTCTCTTACACACACACACCCTCCCTCTCTCTCTCTTACACACACACACTCTTACAAACACACACTCCCTCTCTCTCTCTTACACACACTTCCTCTCTCTTACACACACACTTACACACACACCCTCCCTCTCTCTCTCTCTTACACACACACACTCACACATACACACTCTGACACATCAGTGCACACACATTCACAAACATCACA
>NW_006399879.1:4011082-4018626 GCF_000299155.1 Elephantulus edwardii | reverse complement strand
CTCTCTCTTACACACACACCCTCCCTCTCTCTCTCTTACACACACACCCTCCCTCTCTCTCTTACACACACACTCTCACACACACACCCTCCCTCTCTCTTTTACACACACACTCACCCCCCCTCTTACACACACGCCCCTCTCTCTCTTACACACACACACACCGTCCTTCTCTCTCTCTTACACACACACACACACACACACACACACCCCATGTGGAGCAAGTGACGGCAGGCAGCAAGGGGGCACTGGTGTGGTCTCTGGCCCAGGCAGGCATGTAGGGTCTAGAGGGTAGTGGCTTCCTCTGACCCTCAAGACCCAAATGTGGTTCTTGGGCTCAACTCTTTCAAGGGCAGGCACTGAGGTAGGGAGGGCAGAGTCCTCAGGAAGCGAGTCTGGACATCCAGACCACCACAGGTCACTGCCCTGGCCTCTTGGGGGAGGAGGCAGAGAGAAGACTGTCAGGCCAGGGTCTGTGCTCACGTGCAGCCTGACTGACTCCTGGAATCCTTGACCCTCCTCAGGGTCACCATTGTGTCAGGGGTGGAGGAGGGCTGGGCAGGCCTGAGCCAGGTGAACCTCGACACTTTGGGCCGATTCCATCTATGCATTTCTAGGCCTCAGAGAGCCGTGAGCTCACCCTGAAGCTTCAGGCACCCCTCTGATGGGTAAACAGGTCGTGAGGAGTACCTGCACCCTCTGCATCCCACATCACTGCAAGACACGGTGTTAGGAGCTGCTCCAGGGACATCCATCAGAATCCCGGGGAGCATGTCCACTGTACCCCACCACACCCTCCAGAGATATAGACCCCTGCCCCCCAGGCCGGGAGCCCTGGTGAGGGACACAGGTGGGCACAGGTCATGGAGCCAGGACCCAATGGGTCCCAAGTGGTGTGAGACCCACACTAGGGAAACCCAAACCTGCAAAAAATAAAAAAGACTGGTGACTCCGAGTCCCCCAGCAGAGCACAGAGCCAGCCACACCCCGAGAAGCCACACTGACGGGGTGAGTTGGGGAGGGTACTGTCTACTCTCCTTCCAGGATGAGCATGGGGCTCATTCTAAGGTCTTTCATCATCCGGTCAGGCTGGGGGTAGGTCATCCCTGCCACGGTGGACTAAACTGATGGAGGTGCTTGTCTATCACAGAGGGCCCCCCGCCTCCTTCTCTGAACTGAAGTTATTGATCCAGCTGACCCAGGAGAGCCCACGTTGCTTTGCCACTTCCCCAAGACCAGGGACTGTTACTTCTGCATTCAGCAAGCCCACCAGCTGTTAATATGCACTAGCTAAGTGGATGGATACATGGATGGATAGATGGGTGGATGGATGGATGGATGGATGGACATGTAGGCAGATTATTGTTGTTAGGTGCGATCAAGTCACCTATGACTCACAGCAACCCTATGCACAACAGCTCTGGACCGTGCTCTATCATGAACCAACCTCACTGTCTCCGACACACCTACCCCCATTACCCCAGTCACTGAATCAATCCATCTCATCCAGGGTCTTCATCTCCTGCAGGGTCCCTCCACCCTCCCAAGCATGACGTCCCTCTCCAAGGACTGGTCCCTCCTTGCAACATGTCCAAAGTATGTCAGATGAAGCCTCAGAATCCTTGCCTCCAAGGAGTTGCTTGGTTTCATCCTCTCAAGGACAGCCCTATTTATTCTTTAACAGTCCATGGTATTACAATATTATTACAATATTACAAGACTATTACAATATTATTCTCCAGCATCACAGCTCAGGCATCAAGGCATCAATTCTCCATCTATCATCCCTACCCGTTTTACAGTTTTCTGACATATAGCACATAATTGCAAAGATCATGGCCTGGATCAGGCTCACCTTAGTCTCCAGACTGACATCTTTGCTCTTCAGTCCTCTGGAGATGTCCCTGACAACAGACTTTCCCAGTGCAATTTGTCTTTTGATTTCCTGGCTGCTGATAACAAGAGTGTTGATTGTGGAGCCAAGCAAACTAAAGCTGTTTAGATGGATTTTTACACACACACACACACACACACACACACACACACACACACAAATATATCCACATTCATATACATACACACACAAACATATACACACACATATATACATGTATACGTGTACATATACTTTGATGAGTGGAAAGGTGATTGGGTGGATGGATGGACAGGTAGATGGATAATTAGATTAATATATATTTTGTGGGTAGAAAGATGACTGGATGGATGAGTGGGTGTATGGATAGATGGATGGACTGAATGGGCAGGATGGATGAACAGATGGATAAGCAGATGGAAAGATGGATGGATGGATGGACAGATGGGGAGATGGGTGAATGGACAGACAAGCAGATGAGGGATGGCTGGCGGATGGACAGATAGATGGAGCCGTGCCTGTTTATTCCCAGGGTCGGGTCTTCTTCCCGCTCACTCTGGAGTTGGATGGATGGATGGATGGATGATGGATGGATGGATGGATGGATGGGCGATGGATGAAAGGAAGGAAGGATGGATGGAAGGATGGATGGGGGATGGATGGAGTTCTCAAGTTGCTTTCATTCTTGGCTGAGGATGGATAGGAGCTGGATAACAAGTAACTGGAGAACACAGTGCTGTGGGGAAAGCAGCGCGGGGTGGGGTGGGGGAAAGGAGTGCGGGGCTGAGGACCGGGCACAAAGGGCGGGAGAGGCAAGACGAAGGAAGCGAGGAGGGAGGGAGACACAGCCAGGACTCCAGGGCTCTGAGAATGCGGGTCTCAGATGCCGCTCTGCTGGGGCGACTTTCAGGCCACTGCCGCTGTCCTGTGACAGGGAGCTCAGGGAAGGGCGAGGCTGTGGGGCGGAGATTGACGTCCTGAGCCCGGAGGAGGTGGGGGTTCGTGCTGACCGACAAGTGGTCCTGAAGAAGCCTTGGGGCCCACAGGGGAGGAGTAGCGCTAGGGTCTCTGGAGAGGATATGGGAGGAGTCCTCTGGAGAGGGTTGTTGGGGTGGAGGTCGGGCCACTGTAGCTCAACCCTGGGGTGCAATGGGTAAGGGGCATCCGGGGTCCCACCCCCCATCAGCAGTGCACATGGCAGCCCCCGGGGGTGGCCTGGTGCGCTCCTGGGCCTGGCTGGACCCCCGTGAAGGTGGCCCTGCCCCGGGCGGAGACACCCGGAGGAAGCAAGGAAGCGCTGGGCCGCTGGCCCCCCGCGTGGCCCCCTGGACACGGGCGAGGCCCCCGCGCGCTGACGACGTTGACACGCGTCAGGCCCGGTGGCGGGCGCGGCGGCGCGGACGCGGCGAGCGCATTAATCTTCCCCAAATTAAAATCCGCAGCGCGGCGTTTAAGATTGAGGCCACCACGGTTCAGCGCGGTGTGACCGCCAATTTTGATAAAAGTGTTTTAAGAGAGGGGAGACGGAGATAAATTGCCTGCGGCTGCGGCGCGCCGCCCGGGTGAGAACCGCGCGCTGGCGGCCTGGACACCGGGGCGCCCCCGCCGCCGCGCCGCTTCCCGCGCTGACGGGTGACACGGGCCCAGCGGGCGCCCCGTCCACCTGCCCCCTGGCCCCCACAGCCGAGGTTAACCGTGTCCTCCTGCTTTACTGCTCAGGCCGTGGGGTCAGCACCGCCTGACCACCACCCACCGCCCGGCGAAGCGCAGAGCAGAACCAGCCCTGGGTTTGCCGAGGCTGGGCTTGTCTACTGGCTGGATCAGGGCGCTCCAAGTTTCTCTCCAGGAGCTGATGGGGTCGAACAGCCGGCTGCCCAGTGTTTAGCTCTCTGCATCACTAGCACTCCTTTCAGGCCACTTTGTTCTACAGAGAGGAGCTGGGTAGGTTCCCAAGCGCAGGGGTGCAGTTCCCCCACCCCCAACACCAGTGAGACAGCAGCCCCACGGGCTTCTTCTCCCGCTGTTAGACTCCGCACCTCCCCTGCGCTTTACAGCGTCTGAAAACCGCGCTGCAGGGTCAGCTGTGGGTCAGTCTGACTTGACAGACAGCGTACAGCAGCCCCCACCTCCCCAGGAAGGGCTCTGCTAAGCTCGATGGCAGCAGCCGGGAGGCGTTTCTACTTTATCATCTTTGGGAAGCCCATCGCCACATCCTTCTCCCACTGAGATGCTGGAGGCTTTGAACTGGTGACTTCTGGTGGCAGCCAGGCCCTGGAGGCAGCACCACCAGTACTGCTACTTACAGATCACAGCCCGGAAAGTCCTCTGAGGGGGTCCCCTCTGTACCGTGGGGTCCCGGGAGTCTGCTGCTGCTGCTGCTAACTCTTTCACCAGGATTTCTCGCATGTCGCCGGGCTTGCAGACCACCACGGCTTCCCATCATTGGATGCTGGAGGCCAGCTCAGTGGACAGCTGGGCTCAGAAGTTCCAGGACCTGAACCATGCCCACATTCACCACCTCCAACCGCTGGCCAGCGCTCCTGGAAAACACCCCCGAGTCTTGACAGCTGTCCAGCCCACTTGTACACCCTTTATTTGGCTTCTCTTCCAGGCTTGTGTGGTCGTGTACTGTCCAGCCCAAACCCTCCAGCGGGCTTTCAGAGGTAAATTGCATGGGAAGATGCCCATCTTTCTCCCACGGAGCAGCTGGTGGATTTGAACCACACACCATGCGCTTTGCAGCACAAGTGACCAGAGCTCCCAGCTCTGCCCTAGTTCAAGGTCAGGGTGAAGGCCCCCACCCCCAGGAACCTCCCTTCTGGTACTCCCCTAAACCTCACAGACCCCATGTCATCCCTCCCCCTGCTACCCCTTACTTTCTTGTTTCTATCTTTGGAAGCCTGGTAGCACCATGGAGAAGGCATTGGGTTGCTCACTAAAAGGTTGCAAGTTCAAATCCACCAGCTTGGAAACCCTGTGGGTCAGGTCTCCATCCTACAGGGACTGAGTGGAAATCACCTCACAGACGGCCCCCTCCTCGCAGCCCTCAGTCCACCCCTAGCACTGTCCCAGCTGCCCCCCACCCTGCCCGTCCCCACCCCTTCTACAAACTTCCCCAAGGGCTGTTTCAGACAGCAGCTTCCCAGCCGGAGTTCTCCAAAGACAGGACAGGAGGGCCTGGGGGGGGGGGGGGACATGGGCACATCTCCACTCTAGAGTGAGGCAGGAGCGTGGCCCTGCAGCCCTGAGCAGAGGCAGGCCAGTGTCCAGGGGAATAGAGGTATGAGAGAGAGAGGGAACACTCCTTGAGGGCTTCCTGGAGGAGGAGGCATCTCAGCCTAACAGGGCTTTGAATCCACCAGCTGCTCCTTGGGAGCAGTTCCATGCCCTCGGGAACCAGCTACACATCGGAGTGGGTGAGCCTCAGCGGGTCAGGGTTTATTCTGAGGAAGGATGCAGAGGAGAGTGTAGCTTCTGGGGTGGGACTGGGCGGGACCAGCTGAGGGTGTCACTGGATGGGGCTTAGGGCAGGCTTGGGAAGGTTGCCCAGAGGGGCAGGTCCAGCACACCAGGCTGGACATCAGCTGCTTCCTTCTTTTCGGAGAAGGTCGAAGTCGACGAGAATCAGGGTCTGCAGTGGATGCCGCGGGTCTGCCGTTTCTCCCCTGAACAGCCGTGAAATTGATATTTAAAACTAATTGTACCGCGCACTGGGCAGCCGGGGCCAGGCGAGGCTGGACCATGGCCTGTTCATTCCATCTCGCCTGGGGCGCTGTCCGTGACCCCAGCCCGGGGATTAGGAGGCCTGGGATGAGGGCCTTATCTCCCGCGGACAGCACCCGCCCCCACCACCCGGTCCCCTCCCCTGGCCGCCAGCGGCCGAGAGTGGCCCTCGGTTCTCATAACATCCAATTACTGCCCTGGCTGCTGTCTGGGCTCCGATCAAATCGCTCACTGCACGGAGCAGCCGAACAGGTCAATCTCGGCCAGTTAGACACGGTATCTGCGCTGGGGCCGCGCGCCGCCACCTCGGGAGCCAGGGACACCTGCGAACGGCAGCAGCCGCTCCGGGCCCTGGACACTGGCTGTGCCCGAGGCCAAGTGAGGAGCTTCAGGGCACAGGGCACTCGGCGTGGGGTTAGGGGTGTCCCCAGAACACACGCCCACCTGCATGTGTGTGATGGAACAGAAAATAGGGGTCTGTTACAGGAAGACAGGCCCTTCTGGATTAGGGTGTGTCATAAAGCCAATGACTGGTGTCACACACACGGAGGAGAGGCAGGAGACTGTGAGGACAGAGGGTGGAGAGGAAAGCCCCCGGGAGACCCAAGACAGGCTTCCCCCCACAGGAGCATCCTCAGACTGCTGGCCCTCAGCTCTGGACTTCTGGCCTCCAGACCCTTGAGAGAATAATTTCTGCTATTTTAAGTCACCTAGAGTTCACCTTCTAGGGGAGTGCTGGTGGTCTTGTGGTCAGAAGCTGTGCTACACTCCCAAAGGCACGTGTGAGATTTACAGCCTCTGAAAACCCACTGGAGGGTCCGGTGTGGATCAGTCCTGACTTGAAGGCGTCCACCGCCACCATCAGAGGTGCGTCTGGTCCAGGCCATGGTCTTTCCCATCTCTTGCTGTGCATTTGAGAATTGGGCAATGGATAAGGAGGACAGAAGAAGAATTGATGCCTTTGAGCTGTGGTGTTGGAGAAGAGCCCTGAACATCCCACGGACAACCAGATATGTCTTGGAGAGGGTGCAGCCAGAGTGTTCTTTGGAGGCAAGAATGAAGCTTCATACTTTGGGCATGTTGCTAAGAGAAGTTATTCCTTGAATAGGGACATCATGCTTGGAAAGGTGAAGGGTCAATGAAAGAGGAAGACCCTCAATGAGATGGACGGACCCAGTGACTGCAGCAATGGCCTCAAGTGTGTCAGTGTGTCAGGGGTGGGGACGACAGCCCAGGACAGGACAGGGCTCAGGTCTGCTGTTCACAGGGTCGCTGTGCGTCATACTGGATCCAACACCACCAAACAACAATAACAACAACAGATGGTGGTCGTTTATACGGAAGGCCTTGATAACTAAGCCCTGAGCGGCACAAACGGCTAAATGCTCTGCTGCTAATGGTGAAGTTGGGAGTTCAAACCCACCTGGTGATGCTGTGGGAAAAAAAAGGCCTGGTCATCTCCCAGGAGGTCACAGCTCCAAAAGCCCCAGGCCATGCGGCTCTGCAGTCCACACACGGGGTCCCCGGAATCAGAGCCTGCTACACAGGAACTGGTTTGGGGCGTTTTGTTTGTTTAGAAAACTAGTGATGGAGTGGTATTAATAAGTTCAGAATTCTCTACAAAACCAGAGTTAAATATCTATAAAAACTGGCATCAGTTTTCTTCAGCCTGCAAAACTAGTTACTTGGCCTCAGAATTCCGTTTCCTTTCTCTAGTCATGTAGAGTCGTTTAATCTGTCTGTTTACCAGGGGAGGAAAGACATCTCTCTTAGATCTCTCTGAGGCTGCTTCCCAGTCATATGTGAATTGTTTTTTAATCTGCCTGCTTACCAGGAAGGCGATGGTGCCCTTCCTGAATTGTTGTTGTTGTTCTTGTTATGTGCTGTCGAGTCCTTTGCGACTCATAGCGACCCTATGCACAACAGCCCTAAACCCTGTTCTATCCTG
>NW_006399879.1:4007624-4009207 GCF_000299155.1 Elephantulus edwardii | reverse complement strand
GGAGAAGATGGTGCCGAACCACGTGCAGATCTCCAGGAAACAGAAGCTGAAATGAGACAAGGACACTCCTCCAGAGTTGACGGAGAGAGAGTGAGAATCTTCCGTCAGAACCAGAAGCTTGAATTCGGGCTTCTAGCCTCCTAACCCTGAGAAAATGCATCTGTGTTTGTTAGGTTCCCCCTGCCTCGGGGGTTTCTGTTACAGCAGCCCCAGGTAACTCAGACACTTTACAAATGAGAGAGTGAAAGATGTATGCAGTGGATAATTAAACCTGGTCAGCCAGTATAAGTAGACTGTCCAGTCAGACCAGGGCCTTTGGAATCCTAAATCCCCAAACTGCAAGAGCTGTTGAGGGATTAAACGACTTCTCTTCATGAAGCTTTCTTAGTACAATGCCCAGCTCTTATGAGGACCCGTAGATTACCTTAGTAGTTATCGTCTGCTCCCCGTCCTTGACCCTGCCTCCCAAATCCACGGTAAACGCTGTCACCAGCACATATGGCCTGTCCTTCACCTGCAGCTAAGCCCCCAGTGTGAGCCATCTATCTGTATTCCTGCCACACCCATGGATACCTGTCCATGGCCTTCTAACAGTGAGGTCATCCGTTAACAGCCTCTCATCCTTGTGTGCTTGCTGTTCAAAACCCACCGTGGTGTGAGTGAGGTCTGCAAGGCGGAGTTAGTACCTATTCTCATTCCCAACCTCACCTCTCATCATCCTCACTGTGAATATCCCCACCAGCACCACCACCAGCACCAGCAGCAACACTGTCATCAGCCCCATGAACATCTCAACGATCTATGTTCACCATCGTAACTCATCATTGCCGCCATCAGCATCACCATCAACAGCAACACAGTCACCAGCCCTACAATCATCTCCATGATCTGTGTTCACCGTCATAACCCATCATCACCACCCTCAATATTATTACAACCACCATCAGCATCACCATCAACAGCAACATTGGCATCAGCCCCACAATCACCTCCATGATATACGTTCACCATCGTAACCCATCATCACCACCATCAACAGTATCACAACCACCATTGCCATCATCAGCACCATCAGCAGAAGTACATCCAGTCTCTAGAGTGAGGCCTGTCTTCCACCAGCTTTAGTGGCCTGAAAGTGATTTAACCAGTAATCAAGTCACATCAATAATAACTGGTGACTGGAATGAAAAAGTTGGAAACAAAGAAGAAGGCATTGTTGTTGTTATGTGCTGTCGAGTCTCTTGTGACTCATAGAGACCCTATGTACAACAGCTCTAAACTCTGCTCTGTCCTGTGCCAATCGCACTGTCTCTGACACTCCCATCCGAGTACCCCAGTCACTGAATCAATCCACCTCATAGAGGGTCTTTCCTTCCTGCGTTGTCCTTCCACCCTCCCAAGGATGATGTCCCTCTTCAAGGACCAGTCTCTCCTCACAACATGTCCAAAGTATGTTAGACGGAGCCTCAGAATCCTTGCCTCCAGGGAGCTGCCTGGTTTAACCCTGTCCTGAATTAATCTGTTTTCCTAGCAGTCCATGGCACCCTCAATACTCTTCTCCAGCACCACAACTCAAAGACATC
>NW_006399879.1:4006008-4007342 GCF_000299155.1 Elephantulus edwardii | reverse complement strand
TTTGTTCAGAACACAGGTTATCTAGTGGTAAGGAGATGTGCTGCCAACCCTGAGGCACACGGTTCAAATCTAACTGCTGCTTTGTTGGAGAAAGATGGACACTGTCTTCCCATGGATTTACAGGCTCTGAAAACCTGCTGGAGGATCAGCTGTGCCTCAGTTCAGACTTGACAGCACATTACATCAACAACAGTAATTTATTCATTGCAAATCTTTAAAGAAAAGCTAAATGGCAACTCGACACACGTACCTCACCTAATGGAATATGCAGGACGCAAACTGACCACGTCTGTGGAAAGTGAAGGTGGCGGAATTCAGCATCAGTAGTTAAGACCAGGCCGACTGTGGAAGAGACCGTGAGTTATTCATTGCTGTTTGTTGCTGTGTGCCTCGGAGATGGAACAGACTCCTAGCTGACCGTCCAGTGGGTTTCAGAGGCAGTTAATCACACAGGAGGAGACTGCTCATCCTTCTCCCTCGGAGCAGCTGGTGGATTTGAACTACATACCTTTGGGATTGCCCCACCGCTTCTTACCACCCAGCCACCATATACAAGTTCAAATTGGAAAAAAAAAACCCCACCAAACCACCAAATTAAAACAAGTCTGTGAGAGTAAAAACTGTGGCCGTGACTTTAACCTATTTGAATTTTTAAAATCTCAATTACAGATCTGATTCCCTGAACACTAACAGATTGGAGACCAAAGGAGTTGTGGAATGACATCAAGGACAACATACATGAAAAATTTAATTTTTATTGAAAACACAGAAAAGAAAGACCAAATGGATGTGAGAAGGGACTCTCAAATGTGCACTGGAATGCAAAGAAAAACAAAGCTGAAGTCAGAATGCTGAGCAGAAGATTTCACAGGGCAGCTTGAGCGTACAAACAAGGATATTATAGTGAAGTGTCCAAAGACCTGGACCTAGAAAACCAAAAGGAAAGTCCACCCTTGGCATCTCTCAAGTGGAGAGAACTGAAGAACAAATTCAAGCCTTGGGCTGCAAAGCTGAAGGATTCTGTGGGTAAACATTGAATGGTACAGGAAGCATCAAAAGTAGATGAAGGAATAGACAGAGTTACTGTACCAAAAAGGAACTGGCCAACACTGAACCGTTTCAGCAAGCAGCGTGTGGTTAAAAACCAATAGTACTGAGTGAGGAAGTCCAAGAGGCATTGGTGAAAAATACAGCTCCAGGAACTGACAAAATAGGAATTGAGGCATTTAAGCAAATAGATACAGCCCTGGACATGTTAACTAGTCTGTACCAAGAAATGTGGAAGACAGCTACTTGGCTGACTGTAAGAGACAATTGTTGTTGTTGTTGTTGTT
>NW_006399879.1:4000413-4004730 GCF_000299155.1 Elephantulus edwardii | reverse complement strand
TATTGTTCTGTAGTTTCCACGACCCCTTCTAAACCCAGACAATTAGTCATTGCTTTTTGTAGAAATTTTATGCAATATCATTAATATCACATGTAAGTAAAATCTTGCTGAAGATTATTTTAAAATTACTGAAATAGTCATTGACAGGGAGCTTCCAGAAATTCAGTCTGGATTCAGAAGAGGCCATGGAATGGGGGATATCATTGCTGGTATCAGAGGATTTTTGGCTGCAAGTAGAGAATGTCAGAAAGATGTTTACTTAGCTAATATTGACTATGGGAAGGACCCTCACCACAGGACCGACAGTCGACATTATGACAGATGGAGCAAGGATTGAAGCTGTCAATGATTTCATCTTGCTTGGATCAACCACCAACACTCTTGGAACCAGCAGTCAGGCAACCAGAGGATATATTGCATTTGGCAAGTCTACTGTCAGGAGTCGCTCCAAAATGCTGAAGAGTAATGATGTCAGTTTGAGGACAAAGGTTCACCTGAATTCAGGCTGTTGTCTTCTCAGTCACCTGTTTTGCATCAGAGAGCTGGACAATGAATAAGGATGAAAGACCAAGAATTGCCTTCGAGCCGTGGTGCTGGAGAAGAGTTCAGACTATCCCATGAACCGCTAAAAGAATAAACAAATACATCTCGAGAAAAGTGCAGACGGAGTGCTTCTTGGAGGCAAAGATGGCGAAGCCTCGTCTTTCACACTTCGGGCATGTGGCCAGGTGAGGCTATTGCTTTGAAAGGGACATCGTGCTTGGAAATAGGCTTAGAAAGATAGAGTCAGAGAAGGAGATGAAGACCCCCAACAAGATGGACTGAATTGACACAGTGACTTCAGTGGACATGTGTCAGAGATGATGAGGATACCGGCTGGCACAGGGTCCGGGTTGTGTCCATAAGGTTGCTACGCGTTGTACCTGACATGACAGCCCTCTTAACAATAAAAAGTGTTCACCTCTGTGAATGACGTTGAGAAGAGTGAGATTTCACAAACATGTAATTGCATTCATGCAAAACTTATACCTAGACCAAGAAGCAGTCGTTTGAGCAGAATGGTTCATAGCCAGGAAATAGTTTCAACTTGCTATTATGTGCCATTGAGTCGCCTGCAACTCACAGTGACCCTATATGTACAACAGCTCTAAACTCAGCCCTGTCCTGAACCAGTCTAATTGTCTCCAACACACCCACACCCCTTACCCAGTCTCTGTATCAGTCCACGTCATCCAGGGTTTTCCTCTCCTGCGCTGTCACTCCCCCCTTCCAAGCATGAAGTCCTTTTCCAGGGACTGGTCCTTCCTGGCCACACACCCAAAGAATGTGAGATGGAGCTTCAAAATCCTTGCCTCTGAGGAGCAGCCTGGTTTCACCCTCTCCAGGATAAACCTGTTTGTTCTCTTAGCAGTCCATGGTATGTTAAATACTCTTCTCCAGAACCACAATGCAAAGGCATCAATTCTTCCATCATCTTTGGTCATTGTCCAGCTCTCTAATTCATAGAAAGTAATTGTGAAGACCATGGCCTGGCATACCTTAGTGTCCAGATTGACATCATTGCTTTTCAGCACTTTGTCAGAGTTCCCTGACAGCATCTTTTCCCAGAGCAATTCGTCTTTTGATTTCTTTACTGCTGGTGCCAAGAGTGTTGATTGTAGAGCTGAGCAAGCTGAAATTGTTAACAACTTCAATCTCTTCTCCATCTGTCATGGTGCTGCCAACTACATCGTTTCAAATCAGGAAAAGTGTGCGTCAGGATAGTATCTTTTCTCCATAACTATTCAATCTGTATGCTGAGCAAATAATTCAAGAAGCTGGACTATATATAAGAACGTGGCATCAGGACTGGAGGAAGACTCATCAACAACCTGTATTGTGCAGATGACACAACCTTGCTTACAAAAAGTGAAGAGGACTTGAAATGCTTGTGATAGAAGATCAAAGACGACAGCTTTCAACATGAATTCTCTCTCTACATCAAGACGGCAAAAGTCCTCACCACTGGGTTGATAGGTAACATCATGAAAGCTGGACAAAAGATTGAAATTGTCAAGGTTTTACTTTCCTAGGACTCAAAATCAACACTTAGAGTAGCAGCAATCAATAAATAAAAAGATGTGTTTGCACTGGGCAAAGGTGCTGCTGAGTGTTTCTTCAAAGCACTGACACAAAAGGACATCAGTTTAAAGACTAAGGTACATCTGGCCCAAGACATAATATTTCAATTTTTCCATTTGTATCTGAAAGTTGAATGAGGAATGATGGCGAAGCAAAACCCTGCTTCCTGAAACTGAGGAGGAACTGAAGCACTTGCTGCAGAAGGTCAAGGACTGCAGCCTTAAAAATGGATTGAGGTTCAGGGAGCTCTGGTGGCTTAGGGGCAAAAAGCTGTACTGCAATCGCAGAGGTACACGGTTCAAATCCACCAGATTCTGTGCTGGAGAAGGAGGGGTAATCTCCTGTATAAGTCAGATCTGATTTGATGATACACACACAAAAAATAATAAAATAAAAATTTTAAAAATAGATTGAGGCTCAATATTTAAAAAAAAACACACCCAAAGATTCTTACCCCTGGGATGATTGGCAGCATCATGACAGACAGTGAAGAGACTGAGGTCGTTAATAGCTTCAGTTTGCTTAGCTCTACAATCAACACTCTTGGTACCAGCAGCCAGGAAATCAAAAGATGAATTGCATTGGGAAAGTCAGGGACCTCTCCAGAGTACTGAAGAGCAACAATGTCAGTTAGGAGACTAAGGTGTGCCTGATCCAGGCCATAGTATTTACAATTAAGTGTTATGTATCAGAAAGTTGAACAATGTCTAGGGATGATAGAAAGCGAATTGATGCCTTTGAGCTGTGGTGCTGGAGAAGAATGGTGAATATATCATGGACTGCTAGGAGAACAAACAGGTTTGTCCTGGGAAGGGTGAAACAAGGCTGCTCCTTGGAAGCAAGGATTCTGAATCTTTGTCCGACATACTTTGGGCATGTTGCAAGGAAGGACCAGTCCTTGGAGAGAGTATTATGTCTAGAAAAGAGGATGGAAGGGTGGAGGGACAGTACAGGAGGGGAAGACCTTGGATGAGATGGAGTGACTCAGGGATAATGAGGGTGGGTGTGTCAGAGGCAGTAAGGTTGACACAGGATAGACAGGGTTCAAGGCTGTTGCACATAGGGTTGCTATGAGTCACAAGTGACTCGACGACACATAACAACTTCAACAAAGAAGAATCGGAGCTCTGGTGGCTTCATAGTACAGAGCTGCACTCCCAACCTAAAGGTGGTTCAAATCTACCATCTGCTATCTGGGAGAAAGATGGGTAATTTCCTCCTGTGCGATTTACTGTCTGAAAATCCGCTTGAGGGTCAGCTCTGAGTTGGTTCTGACTCGACGGCTCATAACAACAAAGAATTCCTTTAAATTGTATCATTGGCAAAGAGTATTGAACAAGAACTGTGGAACTGCCAAGAGAACAAACAAATCTGGAGGAGGTGCAGTCAGAGAGCTCCTCAGAGGCTAAGATGGGGAAATGGTGTCTCACGTATTACGGGGCACGTTGTCGGAGGAAAGGACATCAGTCCTCGGGAAAAGTCATCCTCCTTCTGAAAGCAGAGGGTGGTGAGAGAGAGGAAGACCCCCAGTCAGGTGGGCTGGCCCGGGGACTGCCAACCAGGAGCTTGGGCATGGGGACATTGTAGCGAGGGCACGAGACGGCAGAGTTGGAAGAGCTGTTGGCAGAATCACTGCGAGCTGTAGTGCACCCGACCGTACCTGGCCAGAGCACCATCACCACGCCCATCAACCTGCCACCGTCTGCATCACAGTCTATACTACCACCACCAGCGTGGTCGATGTCCTCGTCCTTCCCACTGTCACCCAAAACCAGGCCTCAGCTACCAAGTCAGAGGTCCGAGGGGCTGGGTAACTCCCCCACGGCCACCCAGCAGGGAAGAAGAGCATTCTCTCTCTCTCTCTCACACACACACACACACACATACACACACACACACACACACACACTCATACATACACACGCGCGTGTCTCCTTGTCTGGCTTGCTGACCCGGGACTCTCTCTCTCTCTTTCTCTCTCTCTCTCTCTCTCTCTTTCTCTCTCTCTCTCTCTCTCTCACACACACACACACACACACACACACACACACACACACACACGTCTCCAGGCCTAGCTTGCTGACCTGGGACTCTCTCTGTCTCTGTCTGTCTGTCTGTCTCTCTCTCTCTCACACACACACACACACACGCATCTCCTGGCCTGGCTTGCTGACCTGGGACTCTCTCTGTCTCTGT
>NW_006399879.1:3996355-4000313 GCF_000299155.1 Elephantulus edwardii | reverse complement strand
CAGGGCCCAGGACGTCAGACTGTACCTCTGCCCCACCTATTGGCCTGAGTCAGGTCGTAGAAAATGAATTCTTTCCTTGAGGCCGTGCAGACTCCAGAGGCCAGACCAGGGCTCCACCATGAGATGGAAAAAACGCAACCAGAGTGCTTCTTGGAGGAAAGGATGGTGAAGCTTCATCTGTCAAACTTGGGACACGTTGCTAGGAAAGGCTATTCCTTGAAGAGGGACATAGTGCTCGGAAAAATGGAGGGTCAGTGAGAGAAGACTCAATCGGGAGGTTGACACAGTGACTGCAGCAATGGATTAAAACGTGTCAGAGGCGGTGAGCTGGTACAGGATAGGGCAGGGTTCTGACCTGCTGCTCACAGCGTCGCCGTGGACCACACTTGACTCAACTGCACCGAACAACCACGTATCTGCAGCTCATGTTGTCTGAGTTGGGATGTCCCAGCAGGGACTGCAAAGGTGTGAGCTATGCGCATTACACACACCCACACACACCCTGTAAAACACAGACACAAGTGCAGGAAGGCACACGACTCATACACACCACATGCACATGACACACAGTGCACGTAGGTGAGTGTATGCATACCTGGATACATCTGTGTGCACCAACAGCCGTGCCTGAAGCGCACGTGCATGTATGTGAAGGCACACACACAGGAGCACGTGTACGTGTGCATACAGAGTCAGTGATGCACACACCTGGATGTGCACAACACAGTCACGCACACACACAGCTGAAGAAGACACATCTGTGTACAGACATGTAAGGTGCACAGACGCTCATCCACATTCATGCACACACAGACATGTACACTGACATATGTCACACACACACACACACACACACACACACACACACTCTCTCTCTCTCTCTCTCTCTCTCTCTCTCTCTCTCTCTCTCCTTGCCTGGCTCTGTCTCTCTCTCTCACACACACACACATAGACCTGGCTCGCATCTCGCCCAGTCACCAGGTGAGCGTCTGGAGGTGGCCGCCTGCCCCTCGCCTCCCTCCTGGCTGGAGATGAGTCATTTTCTGGCCTGTGCCCGAGATCAATTTCGCTCGAGGCCTCGTCTCCTACTCACTCCCTCAGTCAAGCCTAGTCTGTGTGAGGCCAAAGAATCCTTTTCCATAATACCCAATAAATAACCCGGATTTAATTGAATTAATATCGACAGCATGTAATTGCTCCTTGTTGCTCAAGCCCGCAGAGGAGGGGGCGGGGAGGGGGAGGGGCAGGGCGGTTATTGCTTTAAAAAAATGCCCTCAGCCGCGAGCAGCGTTTTGGCCTTATTATTATAGTAATAATGAGGGCAGCTGATCTGATCTCTCCTTCCACAATACCGCAGCACAGCCAGCTAAATAAACAGCCAAAGTCCTTTGTCCCTGTGGGCTGTTTCTGGGTAATTAAAATCAATAGAGTCTTCCTAGCAGATCTCCTTAACCTGGTGGAAGCTCGGGGCTCCCAGCTGCCAGGTAGGAGACAAGCAAATGAACTTGCAGGTCCGGGGCAGGGACAAGATGGGCGGGAAGCTCCCGGGCCTGTCAGCGTCCCCTTCCTGCCCACTGGTGGCCAGCCCTGTCCTGTGGCAAGGTGTCCCCTTGCCCTTTCAATAATAAAGTCCCAGAGGTCACAGGAGACTCAGGGGCCGCTCTGGAAGTGAGTCGGGGGATGTGGGGAGGTTCCAGACTGTTGGGGGCCATGAGGCCAGCTCCAGAGTCAGCATGGCAACGCCCCGGGGTTGCCCACCACCCAACAGCCCCAGGGCAAGCCCACCACCTTGGTGTCCGTCACAGTCCCCTGCAGGACAGACTTGGCCACGAGGTTCAAAGGCTGCAGAAAGTCTTAGAAGCAGACTATTCCGTCTCTGAAGCTGGGGGATCTGATCGACCTCGAGATGCTGAACTTAACCCTCCCTTAGCGCCCCCCCCCCAAACTGCTGGGCTTCTCTCAGTTTCAGGGTTTTCAGGAGGAGGGTCAGGGAGGGCTCTCTCTGGCTGAATCCGGGAACCGCTGCCCCCCACACCACTTACAGCCCCCTGGGGCCCTCAGCTCCACTCCTACCTGACTTGTGTATCTGGGGCTGTTCTGACAAATACCACAAGGGGGTGACTATGAACAGACACGTTTTCTCACCGTCAGGAGGTTACAGGCACTTGCCTCTCTCCAGCTTCGGTTCCGGATCTCAGGTGGTCCTCACGGGGCTGGGATCTGCCCCCTGCCATCCACGCTTCCCTCTCACCGGCTCACCAGCTCCGGCAGTTCCGGCACGACCCTGGGAACAGGGCATGAACACGTTGCATTGCAACCACACATCTTGTGGCCACATTTTGATCTAAATGTGCACTCACTGGGCTGCTAGTCAAAAGGTTCATGGTTCGAATCTGCTAGCTGCTCCGGGGAGAAGGGTGGTCTCCTCATGTAGAATTCACAGCCTGTGAATGCGGGGGAAGCTGCCATGCGTCAGCACATCGGGGCAGCTGTGGGTTTGGTTTACCACCCAGGCGGCAGTATGGTGGGTGCCGTGCACGCCTGTCGGACCCCTGGCCTGGAGTACCCCTTTCTCATGTCAAAAAGAGTTGGATTCAGAAGCACCATCCCAGCACTGTTTCCTAACAAGGAAAACAGGATTTCCAAATGAATTATAGCCACGGGTGTGTGTGGTCTGAGGGAACCTGGTGGTTAAATGTTGGAGTGCTAACCAAGAAGTCGGTGGTTCAAACCCAACAGCCACTCGATGGGTGGAAACATGGAAGTGGGCTTCCACAAGGATTACAGGCTTGGAGCCCCATTTAGGGCAGTTGTGGGGCGGCAAGACCCCCACTATGAGTTGGGATCAACCTGATGGAAACATGTTCTGTTCTTTAATCTTTGCTGCCATGGGGCTGTGCTTTGTGGGAGAAAACACCCCGTCGAATTAAGTATGACCTGCAGTGACCTTGTGAACCACAGAGCTGAACACTGGCCTGTCCTGCGCTGTCCTCACACTTCCTGACACCTTCGTGCCCATTCTTTGCTGTGGTCACTGTGTCAATCCGCCCGGTCGAGGGTCTTCCTCTCCTCACTGTCCCTCCACCTTTCCAAGGATTACGCCCCTCTCTGAGGAACAGCCTGTCCTAACCACATCCCGTGAACCGAAGCGTCATCATCCTTACCTCCAAAGATGCTTTCAGGAGGTGGGAGGGTGAGCAGGACCCCCCCTCCCCCCGGAGCCACTGCTGGGGCCTAGGCTGGGGCGACTTGGAGCTGAAGCTTTCTAATGCGCTCACCTGTCTTTGTCCTCACCTGTTTTCAACTCTGATTCTGGGTTCTTCCCAGAAGGCAAAGAGGAGGCTGCTCTGCAGGCAGGGGTGGCTGGAGCCTGCGGTGAGGGTCTCCCTCGGTGGGCTGGACTCCGCAGGCCAGGCTGGGTTAGATGATTCTGGGAGGAAGGGGGGATGTCGGGTGTCTGCCCTGCAGCCCTGCCCCCAACGTTCACGGTGCCAGCGTCCAAGGCAGGTCAGCAGCCCTGCTGACGGGTCCCAGCTCCCCGCGTTCTTGGTCACCCTGAGCAGGTACAGCCAGGCTGGCCCAGGAGGACGGAGGACAAGGTCAGAGGCTGGGGAGTGACAGGCATGGGCGGAGGGCAAGGAGGTGCACAGAGGCCCAGGATAGAGGGGGCCCTGAGGGTAGGGAGGTGCACAGAGATAAGTGTCAGCAGCTGAGGCCACAACCAAACAGATGCAGCTCATTGGTCTCCATCATGTTGCCACTGCCTTACCTAGGTGGACCCAGGACCCCGGGCCCCCACCATGAGCTCTGATGGTGGACCCAGGGCCCTGGACTCTCACTGCCTCTCCAGGGTGGATCCAGGACCCTGGACCCCCACCCTGAGCTCTGAGGGCAGACCCAGGGCCTCTCCCAGGTGGACCTAGGGCCCTGGACCCCCACCCTGAGCTCTGAGGGCAGA
>NW_006399879.1:3986575-3995210 GCF_000299155.1 Elephantulus edwardii | reverse complement strand
CCCCCGCCCTGACAAAGAGAGGGGCACCCTCCCGGCTCCTGGTCACAAGAATTCACCGCGTCTCCTGAGTACAGCTCAGCTCCCTGGCTGAGGTTAGCACGTCAGGGGAAATTACTCCCAGAGCCAGCTCGGCACCAATTAGGCACCCGGGACTGGGCGGAAATGAGATATTTACCGTCTGCACCGCCAGTGACAGTCAAGGTGAGGGAGCTGCCAGGCGGCGGGCAGCCCTCTAGGCCCTGGTGGAGGAGGGCAGTGCCTTCCTAGCAAACTAGGACCTCCCTGTCAGGGGGGTTGCCCAGAGTGTCCCCTAGGCTGGGGGCTGGCAGAGGACCGGAGGACTGGGGAAGGACAGAGGGCCTGGGGGAGGACAGAGGGCCTGGGGGGAGGACAGGAGAGCTGCGGGCAGGACAAGGGGACTAGGGTCAAGACAAGAGTACTAAGGGGACAGGACGGTGAGAGTCAGAGTAGACAGGATGGCTGGGGAAGAGAACCTGGTGGCCAGAGAGGAGGGCAGCATGCCTGTGGTGCCCATGGCGTAGTGGCTGAGAGAGCCTTGCCCATCGTCCTGTGACCTCTCACGTGAGGGCCTGGACCAGTTCCTTCCTGAGCTCAGGTGACCTAGTGGTAAGAAGATGCACTGCAATAGAAGCCGCCAGCAGTTCCCGGGAGGATGGGCAGTCTCCTCCCATGTGATTAACTGCTTCTGAAAACCCGCGGAAGGGTCATTGTGGGTCAGTTCTGACTCAGCAGCACTCAACCACAGGGGTCCCCAAAGCCCTCGTCGTCCAGGGACAAGGACAGACGTGGCTCCCGGCTGTCCAGCCTCTTCACTCAGCAGCTAGTCCGCTGAAGAGGGCCAGGGTCCCCACCTCAACCAGGGCCAAGTCAGCCTTCCCTCCCCACACCTTGAGGTCACTGTGTCTGTGCCTGAGACTCAGGGCGACTGGCCGGGCCAGGGACAGCGCCATGCTGCTCTGGAATCACGTCTGCGCTGAATGATCGCTTTCCAGCCTCTCTCCTTAATTACATATTCCTGGAATGGAATTGGCTTTTTGGTGGCGGACGATGGCAGCCTTAGCCAGTGGGAGGGGGTGGCCAGAGGCAGGTGGGCCGGCAGGCAGCTCTGCCGGACAGTGATCCATGGGCCCATCTCTCCAGTCCCTCAGTGGTCAACCCACAACAGCCATTAGCTGTTTTTTAATTAACTGTTCGCTTGTCTCTCCCAGGAAAGAACAGGGAGGGTCAGAGTCACTCTTGGATGGCCACCTCGCTTCCCTCCAGAGCTCCAGGCTGGCCACACCTGCCTCCCAGACCCTCATGTCCTCCACCCTGCTGTAACCCAGGAAACAACTCCTTGTGGTCGAGCGGTGGAATAAGTGACTCTTGCTGGGTGTGTGTAGGTGGTTGTGAATGTGTTCGGCTGTGTGAGTGTGTGTTGTGATTGAATGCATGGGTAGCTGTGGGTGTGTCATGGCTACGTGGGGTGGTGGTTGTATGTTATGTGTGAATGTGCACTGATGGCTGTGTGAAAGTTGAGTGCACTGATAATTGTAGCTCTATTATTGTGGTTGTGTGTTGATGGTTATGAGAGTGTAGGTGGTCGTGAATGGGTTTGGTTGTGTGAGCATGTGTTGTGATTGAGTGATGGGTAGTTACGGGTCTTGGAGGCTGTGAGTGTGTCATGGTTGTGTATGTTGATGGTTGTGGGTTGTGATTGAGTGTATTGGTGCTTGTGGATGTATTTGGTTCCACATACATTAATGGTTGTGTGTTGTAATTGGTACTTGTGGGTGTATTTGGTTCCGTGTGTTGGTGGTTGCATGTTACCGCTGAATGTGTTGTTGACAGCTGTGTATACAATTGAATTTACTGGAAGTAGTAGGTGTATCACTGTGATTGTGTGTTGGTGGTTGTAGATGTGTGTATAGGTTGTTTGTATGTTGTGATTGAGTGTACTCTAGTTGTAGGTGTGCTGTGGTTGTGTGTGTTGATGGTTTTATGTTGTGGTTGAGTGGTTGTACTTGTTGGTGTGCTGTGGTTGTGTGGGGGATGTTGTGAGTATGTGTACGGGGTTGTGCATGTGAATAAGTTGTGTGAGCCTGTGTTGATGGTTGAGTGTGTTGATAGTTGTGGATGTGTCATGGTTGTATGTGTTGGTAATTGTGTGTTATGGTTGGTTGTATTAATGGTTGAGTGTGTGGGTAGTTGTACATGTGTCACAGTTATATGTGTTGGTTGTGTGTTCTGGTTGGTTGTGTGTTATGGTTGTTTGTGTTGATGGCTGAGTGTGTGGGTAGTTGTACATGTGTTACGGTTGTATGTGTTAGTTGTGTGTTGTGGTTGGTTGTGTGTTATCATTGGTTGTGTTGATGGCTGAGTGTGGGGGTAGGTGTACATGTGTCATGGTTGTATGTGTTGGTTGTTTGTGTTGGTGGTTGAGTGTGTGGGTAGTTGTACATGTGTCATGGTTGTGTGTGTTGGTTGTGTGTTGTGGTTGGTTGTGTGTTATGGTTGGTTGAGTTGATGGCTGAGTGTGTGTGTAATTGTACATGTGTCATGGTTGTATGTGTTGGTTGTGTGTTATGGT
Source organism: Elephantulus edwardii (assembly GCF_000299155.1). Lineage (NCBI taxonomy): Eukaryota > Metazoa > Chordata > Mammalia > Macroscelidea > Macroscelididae > Elephantulus > Elephantulus edwardii. The sequence goes on along the minus strand of NW_006399879.1, from coordinate 3,992,620 downwards.
TGTTTGTGTTGGTGGTTGAGTGTGTGGGTAGTTGTACATGTGTCATGGTTGTATGTGTTGGTTGTGTGTTATGGTTGGTTGTGTGTTATCATTGGTTGTGTTAATGGTTTGGTGTGTAGGTAGTTGTACATGTGTCATGGTTGTATGTGTTGGTGGTTGTGTGTTATGCTTGGCTGTGTTGGTAATTTGGCTGTGTTGCAGTGTGAACTGGTAGTTGTGGGTATGCAGTGATTGTGTATGTATTAGTGGTTGTGAGCGTGTGTGGGCTGTGTGAGCCTGTGTTGTGATTGAATGTATTCTGTTTGTGGGCACGTCATGGTTGTGTGTGCTGATAGCTGTGTATGTGATTGGTAGTTGTGGTTGTGTGTGTCAGTGGCGATGAGTGTGTTATGGCTATGTATGATGATGGCTGTATGTTGTAGTTGAGTGTGTTGGTAGTTGTAGGTGTGTTGTGGTTGGAGGGATGGTTATAAGTGTGTGGGTGGTTGTGCATGTGTAAGTTGTGTGAGACTGTGTGGATGTCTGAGTGTGTGGGGAGTTGTTTCCCCTTGGTAAGGCTCGCAAGTACTGGGGTACCTGAATAAGGATGGCAGAAGGAGAATTGATGTCTTTGAGCTGTGATGTTGGACAAGAGCCCAGAACATCCTGTCGATGGCCAAACGAACAAACAAATGTGTCTTGGAGAAAGTGCAACCAGAGTGCTCTTTGGAGGGAAAGATGACAAAGGTTCATACTTTGGGCATGTTGATGTTGTTGCTAAGTGTCGTCGAGTCATAGGCAACTCATAGCGACCCTATGAACAAAAGTCCTTAACACTTGTGTGATTTTCTTCCTTTCTCCAGGTTCATAGGGTTTCCGGAGGCAAGCTATTACAGAAGTGGATGCCACTCCTGCTTCCAAGCTTGTTTTAATCAGGGAGCTCCACCAAACACTGTCCACCATGGGTAACCGTTATCGCATTTGACACATCAGTGTCACAGTGTTCAGCTTCACAGCAACCACAAGTTACCTCTGTACAGCAAGTGGACACACTAGGGCTATACGACCTAGAAGAATGTTTGAACAAAAACAATGAAAAACAGGGCCTGAGGGCCGCAGATTAAAAGTCACCCCCCTTTGGCTTGGTAGCATCACTTTCTGTCCACTAGGCCAACTGATCTCTCTATGTTGATGTCATTGTTGATGGGCGGGGTTATTCCTTGGAGAGGGACATGATGCTCAGCAAAGGAGAAGGAAACCCACAACCAGGTGGACTCACACGCTGACTGCGCAATGGACTCTAATGTCCTTTCTCACCTCTCTGGCCTCTTGACTCTCAGCCTTCCTTTCAGACTGAGCTCAGCTGCTTCTCCCCTCAGGACCATCCCCAGGACCATGGGCCCCGCTCTCCCACCTCCACCCAGACTAGAACAGCACCTCGCTCTGTTCCTGGCTTGCAGACGGCAAAGGTGCTTGCTGGAGTGTTGCTCCAGATAATCCAAGACTACAGCCTTCCCTGTGGATTACATCTCAAAGTCAAGCCAACACAAATCCTCACCACTGTACCAGTACACACACCATAATAAAGAGAGAAAAGATTGACGTTGTCAAGGGTTCCTTTTTCCTTGAATCCACAGTTGATATTCATGGGAGCAACAGTGAAGAAGCCAAATGATGTATTTATTGCTCTGGCAGGTCTGCTGTCTAGGATGCCCCCGAAGAGCTAAAGAGCAAGAATGTCACTTTAAAGACTAAGGTTCACCGGACTCAAGCCACAGTAGTTTCAATTGCTTCATATGCCTGTGAAAGTCGGACAATGAACAGGGAATACCAAACAAGTGATGCCTTTGAATTGCGGTGTTGGTAAAACATCCTGAATATCCAACGGACTGCCAAAAGAACAAACAAACTTGTCTTAGAAGAAAATGAAGCCAGGGTCTTCCTCAGAAGCAAGGATGATGAGACTTCTTCTCACAGCCTTTGACCACATTATAGGGAGAGGCCGGTCCTTAGAGAACACGTTATGCTTGGAAAAATAGAGGGTCAGTGAAAGAGTGGAGGCCCCGTGAAGGAGCCGGACTGCCTCAGTGTCCACAAAGATGGATGCACGCACAGTGGACGCTACGAGGATGACGCAGAACTGGGCGAGGTTTTGACCTCCTGGACAAAAGGCTGCTATGAGCCAGAGTGAACTAGATGGCACTTCATAACCTGGATGTGTTTTCTGTTCTCGCCGGTGTGCGCCCTGCCTCCTTGCAGAGTGCCCCCCACCCCAGGCAGGGCAGGCCATGTGTCGTCTGTGACCCCCGGGCAGGGCCGGAGTTCAGGAAAGATCACTGAGGCTAAGGGACACCTGGACTGATGAGTGTGGCGGCCTTGCGTTTTCTTCTCCGCCTCCTGCTCCTCAAACGCAGTGGGGGCTGGATCGCAGTGGTCACTGCGCCGTGTCTGGGAGGGTCCAGCTGAACGTCTGTGCCATATGCGGGCCCCTGGGGGCCGAGGGCAAGGCCTGGGCCTGTCTTTCTCTGCTCAAATCTCACTGGCCTTTTTGTCACTGATGGAGGTCTTATCATTGGCTCCAACTGATGGTGACTTTGTACACTCAACGATGTAGCATGTGTGTGTGTGTCATCTTCACAATCATTGCCTGCCATCTGTGAGATGTTTATTGGTTAATTTTCCACCAGGAGACCTCCAGACCATTTTTCCTAGTCTGGAAATGCCACTGGGTGGCCCTGCTGGTAATTTAAGCATCAGAGGCACGGCTTCCCGCACGCTCTCTCTTTTATTGTTGGTGACTGTTTCTTAATTTACCTCAAGGACGAAGGTGCACCTGGCCCAAGTCGTGGTATTTTCAGTCACCTTTTCTCTTTTTCAGTTGCTTCCTGTGTGTCTGAAAGCTGGACAGTGACTAAGGATGTTAGAAGAAGAACTGATCCCTTTGAATTGTGCTGTTGGCCATAAAAAGTATTGCATGCCCATTGACGGCCGGAAGAACAAACAAGTCTGTCTGGGCAGGAGTGCCACCGGGGTGCGAAGCCTCCGCTCACAAACTTTGGACCTGCTGTCACGAGGGGCCAGTCCCTGGAGAAAGACATTATGCTGGGAAAGATGGCGAGAGGTCAGCAAAAGAGACGGAGAGCCTCGGTGAGGTGGGTGGCACGGTGGCTGTGATACAGCGTGCTGGGGACGGGGAGGGGGGTGCGGGCCTGAGCATGTGCAGATTGTTGGTCAAAGGGTCGCTACGAGTCACAGTCGACCAAGTGGCACATAACAACAGCAGAGCTGGAAAATGAACTGAAACACAGAACAACTGACGCTTCTGAAGTGGAGAGAACATGGAATGCGTGTGGAAGCCAGGACAGCAAACAAGCCTGTGGGCAGCAGGGTAGCTGGCGCATCCATCGGAGGCGAGACGAGGAGACTTCACTTCACAGGAGGGGCCAGTCCCTGGAGAAGGACACCATGTTGGAAAAGCAGAGGGTCTGCAGGAAGAAAGACCTTCAGAGGGCTAGGTCAGCCCAGCGGACGCAACAGTGGGTCCAAGCAGAGGGGCGACTGTGTGGATGGCCCAGGACGGAGCAAGGGTCCAGTCACCACACACAGAGGCACTGGGAGGGAAGCGGCTTCTTTGCTCCCATCAACAATGGCTGTTTTGAGACATCACTGCAGAACTGCACCCTTAGAAGACAGAACGTGTGACTCCATCAGCTCAGTACAGAAAATGTGCTTTGAGTCCTCAGAACACTCAAACCACCTCTGCCCAGCAGACCTGCAGAGGGGGAGCTGGGGCTTTCTAGAAATGTCCCCAAATCCTGAACTCAAGTCACTAGGCTGCCCAGCACAGTGTAGAGGGTGGCCAGGCCCTGGATCTGTTTGATGGTCTCCCAAAGGTGGCTCTAGGAATGCTTTGGTCAACACAAAGTGGGGGTCCCTCCACCCCTGAGAGTGTTCAAAGGGGAACAGAATGATGGTGAGGAAGGTGGTCAGCCTGGCTAAGCCCCGATGCAGGCCAGCCAGGCAGAGGCGGGGTGGGGGAGGCAGCCCTCCAGAAAGCTGACCCGTGCAAGCTGACAACCACTGCGATTTCCCAGCAATCAGAGTCCCGCCAAGGTTCAGGAGCGCGGGGCTGGGGGGCCCGAGGCGCCCTCTCCACTCAGACGCAGCGGGGAGAGGAGGCCGTGGCTTCATGCTTTATTCTCTGACAGTATCCATCTTTCCAAATTGATTTTTGATATCCATAGTGACCTGGAAGGGAGACACCGCGATAACTCTCGGAAAGTGGAAAACAATATTATCGCCACAAATATGAATTACTGGCCGCCAGGTTAAATCTACTGTGCAATGAATTATGTGACCCGGGCGCTCCTATAATTCTTGGGAATTTTATAGAGTCGTGAGAGAGCCTGTGGACTCTGACAAGCACTTAACAGCCAGAACCGGTCCCCAACAACTCTCGGGGACGTTTGATTTAGCCGTCCCAGGCGCGCGGGCCACTCTGCTCCGCCTCTAGAGTTATAGACTTCATTGGCAGTCTTATCATCATTCCTGGGCTGGGAACATGAACGTGTCGCCTCATGCCAGGCCAGGTGGAACAGCCAGGGCTGCCCTCACGGTGCGGCCAGGCCAGTCCACCCCAGAAAGTGGGCATCTGGGCGTGGCTGGGGCAGCTCTTCATGGCCTTGCGGAGGGGCTGCTGGGTGTCCACACGCTCTCAAGGATGGCAGATTTGAGGGCTCCCCTAACCCGGCCCAGAGAGGGTTGGACCATCCAGAGAGACATAGTGAAAGGCTGGTGAGAGTGCCCAGCCCACATCCACTCAGGTGAGGACCCGATCCAGCCTCCCTTTGGTAAAAAAGGCACTATGCCAGGTGTGAGCATCTGAAGAGATGCAGGAGAAATCCGTACTCGTGAGCGAGTGTCCATTGAGGTCAGGGTCACTCCATCACCACCAGAGTGGTCCAAGGGGTGGGGGGGGAGCGGGGGGAGGCGCTGCACTGTGTCCTGCATGCATCTAGTAACAAATGGTTAGATAGATGGATGGCTGTGTGGATGCATGGATGAGGTATTGATGAATAGAGGAACCGGTGGGTGAATGGGTGGGTGGATGGTGGTTGTATGGATACGTGGATGGATGGATGGATGGATGGATAGATGGATGAACAGCTGGGTGGATGGATGGACACATGGATGCATGGATGGATGGATGGATGGATGGATGGATGGGTGGATGAGTGTGTGAATGGATGGATGGATGGATGGATGGATGGATGGATGAGTGTGTGGATGGATGGATGGATGGATAGATAGATAGATGGATGAACAGCTGGGTGGATGGATGGATGCATGGATGCATGGATGCATGGATGGATGGATGGATGGATGAGTGACTGGATGGATGGGTGGATGGATGGATGGATGGATGGATGGATGAGTGACTGGATGGATGGATGGATGGATGGATGGATGGATGGATGGATAGCTGTTTGAATGGATGGACAGCTGGACAGATGAATGAACAGCTGGTTGGGATGAATGAATGAAGATTGATTGATTGAATGAATGAGTAAGCACACACAAGCTAGCAAGTACCCAGGACGTGCAGAGGTTTCAGAGCTGAGGCTGGGGTACCTGGAGCCCACCTCGGAGGAGAGGTCTGGGGAAGAAGGGTGCTCAGTTTGAACACACTGGCTTGTGGTAACTCTAGGAGGGTGGGGACTTCTGGACTAGGAGTTCCTGAGTCTAGTCAGCATCTAGTCTGGAGTTGAGACAGAGAGACCCTGGGGACCTCTGGAGTCCTGGCGGGGGCCCGGGCTGCAGTTATGGGCACAAGGGTACAAGTAATGCCAGAGCAGGACTGAGAGTGATGGGGAGAAGGTGAGCTGGTAGGGCAGGAAGGGACTACAAGAAGTCCCCAGTCCAGGGGTGAGACCAGTGGCCCACGGGGTGATTAGAAGTGTGACCCCGACATCCAAGCAGATATATGCACACCCATGTTTATTGCAGCTTTGTTCACAATAGCAAGGATTTGGAAACAACCTAAGTGCCCATCAACAAACGAATGGC
>NW_006399879.1:3964525-3985752 GCF_000299155.1 Elephantulus edwardii | reverse complement strand
GAGAGAATGGTGCAGCAATGAAGGAATGAAAACCCAAAATCCCTGTAAATGTTCATTAAAACTAATAAAATTTAATAATAATCATAAAAAAAGAAGTGTGACCCCAAGAGGCAAATGTCCTTGCAGGGTGGTGCGGAGGGCTTCAGCTTGCCTGTCCACCCCTCTGAGTCTCTCCCTTTCAGTCCCTGTTGCCCCCAAAGGGGTCCCCAGCTGTGAGACTGGCAGTGCTGGTCCTGCACAGGAGGGTCAGACAAAGCCCGTGGGTGCCAGAACGTGGCCCAACTATCTCTGTGCAGAGTGTGGACAGCAACAACACAAATGTCACTTAATTTACATGACAAAGTGGCACCATTATTGCAAGCTGACAGAATGCCGCTCTGGGCAATTTCCGAAAATTATTTAAACAATGTAATGAGTTAAATGTCAACGCTGGCTAATTATGTTTATGCTAATTGTTAATTAGCCCTATAATGGAGACAGTCTTAATTAACAATAGTTATGAGCAGGGTGAAGGTGGTTTTGCATGTGGGGACACCACTCACGATGTCCTCCTTCATCTGCTCTCATGAACGTTCCCAGGCCCAGGGAGGGCACCGCAGGTTGGGTCTGGGAGGAGCTCTCAGCATCCCTCACAGCCCGGGCTCAGAGGCCCCTCCTCCTGGTGCCAGGGCCAGAGTGGGGACCAGAGACTGCCCCCTCGCTCTTCTGTTCCTACCTCCTCCCAACCCGCTCCCCTTCCCCACTCCTCCCCTCCCTTTTCCCTTGGCTTCCCTCTCCTTCCTCCCCCTCTGCTCTCAGCTCTGCCCTCCCTTTCCCCTTCCTTCTCCCTCCCTCCCTCCTCCCTCCTCCATGGGGAGCCTGTTGCCTCCAGACAAACAGGCCCTGTGGGTGGTGAGAGGTCACCTCCATCTTGTGGGGAGAGAGGAGAGGTGGGGGCAGCCAGATCCCCTTTAACTTCCCTGCACCTCCACGCTCCTGAAGTGAGGGTCTTGCATTGTCAGGTGTCCTTGACCCTGTGAACAGCAGATCTAGATCCGACCCTTGCCTGTTCTTCCTCAGAATCTCTTCCACGCCAGAGCCCAAGGTGACAGTCGCTGTATCAGTGCGTCTCTGTGAGGGTCTTCCTTCTTTCCTGAGATGGTCAGCGGTGAGGATGGGGTGTTTATTCCTCAGTTTACACATGAAGGAACCAATTCCGTCATTGGGTGGCCTTGATGGGGCGTGGTGGGTTGGGTAACAGGGATACTGCCCGGGGCAGGGACCAGCCAGGGAACAGCTGACCAGACTGGCTGGAATGGACACATCTGCAAGGGTGAGGAGGGGCGTGGCGTTGAGGAGGAGGCGGGACATTCTGAGGGAAGTGGGCGTAGCCTCAGGGGGCGGGGTATCATGATAGCTAGTGGGCGAGTCACCGAGGAGGCGGGGCATGGTGATTAATGGGCGTGGCATCAAGGAGGCAGGACATGTGGTAGGTGGGCGTGGTATAAAGGAGGAGGCGGGGTGTGGTAGCAAATGAGCATTGAGGAGGTGGGGCATGATCGTGAATGGGCGTGGCACCCAGGAGGAGGGGGCATGGGGTGAGTGGACATGGCATCCAGGAGGAGACGGGGCATGATAGAGAATGGGCATCGAGGAGGAGGGCATAGGGCGTGTGTGGCGGGCAGGACACGTGGTGGCCATGGTGGGGCTTGGTGTGGACGTAGCATATTCAAGGTGGACATTGTACGGGGCGGGGCATAGCGGAGGAGGCGGGGCATGCAGAGTGTTGAGAGGTGGGGACCCGTGTTTAGTGTTGTGGGGGTGGGCATGTGTGCTGGGGGTGGTGAGGGTTAAGGAGGGGTGTGAGAAAATTGAGGTAGTGGCCTTGTTGGGTGGGGGTGGCATAGCGGAGGAAGTAGGGCATGGAAAGGCCATGTTGTGGAGAGGCAAGGATGTGTGGTGGGGGTCTGTGTGGTGGGTGTAAGGGGGCGGGGAGGGGGCGGGGATGTGTGGTGGGCGTAGGAGGTCTATGTGGTGGGAGAAAGGGGACAGGGATGTGTGGTGGGCATGGGGGTGTCCATGTAGTGAGTGTAGGGGCGGGGATGTGTAGTGGGTGTTGGGATGTGTGGTGTATGTGGTGTGGGCATGGCACATGCCATGGGCAGGTCACGTGTGGTGATGTGATGGAGTGGGCTTGTGTGGTGGGCATGGAGCGTGTATGGTAGGCACAGTGTGGTAGGGGACACGCAGTGGCTGTGATGGGGCAGGGCACGTGCAGTGGGCATGGTGGAGCTGGGCACATGTAGTGAGCGTGGGGCATGTGTGGTGGGTGGGCATGGTGTGGTAGGGGACACGCAGTGGCTGTGATAGGGCAGGGCACGTGCAGTGGGCGTGGTTAAGCAGGACACGTGTGTTGGGCGTGGGGTATGTGTGGTGTGCATTGTGGAGGTGGAGACGTGGAGGGGCGTAGGGCACATGTGGTGGGCATGGTACGTGCAACGAGCGTGGTGGGGTGGGGGTACGGGTGGGTGGTGACCACGGGAGGGGGCACGTGCAGTGGGCCTGGTAAGGTGGGGTACGTGTGGTGGCCATGATGGGGCGGTGTGCAGGCCATGGGAATATATGGTGGGTGTGGTGAGGTGGGAGGGAGGCACATACTGTGTGCGTGTGGTGAGGGGGATACGTGTGGTGGGGCAGGGGCACGTGTGGTGGGCATGGTATGTGCAATGAGCGTGGTGGGGTGGGGCAAAGGGTGGTGGGCGTGGTGGGAGGGGACACATGCATTGGTGTGGTGGGGCAGGGGCACATGTGGCGGGGGGGGTACACGTGGTGGAAGTGATGGGGCAGGTACATGGGGGGGCGGGCATGTGTGATGGGTGTGGTAAGGCAGGACTTGACCTGTGGTGGGGGTGGGGGGAGGTCCCTTCAGGCTTGGCCACCTCCTGGTGACCTGCTGTCTGGGTTCCCTATGGCAGCAGTATCAGTGACACCACACACACAACGGGCTTTAAAGGACAAGAGTGGATTGCTTCACGCTTCTGGAGATGAGAAGTCTAGATCAGGGTATCGACCAGGTCAGTTCCCTCTGTGGGACCCTCTCCCTCTTTCTGGGCTGGAGACCACCACCTTCGGGGTCCTGGGCCTCTCGAACACAATCTTCATGTGGTGTCTGTCTTCGTGTGTGTGTGTGTGTGTGTGTGTGTGTGTGTGTGTGAGAGAGAGAGAGAGAGAGCGCTAATGTTAGATAGATCTTTTCAGAAAGCAGAGAATCCTGTCTCCATACCTTTTCAGCCTATATGCAGAAGAGATCATACGGGAGGCTGAGCTTTATGAGGAGGAATGTCGCATTAGAATTAGAGGAAGACTCAACAACCCGAGTTATGCAGATGACACAACCCTGCTCGCTGAAACTGAGGAGGACCTGAAACACTCACTGCAGAAGGTCAAGGACTGCAGCCTTCAATATAGATTGAAGCTCAACATCAAGAAAACAAAGATTCTTACCATTGGGCTAATTGGCAGCATCATGATAGACAGTGACGAGATTGAGATTGTTAACAGTTTCAGTTTGCTTGGCTTAACAAGTACAACTCTTGGTAACAGCAGCCAGGAAATCAAAAGACAAATTGAATTAGGAAGTCTGCTGTCAGGAACCTTTCCAGAGGACTGAGCAATACCGTCAGTCTGGAGACTAAGGTGCGCCTAATCCAGGCCATGGTCTTTGTAATTACTTGCTATGCATCAGAAAGCTGGACAGTGACCAGGGATGATAGGAGGAGAATTGATGCCTTTGAACTGTGGTTCTGGAGAAGAGTGTTGAATATACCACAGAGTGCTAAGAGAATGAACAGATTCACCCTAAAGAAGGTGAAACCAGGCTGCTCTTCAGAGGCAAGGATTCTGAAGCTTCGTCTGACATACTTTGGTCAAATTGCAAGGAGGGACCAGTCCTTGGAGAGGGACGTCATGCTTGGAAGGGTGAAGGAACAGCACAGGAGAGGAAGACCCTCAATGAGGTGGATTGATTCAGTCACTGGGGTAATGGGAGTGGGTGTGTTGGAGACAATGATCGGCAAGGGCTAGAGCAGGATTCAGGACTGTTGTACGTAGGGTTGTTATGAGTCACAAGTCGACAGCACGTATATAATAATAACAACTCTTCCTCCTCCTCCTCCGTAGTGTTAAGAGAGAAGAATGGAATATTCATGGACAGCCAAAGAACAACAAGATTGGGACTGGGAAAGGTGCAGCCAGAGTGCTCCTTGGAGGCAAAGATGATGCTGCTTTGTCTCGTACGTTTCAGACATGCTGTTAGGAAAGACTCGTCCTTGGAGCAGGGCATCGTGCTTGGAGAGGTGGAAGGTCAGTGAAAGACAGAAAGTCCCACAATGGAATGGATGACACAGTGACCGCAGCAAAGGGCTCAGATGTGTCCGAGATGATGAGGACGGCACAGGATGGGACAGGGTTCCAATCCGTTGCTCATAGATTCGCTGTGAGTTACACTTGACACCTAACAACAACGACTCTGGGATGACCTCATTAAATTAGTAAAAGAACTCCTAAAGTCGTGGTGGTGTGTGTCAAGTCAGAACTGACTCATAGCTGACCTCCCAGGGGTATCAGAAGCAGTAAACCACACAGGGGGCGGCAGAGTCGGGTCGGGTGGGATGGGAGACTGACCGTCCTTCTCCACGGAGCAACTGGGGGGATTCGAACTGTGCGCCTTTGGGATTGCAATGCAGCTTCTTACCACTAGGCAACCCGAGTTCCCAGTTTCCAAATAGGGTCAAAGTAACAGTTATGGGGATTAAGATTTCCACATTTTTGGAGGGGACAGAGACACTCTTCAATCCACAACACTGTCCTCAAGCAGAGAGCTCTGGCTTTCAGAGGCTCCTGTCCCCCCATGAACCACACCAGACCTCCGCCTGCAGGGGACATCGCCCACAACGTCCCTGTCCCTTCCTCTCACTTTCTACTCACTTGTCATGCTTGCATCCCACGCCCCCCGAGGCTGTGGGGGTTGTGTGTCCCCTCCAGCTGGATTAAACCCCAAATCCAAACAACCGCCCTGAGTGGATTCTGACTCGGCAGCCCAGTGGGACAGAGACCAACGGCCCATGGGATTTCCAAATGGCCACCTTTTCTTCCACAAAGTAGTAGGTGAGCTCAAAACTCTGACCTTGGCTTTAGCAGCCGAATGCTAAGGGTGGATGTGAGCATCTGTCTGTCTGTCTTCTTGACCCCCATGTTATTTCTAACACCTCTAGCCAGCAGATTGGGGGTAAACGCCATGAGCGTTGACTGGCGGGGGCAGCCCAGACCTTACCCCACTGCTGGCGAGGGGCAGCACAGCATGGTGCACAGTGTCCCCCCAAAATCAAGACTGAGTGTCCAGGGGGCTGTGCCCATGTGAGTCAGAACCTCTGGCTCCAAGGGACAGAAATGACATGGCCCAGACGGTCAGTGGGTAACAAGAGGACTTAGCTGGAAAGAGCTGTGAGTGTAGGGAGGCCTGGCACCCGGCCATTCTGCTTCCCAGCTCCCTCCCTCCCCGATCCTGCCCCCCCTCTGCCCAGGACAGGGCAGCATTTTCTGGGACCGAGCCCACCACTGCGGCCTGGCCTGAGCGGCCGCCTGCAAACCCGCTGACCAACATTCAGCCCCAGCGAAGCTCTGCTACGAGAGCCGTAAACAATGACCCCCGCGGCCCTCAGGAATTGATGAATCGGGATTGACTCCTTGTAGCTGATCCATCACTCCGCGCCTTTGCCCCTAATTTGCCTGTCCCACTTATCGTCTTTCCTGGAACTGCAAAATCAAAGTGACCATGTACCACATCGATGTGGCCTTGCACCGTGCTCACTCCTTGGCGAGCTTCCGGGAAGACCCAGATGGACACTCTGCACCGGAACAGGCAGGCGTCAGGTGGGATTCCTGGGGACATAGACCCTTCCAGGGGACGGGGACCTGTCTGCCGGAGGTGGGCCATGCCACCTCTGCCAGGAATGGAAACTGGCCGTCCAGGGACTGTAAGAAGGATGGTTCTCTGGCAGGAGCCCCTATACCTCCCACTATCCTCACACTGCCCCACCCCCAGGCCAGGGTCCTAGGGGGAAGGCTGGCCAGTCTGAGACCCAAAGGCCAGTCCATGTCCACACCCCACCTGGCAGGGCTCTGAGCTGGGTGGGTGGGCTCAGGGAGGAAACAACTGGGAACAGGCTGGGTGAGAGAAGCCCAGTGCAATCACAGAGCAAAGTGGGAGTCCCTGGGAAAAGTGCCCAGGGCAGAGGGTCAGTGAGTACCTGGGTGCTGACAGGTGCCCAAAGCCTCACCTGGAGTGTCACCTGGTCCCTGGCCTCTCCAGTGAGAGTGAGTCTCTCTGCCCCGCTCCACAGCCTACCCCCTGCTGCCAGGTCCTCCAGTGAGCTGGCCTCTCTGCCCCCCTCCACAGCCTACCCCTCCAGGTCAATGTCAACACACAGTACCCAGCAGGTCAGAGTACAATCACCCGCTGATGTTTCCAAGTCTGTGGTCTTTAAAGACTTGTGCTGACAACTCAAAGTCAAGTTCAAATCTTCCAGCTGCTCTTTGGTAGATGGGTGGACAGTCTCTCCCTGTGTGACTTATGCCTCTAAAAACCCACTGTTCAGCTTTGAGCTGGCTCCCACTCACGGGCCCTCAGCAACAGTCAATGGAAGCCAATTGCCACGTCTTTCTCCCACAGAGCATCCTGGGGGTTCGAACCACTGGACCTTCCGGTTATTTGTTACTTTTGTGAATCTAAGAGTCAGAACTGACCCATCGCTAACCCTCCAGAGGTTTTCAGAGGCGGTTAATCACATCTCCTGACTGTCCATCCTTCTCCCACAGAGCAGCCGGTGGGTTTGAACTGCGAGCCTTCGGGTTGGCAGAGCTCGCTTAAGGTTAGTAATTGAGTTCTTTAACCACGGCACTGTTTAGTTCTAGAACATTCTCACCCCTATTGGGAAACTGCTCTCATTAGATGACACTCCACTGCCCTCTCCCCATCATTCCCTTGTGGTGGTGGTTGTACCATCAGATGCAGTTAATTGTACAGAAGACTGTCCGTCTTCATCCTGTGGAGCGGCTGGTGGATTTGAACTGCTTGCCTTTGGGACTGTAGCCCAGCTTTTTGCCACCAGGCCACCAGAGCACTTGGCTCCCCTGGCACTCACCAACTTGCTTTCTGCCTCAGTGAGCGTGTCTGTTAGGCCCCTGCACTCCCTGGCCATCCCCACCTCTGCTCCCACCCACCTCCCCCTGGATCCCCCAGTCCCTCTGCAGTAATGGGCTTCGGCAGCACATGTTCTTACAGCGGCGCTGAGTCTGTGTGTCTGCCTGTTCTGAGTGCAGAACGCAGACATAATTCAGTGTCTCCTCTTTTGGGGGGATGTTTATTAATTTTTTTACAATATTTTAATTTATTCATTTTACTTTTCTTATTATTTTGTGTGTGTGTACCATCAAATCAGATCTGACAGGTACAGGAGGAGATTACCCCTCCTTCTCCAGCAGAGCATCTGGTGGACTCAAACCATGTACCTCTGGGATTGCAGTGCAGCTTCTTGCCACTAGGCCACCAGAGCTCTCTGATGTTTATTAATTTTAATGGAAGTTTTCAGAGACTTAGGGTTCCAAATCATTCATTGTTGCACTTTTCTCCCTGCCCACCCCCTCTTCCCAATTCACTCTTCTCCTTGAAAAGTAAAAGAAAAGCTTTTTTTAATTGTTATGCAATCCCTTCCCCCAAGTCCACTGCACTGTGCAGCCTTCATTCTAGACTCCTGTCATGACAATAATACACAATCATAGATCCCTTTGTCTCCTTGGTTGTGCTGCTTCCATGCTGTAGCGTGTACCTGCGGTGCTCTCCCTGGATCGTGGGGTGATGCCCTGGCCTGTGGCTCCACCGCTGACCGTGGCTTGTCCATCTGTCCATGGACCTGGCCTGGAAACTGCCTCAGTGAACGAGCACTGAGCATGGAGGTGTCTGTTCAGGTCCCAGAGTTCCCGTCTTTCTGGCAAACTCCCACAAATGGAATTGCTGAGACGTGGAGGTGGAAGGGCTCCTGGTGGCTCAGTGGTCAAAGCATTTAGCTGCTAACCAAAAGGTCGGCTGTTCAAACCCACCACCGGCTGTTCTGTGGGAGAAAGATGGTGTGTCTGTTCCCAAAAGAGAAGAGCTTTGGGAACTCTGTGGGCGGTCCTGCTGTGGCCCCAGGGTTGCTGGGAGGTAAAATCACCTTGAAGGCAGGGAGTTTGGGGAGGGGGTGCTGTTGTATGTGTTACTTTTATGGTTATTTCTTAGAAACCAGAGGTGGCAGTGGTTGTTGTTATGGGCCGTCAAGTCTCATGTATATGTGTTAGCTCCAAAAGCTGCCCTGTCCTGAGCCAATCTCATCGCCTCCGACAGACCTAGTCCTATTTCTCCAGTCACTGGGTCAATCCATCTCATCCAGGGTCTTCCTCTTCTGCTCTGTCCCTTCACCCTTCCAAATATGACGTCCCTCTCCAAGAACTGGTCCCTCCTGGGAACATGCCCAAAGTATGTGAGACAGAGCTTCAGAAGCCTTGCCTCCAGGCAGCAAGCTGGTTTCACCCTCTCAGGGCTCATTTGTTCTCCTTCAGTCCCCAGAGTGTTCCACACTCATCTCCAGCACCACAACTCACAGGCATCAATCCTTCTTCTGTCATCCTTAGTCATTGTCCAGCTCTCTGACGCAGAGCAAGTGATTGCGGCGACCATGGGCTGGATCAGGCGCACCTTGGTCTCTAGACACCAGAAGTACTTTGTTAAAATGTTCTCAGATCTGCTGTGCCACCCCAGTCTCTTCGATGGCTTCCCGTTGCAGCTGCAACAAGATTTTCCTGCAGCTCCAGCCACTTCTGACCACCCCTGGATGCCCGCCCTCAGGCCACCCATGGCCTCTGCTCTTCCAAGTCATTTGCAAGAGCTTGGCCACCTCCTCCTCCAGGGACTGCCCAGCCACACCTCCCTGACCGCCACTTGCCCCTGTCTTGTCCCCTGCATGGACTCGCTGAACCTCCGTAGCGCTTGTCCGTGCACCTGGCACTCACCGGTCCCCGTGCTTCCACTGAGGTTTGCTGACCGATTAACTGACGTGCTCTCCCTAGAGTCAGGCTTTCCCTTGAGCAGGAGGCCCAGCCAGGTCCTGGGGACTGAAGACAGTCCCAGCTGCCTTCACCTCCTGCGATAAAGACTGGGGCATCCTGGGAGGCCTCCTTTACCCAGAGTGGACACTATGCAGACAGGCTCAGCCACAGCAGTGATAAAGTGCTGCGGGACTGGCCAGGGTCCCGTCTGTCACCGGTGTGGTTGTGAACCGTCGGGTCATAACCGACTCAGCGCTGACCCTGAAGTGACTTTTCAGAGGCAGAAAATTGCACAGAAGGCAGCAGTCTATCTCCAGAGAAGCCACTGGTGGATTCAAACTCCATGCCTTCAGGTTGGCAGTGCAACTCCTTACCACCAAGCCACCCGAGTTGACCCAGTGGAGCTCACATCAACAAGGGGGCAGAGAAAACAGGATGAAGGAAGTGAGCTCTGTAGGCACCTGGACACGCAACCTTGGAGCTGTGGAAGGCTTTATATAATAAGAGCAAAACTAAATTAAAAAAGGAGAAATTAATGCACAGAATTTTAAAACCAACGATAGTAATGAAAATCACGCACAATAAAGAATTACCTCCAGGGGCTGAACACAGCACTTCCATCATCGACGCCGAGTGGGAAATATTCTGAGGATAAACGTGGGACTGCCAAGAAATCTTAAATTGCACTTGGGATCCAGTCGCTAATGGAAACACTGGCATTATTATTTTGAAATTATTATAGGTCTATTGTAGGATAAAGCATGCAAGTAATTATGTTACTGTCCTGAGGAACCAAGATTTTTAGCATCGGAGGGAAAAAAAGATGAAATTGCAAATCAAAGGAATGAAGTTTAAAACTCTGTAATCTTAATAAACAATCTGAAAATGAAATTAAGAAAACAATTCCATTTACAATAACTTCAAAAAGAATAAAATACTCGGCCATAAATCCAAGCAAGGAGGTGCGGGACTAGTACACGGAAAACTACAAAACACAGCTGAAAGAAATTCAATAAGGGCCTAAATAAATGCAGAGGCATCTCGTGCTTGTCAAGGGCAGACTCGGTGTTTTAAGCTGGCTTTTGTTGCTGTGTTCGCTACGGGCAAGGTGGGCCCAGATTCATGGCGACCCCATGGGCTGCAGGGCGGCTCTGCCCACAGCATTTGCCTGACTTTAACCACTAGGCAGCGAGAACACTGGGTCCCTCCTTCCACAGAGCTTCTGAGTTGGAACCGTCAGCCTTCGGTTAACAACCAATTGCACAAGGCTTGTGACACCCAGGCTCACCCCCTTGTAAGCTGGTAATGTTCCCCTGAAGCGATGTGGAAGAAAAGACTGCATTATGTCATTTCCAAGGACTCACCCCTCCTGACAACACATCTAGACTCTGTGAGATGACGTTTCACCAGCCTCGGTCTCCAGGGAGCATCCTGGCCAGCCTCCCTCCAGACTCGACTGTTCTTTTGACAGCTCATGGGATATTCAGTGCTCTTCACCAACACCACTCTTCAAGGGCATCAATTTTTCTTAAGTCATCCAGTTTTCACATGTATGGAAACCAATTAAAAAGATCGTGACATGCACCTTAGTCTTGAAACTGACATCTTTGCTCTTTAGAACTTCAGAAAGGTGCTTGAGAGTGTGTGTGTATATAAACACACAAATATATAAACACATACATATATACACATGCATATTTATAAAGTTGTGGTGTACCATCAAGTCTGAACCAACGCATAGCTGATCCCCTGCCTGATTTTCAGAGGCAGATAATCACACTGGAGGATATTGTCCATCTGTCTCCCACGGAGCAGCTGGTGGCCTCGAACCACGTGACTTTGAAGATTGCAGCGCAGCTTCTTGCCACAAGACCAAAAGGCAAAAATTATGGGTGACTCAAAAGAATAAAGATAACAAGAGGGAAAAGGTATGAGCGGAATTTCCAATAACTCAATGGAAATTAGTCCATCTTAATTAGAGAGAGGGAAAAACCACCAACTTCTACAAAATCAACACAGACCTGAGTGCTGTGTGATGACGACGGAGGGTGAATGTTTGCCTGATTTGACTCTCAAGAGGAGAGAATGTGCAGTAAGCAATTTTTGAAGATTTAACAGCTAAGAACTTTCTCAATCTGCCAACAGACATAGATTTACAGATTCAAGAAGTTCAAGTGAATTTCAAAAAAAGATAAACTCAAACAAAGTCATGCCAGGAGCACCATGAATCTAACCGTGAAAGCCAGAGACAAAGAAAGATTGTTGGAAGCAGACAGAGAAAAACGACACAGTCCACGTGGGGGAAGAATGGCTCAAAGAATGTGGGTTCTCATCAGAGACTACCCAGAAAGTAGGAACAGGGGAACATTTGTTAGGTGTTGAAAGACATCAACTCGGAATTCTCCATCCAACAGCAACGTTCCTTAAGCATAAAGAAAGGTGAATGGCAAGCATCCCCAGATTAATGGCAAAGAAGAGAATTTGTATTATAAAGTCAAGTCCAGAAGCAACACTACAGGTAATTCTACAGCCCAACGGATAATGATGCCAGAAACGTGGGCTTGAGGGAGGAAGCAGAGAAATCCTAAGCATGTGGGTAAATACGAAACACAATGGTTTCCTCTTACTTTGTAAAAAATAATTACAAGGAAAAGTACTGACGTCGTTTGGGAGAATTAGCAACTTTTAAGTAAAATTAAAGATCTTTGGGGCTAAGTTTTCTACATTCTACATGAAGTGGAAAAATAGTAACTCCAAGGAGCTCTGAAAACTTCACTTTACATGTTGTCATTCTCAGAGATGTCTCTTAGAAAGAAAAATGATGCAAGAAGACAGAGTCCAAACCTCACGCAGCCCAGCAGCAGGTCAGGCCCTCGCCCACAGGGCCCTGCACCGGGGCTCTGAGACCACAGATTAAAGTGGGAGGGCACTGTCCGTCTGCACCCTGGGAGCTGTGGATTCAAACAACTTAAGATGCTACACACCACACCACTAGGTTCCGGAGAATGAACGTGCTACACAGTACACCACCGGGGTTCTGGAGAAATTAAAGTGGGGTCCTGAACAGAAACAAAAGGAGGAAAGCACATAAAATGAAGACAGGAGAAGGAAAACAGGAGGGAAAGGGAAATTCAAGTAAGTTAGTGATAAATAATTATACTTAAATTTAAATATAACAAGAACTACATAAAATGTCGATAGTCTAAGCATAGCGATTAAAGTACAGGAAATGTCACTTGGAGTTTTCTAAAAACCTGTTTCATAACATGACCTTTCCGTTTAACGAGGTGGTTGTGATGGAGCCTCGAGCTGGAGCCGACATACTGCTGACCAGAGGCTGTAAATCACACAGCCCATCTTTCTCCCACGGAGCAGCTGCTAGGTTTGAACTGTGCACCTTTGGGTTGGCAGTACAACTCGTTACCATTAAGCAACCAGAGCTCCCTATAGTGATGTAAGTAAATGAAAAGTTATAAGATATAAAGAACACTGGTGTCGTCCGGAGAGAGCTGCTACCAACCCAAAGGCCAGGCTTCTCCGGAAGTTCAAATCCACCAGTGGGCCCTGGAGGACGGTGGCCAGTCTCTTCCCCTCCAATTCACAGCAGAGGGCCAGTTATGAGTTGGTACCAACTTGATGACAAGGCGTTCTCATAGGGATCAAAGTTCCAAATCATTAAGAAGACATAAAAACCTAACTTTGTGTGCACTTAATACTTGTTGTTCTTGTTCGGTGCCGTCGAGTTGAGTACAACCCATGGCGACCCTCTGAGCAACAGACCTGAGCCCTGTCCTGTCCTGTGCTGCCCTCACCAGCTCTGACACACTGGAGCCCACTGCTGCGGTCACTGTGTCAGTCCATCTCTCTGAGGGTCTTCCTCTCTCTCGCTGTCCCTCCACCTTCCCAAGTCTGATGTCCCTCTCCAAGGAAGTGCCTCCCATAGCAACATGCCTAAAGTATATAAGTACAGATTTTATCATCTTTGCCTCCCAGGAACCGCACCTTCTCCAAGACGTATCTGTTTGTTCTTTTGGCCGTCCGTGGGATGTTCAATGCTCTTCTCCACACCACAGCTCAAAGGCAGTAATTCTTCTTCTGTCATCCTTACACACTTTTCAACCCTCAGATGCACAGCAAGTCACAGAAAAGACCACGGCCTGAATCAGACACACCTTAGTCCTTAAAGTGCCATCACTACTCCCCAATAATTTGGAGAGACCCCTGACTGCAGACTTTCCTGGTGCAGTTAGGAAACTCCTGACTAATCTCCTGACTGCTGGTACCAAGTGTATTCACTGTGGATCCAAGTAAGATACGCCACTGACAGTCTCAGTCTTCTCTTCATGGTGTTTCCCATCTGTCCAGTGGCGAGGGTTTTTGTTTTCTTGATGTTGAGGTGCAATTCCTATTGAAGGCTGCACTATTTAACCTTCTGTATCTAACAATGTTGTTATTGTTGGTGCTGCTGTTGTTATGTGCCATCAGGTCGCCTGCAACCCATAGCAACACTATGTACAACAGCTCTGAGGCTGTCCTGAGCCTGTCTCACTAACTACAACACACCTACCCCCATTACCCCAGTCACTATATCAATCCATCTCAACCAGGCTCTTCCTCTCCTGGGCTATTCCTCCACCCTTCCAAGCATGATATCCTTCTCCAAGGACTGGTCCCTCCTGGCCATGCGCCCAAAGTATGAGAGATAGAACTTCAAAGTCCTAGCCTTAAAGGAGAAACTTGGTTTCAACCTCTCCAAGACAGACCTATTTGTTTTCTTGGTGGTCCATGGTATGGTCAAGGCTCTTCTCCAGCACCACAGCTCAAAGGCATTGATTCTTCTCTCATCCTTAGTCATTGTCCAGCTCTCTGAAGCATAACAAGTAGTTGTGAAGACCATGGCGTGGATCAGGTGCACCTTAGTCTCTAGACTAGTATCATTGCTTCTCAGTACTCTGGAGAGGTCCCTGACAGCAGAGTTTCCAGCACAATTAGTCTTTTGATTTCCTAACTGGTGCCAAGAGTGTTGATTGTGGCCCTGAGCAAGCTGTAAGTGTTAACAACCTCAACGTCTTTTCCATCCATCAAGATGCTGCCAATCGGCCCAGTGGGGAGAATCTTTGTTTTCTTGATATTGAGCTTCAATCCCTATTGAAGGCTGCAGTCCTTGACCTTCTGCCACAAAAACTTCATGTCCTCCTCTGTTTCAGCGAGCAAGGTTGTGTCATCTGCATAATGTAGGTTGTTAATAAGGCTTCCTCCAATCCTGATGCCACCTTCCTGCTCATAAAGCCCACCCTCCTGAATGACCTGTTCTGCACGTAGATTGAAAAGGTATAGAGACAGGACCTTCATAGTTTGGACGTCAACATTCTTTTCTCAGTATTGACAAACCAGTCAGCAAGAATATAGAAAAAAGAACACCACCATAAACCAACTGTTCAAAATCAGATTGATGAGCACTTTGTGTGGACACATCTGTGCAAAAGACTCCTTTCAAAAGCAAAGATGTCACAAGCAACAAATGCTGGTGAGGTTGTGGAGAAACTGGAACCCTTATTCACTGAGGGTGGGAGTGTAAAATGGTTTAACCACTGTGGAAGGCTGTGTGGCGCTTTCTCAAAAAGTTGCAAATAGAGATACCATTTGACCCAGCAATTCCACTACTGGGAATATACCCTAAAGAGACCATAACTGACACCCAAGCAGATATATGCACACCCATGTTTATTGCAGCTTTGTTCACAATAGCAAGGAGTTGGAAACAACCTAAGTGCCCATCAACAAATGAATGGATAGAGAAACTGTGGTATATTCACACAATGGAATACTATGCTGCATTGAAAAACAAAGAACTCA
Organism: Elephantulus edwardii; assembly: GCF_000299155.1. Lineage (NCBI taxonomy): Eukaryota > Metazoa > Chordata > Mammalia > Macroscelidea > Macroscelididae > Elephantulus > Elephantulus edwardii. The sequence goes on along the minus strand of NW_006399879.1, from coordinate 3,970,776 downwards.
TGCAATATTATTCAAAATGGGTGACCCTGGAGGACATTATGCTGAGTGAAGTATCTCAGTTACAAAAGGACAAATACTGCTTGGTGCCATTGTTGTAAAACAGAACTGGCATCGGGGTTGAGGGGAGACTGAGAAAGATGGGTTCAATAATGTATACTGCGTTGAAACAGATGAGAGAGAAAACTGTTTAAAAGGGATATGTGATTAGGTATTTTTGTCATGACAGGAGTCCAGAGTGAAGGCTGCATAGTGGAGTGGACCGGGGGGAAGGGATTGTAAAACAATGAAATAATTTTTCTTTTACTTTTTTAAGAGGGTAGTGTACTAGGGGCGAGGGTTGGGAGGGAAGAAAAGTACAACAGTGAATGAATGGAAATCCAAAGTCTCTGTACATTTTCATTGAAATGAATAATAAATTTAAAAAATAATATTAGAAGGGGGGGAAGTTCTTGAAAGTGAATTTCCCCAATGTAAAAAAAAAAAAGCAAAGATGTCATTTTGAGTGTGCCTGACTCAAGCCAGGATATTTTCAAGCATCTCATATTCATGACTGAGGATGACAGAGAAAGGACTTTGAGCTGTGGTGCTGGAGAAGAGTAGTGGACATACCATGCACTCACGGCCAAGAGAACAAACAGGTCTGTCCAGGAGAGGGTGAAACCAAACTGCTGCTTGGAGGTAAGGATTCTGAAGCTCCATCTCACAGGCTTTGGGCGTGTTGCCGGCAGTCCTTGGAGAGGGACATCATGCTTGGAAGGGTGGCGAGTCAGTGCAGGAGAGGAAGACGCTGGATGAGACGAATTGACACAGTAAGCAGGATAATGGGATTAGGTGTGTTGGAGAACGTGAGATTGGCTCAGGATAGGTCAGCATTCAGAGCATAGGGTCGTTATGAGTTGCCAGAGGCTCACTAGCACATAACAACAACAACATATGCATGTGAAACATGGCAATGAATACAGAGGCAGAAGAAGTGACACCTGTGACTTATGCTTGGTGAAGAACATTGAATATACTGTGGATTGCTAGAAGAATGAACTAATTCATCTTGGATGAAGTGTTACCACATTGCTTCTTAGAATCAAGGGCAGAGAGAATTAACCTCATGTACTTGGACCATATTATCAGGAGGGACCATTCCCTGATGACAGACATCATGCTTGGGACAGAGTCAGTGAAAAAGAAGAAAGACCCTCAACGAGATGAATTGATGCCGTGACTGTAACTGAGCTCAGCATAGTAATGACCGTGAGGGGAGCATAGCATAGGGCCAAGCAGTGTTTCACGCTGTTGTCACTGTGATGATAAAAATGACCACCAGGAGTGACACAGAAGCACCCAATCTACCCAACCTCACCCAACAGCAGCAAAAACAAACCCAAAGCCACAGAATACACACTATTATGTGCACAAGATTTATGAAACAAACCTTAACCGATTTATAGAATGCAATTAGAAATGAATAGTAGACAACTTAACTTTAAAACTTCTGAAGATTGCTGAGCTCTGGTGGCCTAGTGACAAGAAGCTGCACTGCATCCCCAGAGGTGTGTGGTTCAAATCCACCAGATACTCTGCTGGAGGAGGGACAATCTCCTCCTGTACCAGTCAGATCTGATTTAATGAATGGTACACACACACACACAAATTAATAAAATAAAGTTTTTTAAAACTGCTAAAGATGGAGAGAGTAATCTAATGTCTCAAAAGAAATCAGAAAATATTTTTTAGTAAATTAAGTTGAAAAATATAAAACTGTATGGCGTGTAGTTAAAGCAGTGCTTAGAGGGAAATTTATAGCATTTGCTGATTATATTGGGAAAAGTTTCCACCTGAGAAAACTAGCAAAATAAGACCAAATGAAGCCCAATGGAGGAAGAATAAAAATACAGCAGAAATCAATGGAATTACAAATGGAGTAACTTTGAAATGAACCCAAAAGGTGGTTCTCTGAAAAAGTCAATAAAATTGATGAAACTTTAGCCAGACTGACCAAGAAAAAAGAGAGAAGACACACATTATCAACAACAGGAATTAAAGGGAGCCAACCACAGGGGTCACAGGCACGAAAAGAGGAATGAGGACACTGTGCAAATAAATTCCACAACTTAGGTGAAATTAATCCAACTCCTTAAAACTCACAAACTACCAAAATTCACCCAAGAAGAAACAATAATATGGACAGTCCTGTGGCTACATAAACAAGTGAATGCACGGTCAACAACTATCCAAAAAGGAGAACTCCAGACTCAGCTTCGCTGTAGAATTCTATGGACTTTTTTAAAGCAATTAGTCTCCACAGTTTCCTCAAGAAAATAGCAGAGTCTACACATTATAGGACAGCTGATAAAATGTGAGCATGAGACAAAGACAGTACAAGAAAACTACAGAATAATGTCTCCTATGACTATATGCGCAATAGTCCTCAGTAAAATACCAGCCAATCAAATTCAGTAACAGATAGAAAAAGTATCATGACCACATGGTCTGATCCTAAGACAGCAAAGGTGGTTCTAGATGAACAGTCATTCTGGTAATCCACCATTAATAGACAGTATTAAGAAGAAAGCCAATTCATCCTCCCCATAATTGCAGAAAAGGTATTTGATAACATTCAGTATTCACTCATGATTAAAACCCTTAGAAATCCAAGAGGAGAAAGGAATTTCTTACCCCAGATCTATTATAAATTTAGTTGCTATTGTTTTAATTTCCATTTACAAGTGTTAATTGCTAGTATACAGAAAAGGAAGCTCTGGCTGTAATAAACGGTGAACTACTAACTGGAACATCATAGTTCAAATCCACTAGCCACTGCGTGGTAAAAAAATAGACAGCTTCCTCAAGATAAACACATGATAAATAATGATTAAAAAGTAAATTTCAGTCTCAACAGTAGCCCAAAGAAACATGAATTATGGTAAAACAGAGTATTGGTTTCCATGATTACACATGGATCTTGGTTGAAAGTAAGGAATACCTGAAGAATGTCTATTTATACTTTATTGACTATGCAAAGGCATTTAACTATAAATCATAAGAAGTTATGCCTAACATTGAAAAGAATGGGAATCCCAGAGCATTTAATTGTGCTAATATGAAACCCATACCTAGACCAGGAGGCTCGCCTGTGAACAGAGCAAGAAAACGCTACATGGTTTAAAATTAAGAAGGGAGTGTGTCAGGATTGTATTTTTTTTTCTCCATACTGATTCAATTTGTACCCTGAGCAAATTATTTGAGACCCTGGACTCGATGAAGAAAAATGTAGCATCAAGATTGGAGGAAGACTCATCAATAACCTGTGTTGCACAGATGATACAACCTTACTTGAGGAGGACTTGAAGCACCTGCTGCAGATGATCAAAGAATGCAGCCTTAAATATGGATTGCATCTTAACATCAAGAAAACAAATACTCTTACCACTGGACCTGTGGACAGTGTCATGATAGACGGAGAAAAGATCGAAACTGTCAACAACTTCATCTTACTTGGATCCACGTTAGCATCGTTAGTATCAGCAGTCAGGAAATCAGAAGCGATTGATTGCACTGGGAAAGCTTGTCGTTAAGGATCTCTCCAAATTATTGAGGAGTAATGATGTCAGTTTGATCACTGGCTATGCTAGAGCTGCACAATGGATAACAGAAAAAGAATTCATGCCTTTGAGTTGTGGTGTTGGAGAAGAGTACTGAACATCCCATGGACTGTCAAAAGAACAAACAAGTATGACTTGGAAAAGGTGCAGCCAGAGTGCTCTTTGGAGGCAAAGATGATGAGGCTTCGTCCTACAAACTTTGGGAATGTTGTGAGGAGAAGCTATTCCTTGGAGAGGGACATGATGTTCAGAAAAGCAGATGGTCAGCAAAGGAGAGGAAGACCCTCAACCAGGATTGACACGGTGACTACTGCAATGGGCTCTAGTGTGTCAGAAAGTGTGAGGATGGCGCAGGATAGGACAAGGTTAGATCTGTTGTTAATAGGATTGCTACAGGTTGCACTTGACTCGATGGCATCTAACAACTACAACCACAACAACAGCCTGCCGTGCCATGAGACCCTAAGTGTCCAGCTACCACTACTGAGCATTTTGATCAAAGATTTTAAAGAATACTCCCAATCGTAAAATGCAAAACAAATTTTCTGGAGCCAAGGAGGCTGGTGGATGTTGTTGTTATATGCCATCTAGTTGCCTCTAACTCATAGCAACCCTGTGCACAATAGCTCTGAATCCTGTTCTATCCTGAGCCAATTTCACTGTCTCTGACACACCTAACCCCATTACATCAGTTACTGCGTCAATCCATCTCATCCTGGGTCTTCCTTTCCTGTGCTGTCCTTCCCCATTTCCAAGCATCATGTCCTTCCCCAAGGACTGGTACCATCTGGCAAAATGCCCAAACTATGTGAGATGGAGCTTCAAGATTCTTCACTGTCAAGGAGTGCTTCACTCTCTTGACAGTCCAAGGTACGTTCAATACTCAACACAACTCAATACAACTCAAAGACATTGATTCTTCTTCTGTCGTTGTGTAGCTCTCTGATGCATAACAAGCAATTGCAAAGGTCATGGCCTGGATCGGGTGCACCTTAGTCTCTAGACTGATTTCACTGTTCTTTAGCACTTTGGAGAGATCCTTGGCAGCAGATTTACCCAATGCAACTAGTCTTTTTGATTTCCTGACTGCTGGTGCCAAGAGTGTTGATTGTGGGTCATAGCAAGCTGAAATGGTTAACAATCTCAATCTCTTCTCCATCTATTATTGTGCTACCAGTTGGTTGAGGGGTGAGAATCTTTGTTTTCTTGATGATGAGCTTCAATCCATATTGAAGACTGTAGTTCTTGACCTTTTGCAGCAATCAGGTCTCCTGGCTGGAGGAACCTCTAAAACTATGGTGATAGCTGTTAGATCTGTCAAGTTGAGCACAACATATAGTGACACCATGAACAATAGATCTGAACCGTATCCTATCCTGTGCCATCCTCACACTTTCAGACACATTTGAGCCCATTTCGCTGTCACTGTGTCAATCCACCTGGTTGAGGGTCTTCCTCTCCTTTGCTGACCCTCCTTTTCCCAAGCATGATGTTCCTCTCCAATAGCCTCTTTTAGCAATATGTTCAAAGTATGTGAGGCAACACTTTATCATCTTTGTATCCAAGGAACACTCTCTCCAGGACATACTTGCTTGTTCTTTGGGCAGTCCACTAGATGTTCAGTACTTGTTTTATTATTATTTAAAGCAGTGGAACCCAAAGATAGATATTTTTATTTGGTTAACAATCAATTGAGGGCTGGGAGCCTCTTGTTTAAAGCAATTCAGACCTGGTGGGTGGGCTTTTAGGGAGCTCTCATGGCCTAGTGGCGAGAAGCTGTGCTGCAATCCTGAAGGCACACAGTTCGAATCCATCAGCTGCTCCACAGAAGGATGGGGAATCTCCTCCTGTGTGATTAACTGCCTCTGAAAATCCACCAGAGGGTCCGTTATGGGTTGGTTCCAACTCTATGGTACAAGACAACAACAAAAGACGAGGCTTTGTGATTCTCAGACAGCTGGGAAGGCGGATTTGCTATTAAAGGTAAAACACTAAATTATCAATTTGTTGTATTTGGAGAATGTTGTTGTTGTTAAGTGCTATCAAGTTGCAGATGACTCATAATGACCCTATGAATGAAAGTCTTGAACACAAAACTTTCATTTTTTTTCTCTAAGTTCACAGAGTTTCTGGAGGCAAGCTTATTTTGGAAGTGGATGCCACTCCTGCTTCCAAGCTTGTTTTAACCGGGGAGCTACACCAAACACTGTCCACCACAGGTAACCATTATTGTATTAGACACATCAGTGTCACAGTGTTTAGCATCAAAGCAACCACAAGTTACCTCTGTAACAGCAAATGGGCAGTCCAGTGCTATACCACTCAGAAGAATGTTTGACCAAAAACAATTAAAACCAGCCTGAGGGCCACAGAGTAAAATCACCCACCCTTGACTTGGTAGCATAGCTTTCTATCAAGCAGGTCCACAGAGCTCTTTCTATGTTGGTGGTGTTGTTATTAAGAGTTGTCGAGTCATAGAAGACTCATAGTGACCCTGTGAACAAAAGATCTGAACAATTGTAAAACTTAGATTGTTTCTTGAAGTTCATAGAGTTTCCAGAGGCAAGTTTTATGGAAGTGGATGCCACTCTTGCTTCCATAGAAAGTCATAGTCAAGAAATAAAATTATGTATTTCATTGGAGGGAAAAAAA
>NW_006399879.1:3961191-3963321 GCF_000299155.1 Elephantulus edwardii | reverse complement strand
ACCTATTCTTAAGTTGATCATGAAATTCAGATGGACTTGATTCAAGGTGCCTCTGGTTTAGGCCATGGTCTTTCTGATTACTAGCTATACATCCAAGACCTGGATAATGAATAAGGATGACAGAAAAGAAAAAAAAAATGATGCCTTTGAGCTGTGGTGTTGGAGAAGAGCACTGAACATTCCATGGACGGCCAAGAAAATTAATAGATATGTCTTGGAGAGGGTGCAGCTGGAGTGATCTTTGGAGGCAAGAATGATGAGGCTTCACCTCACATACTTGGAATATGTTGCTAGGAGGGGCTATTCCTTGGAGAGGGACATGATACTGGGAAGGGTAGTGGGTGAGCAAAGGAGACGAAGACCTTAACCAGGTAGACTGACACACTGACTCCTACAATGGGCTCTTGTGTGTCAGGAAATGTGAGGATGGCACAGGATAGGACAGAGTTCAAATCTTTTTGTTTGTAAGGTTGCTGTGAGTTGTGCTTGCCTCAGCAGCACCTAACAACAACTACAGATGCGTGTGAAAGTTGGACAATCAGGAAGACCAAAGAAGAATTGGTGCTTTTGAATTATAATGTTGTTGTAAAGCACTGAATATCCCTTGGACTGTCAAAGGAATAAACAAGTCTGTCTTGAAAGAAGTGAAATCAGACAGAGTGCTTCTGAGAGGCAAGGATGGTGAGATCTCATCTCACGTATTTTGGACAGGTTAGTCAGAAAAATAAATCCTCAGAGAGCAACATCATGTTAGAAAAAGTAGAGGGTCATCAAAGGAGAGGAAGACCCTCAATGAAATGGATAGACATCAAGGTTGCAGCAGTGGGTTTACATACAGCAGACATGGTGAGGATGACACAGGATCACACAGTGTTCTAATCCGTGGTCAGAAGTTTCCTAAGACTTGGAGCTGACTTGACAGCTAATCCCAGCAGCACGTACAACAGGCTACAGCCCTGAGATAAACTTTACCAACCTTTAAGTCTTGAACCAAAACAACCCCCTAATGTCTTCTTAGAACAAAACACTAGTTAACCTTAACTAGTAAAGGGTGCCACGCTATTGTGTGGTCTTAAGAAGACTCTTGGGGACAGTTTTGGGTCGTTTACTAGCTTAACTAGTAAACAATGTGGGGAGCCCTGGTGGCCTGGTGGGTTGAGTGAGAACCAAAGACTGGTGGTTCAAATCCATCAGCTGCTCCTCTGGAGAAAGACGGGCAACCTCCTCCTAAAACGTGGTTTCAGCCTCTGAAATCCTGCTGGTGGGTCAGCTATGAGTTGGTTCTGACTTGATGTTAATGAGTTGAGTAAAAACGATGTGAGTTGGGCAGTTTGCTCTGTTAAGATCTAGCTTTATAGATTCCAACTGACAACTGGTTAAGAGGGAAAATTAAGGACAGTTAGTTTATGCTAATGAAGACGAAGGAAGCAGAGAAAGCAGATAATTATTGTCGACTGAAGGAAAATACAGACAGGGACACAAAGGTATGAGGATCAGGCCAGAAAGTGTGACAGTAGGGGGCTAACAGCTGGGAGAACTGCAGCCCCTCTGATATGCCTTTCTGGGTTTTTATTGAGAATCATCAGGAAGGTAAACAAAGGAAAATCACAAGGGAATAGTAAACAAAAACAAAGGATCATGGGGAAGTCTTTTGTAAATAAGGCCGAATTCTTCTCTATTGTTTACCTTACACTTGTACATAGGGTTTTCAGAGGCCTGCTATTTCAGAAGTGAATGGCCAATCCTTCTTCCTAATCTGTCTTAATCTGAATGTTTAGGAGTATCTGACAGACAGCAATTTGTGGAGCAGTGAAAGATAAATCCCTCATTGTGGAGCTAACCATTAGTTACAGTGTAGTCCCTGCCCTTAGTCCAGTGCCTTGAGCCACTTATTTCCCAGCTCCACCCTCCACCAGGATACCCCTTTACTTCTACCAAATGCCTTCAGAATTAATTATGAATTAAGAATTAATGTTTACCTTACACTTATCTCCTGACTGGAAGAGATCTATATTTGTTCCCATTCCAAAGAAGGGTGACCCAACTGAGTGTGGAAACTACAGAACAATAGCATTGATTTCACATGCAAGCAAGAGTTTACTGAAGATTATCCAAAAACGACTGGAACAG
>NW_006399879.1:3958691-3960139 GCF_000299155.1 Elephantulus edwardii | reverse complement strand
AGGAGGGGAAGAACCTCTATGAGGTGGATTGATTCAGTGACTGGGGTAATGGGGATGGGTGTGTCAGAGGCAATGCGATTGGCACAGGATAGAGCACGGTTTAGGGCTGTTGTACATAGGGTCGCTATGAGTCGCAAAGGACTTGACGGCACATAACAACAACAACAAACAACACACTTATCTCAGGAGGGTGGGATTCAGTAAATACAAACTAAGAATTATATAGGCTCTTTAAGGAATGTCTTAGTGTTGCAGGGTGAATTCTAGCTTGTATTACACCTCCCTCATATCCTGATATAGCATTTGGTTTATTAGTAATATTAAATTTGATATTCAGCTTCCCACAGAGAACTGTCACACAGAGGGAAGATAGCAGTCAAGGCCACCGCACCGCGCACACAGAACTGGCGGAATGTGTGTCTGCTGTGCTGTGTGTTCTCAACATCACCAAGAAAAAGAAAAGAAGATCATTTTTATAGCTCCTTCACTTTAATCTAGCAATTCACCTCTTGTGATTTCTACAAGACAGAGTCAAAATCTGAAGAGTTGATGCAAAAATGTCTTCAGGGCAGCCTGAAAGCCCAAGTAGGTGTGTGTGCTGTTGAGTTAGAATCCACCCATAGCTGATCCTCCAGCAGGTTTTCAGAGGCTGTAAACCACATTTTAGGAGGAGATCTTTCTCCTGAGGAGTTGTTGGTGGGTTCGAACCAGCAGAGAAGCACTTCCTGTGGGTTAACAGTGCAACTCCCTACAGACTAGAACAACGGTGGCTGTCATGCGCCGTCAAGTCAGAGCCGACCCAGAGCTGACCCTCCAGCAGGTTTTCAGGGGCCGTAAATCACACAGGAGATTTGTTCATCCTTCTCACGTGGAGCAGCTGGTGAACTTGAACCAAGTGCCTTTGGGATCGGAGCACAGCTTCTTACCCCGAGGCCAACAGAGCCCTGTAATGAAAATGTGATCATGTAATGTCCATTTGTCACACTGTGGTGGCTCGAGTGTTGCTGTGATGCTGGAAGCTAAGCTACAGGTCTTTCAAATACCAGCAAATACACCTACTTTAGAAAGGTTTCCGCAGAGCTTCCAGACTAAGACAGACTAGTAAGAAAGACCTGGTAATCACCTTCTGAAAACTGTTGTTGTTATGTACAGGACTGATGTATACTGCATTGAAACAAATGAGGGAGAGATCTGTTTAAAAGGGATATATGATTGGGTATTATTGTCATGACAGGGGTCCAGAGTGAAGGCTGCATAGTGGAGTGGACTTGGAGGGAGAGATTGTATAACAATTAGAGAATTTTTCTTTTACTTTTCAAGGAGAAGAGCGAATTGGGGGAAGAGGGGGCAGGGAGAAAAGTGCAACAATGAATGACTGGAAACCCTAAGTCTCTGTAAACTCTCATTAAAATTAATTTTAAAAACATTATGCTGAGTGAGGTATCTCA
>NW_006399879.1:3956363-3958411 GCF_000299155.1 Elephantulus edwardii | reverse complement strand
GCGGGGAGAAGGGTGCAACAATGAATGAATGGAATTCCAAAATCTCTGTAGATGTTCAGTGAAATGAAAAATAAACAACCTAAATTAAAAAAATATATTGACATAATTTAAAAAAAAAAGGTGAGGATGTGACACTTGTATCACGCAATTGTGGAATATGTTTGGAGGGGCCAGTGGTAATCCAGTCCAGGACATCAAGCCTGGGAAAGGAGAGGGTGAGGGAAGAGCCCGCTAGCCCGGCAGTGCCTGAAACACTGGCCCAAACACAGCACTGACTGTACGAATGGGGCAGGCAGGGCAGTGTTTGTCCTGGTGCACGCAGGGTCACTGCGAGTTGGAACAGATCTAGCTGTAAGAACAACAACCTGAAGTTTATGTTGTGCTGTTGTTAGTGCCAGAAGGTTTTCAGAGGCTATAAATCGCAGAGAAGGAGACGGCCCAGAAGCTGGCGGATTCAAACTCTTTGCCTTTGGTTTGGCAGCGCATTGCTTTTACACTAAGCTGACAGTTTCACGTTTACATTGACGTTTACAAATATATTATTAAAACTCCACAGTGACCCCCACCGTTGTATAGACAGAGAAAACATTCCAGGCGGGGGGAGTTCAAACTCTGCTTAGAAAGGATGCACTGGGAAAAAGGAAAACTCTAGTCGTCAGTTTTATTACTGGTTTTAAATTGTCTGCAGGCCTTGCACCTTGGACATGGACAAGGACATGAACATGGACATGGAGGAGATGATGAAGGGACAGGAGAATGGACAGCAGCAGAAGAACTAACTGGACAAAGTCTAGAGGAAGAAAAGTGGGCAGCACCAAATCACGCCCTTCCTGGAACTTCTCAGAGGGTCAAGTCTCCAGGTTCCCAGAATACCAGGCCCAAGGCCAGCAGGTGGGGACAAGCTGCCTTTGAGCTTCTCCTGAGCAACGTCTGCATTATGGTGTTGATGGAGAATCCTGACCATATCATGAAGTGTCAGAATAAAGAACAGATCTGTCTTGGACAAAGTGCAGCCAGAATGTTCCTTAGAAGTTGTCCATCAACAAACGAATGGATAGAGAAGCTGTGGTATATTCGCACAATGGAATACTATGCTGCCTTGAAAAACAAGGAACTCATGAAATATTATACAAAATCGGTGACCCTGGAGGACACTATGCTGAATGAAATATCTCAGTCACAAAAGGACAAATACTGCATAGTGCCCCTGTTGTGAAGTGGCACTGACATTGGGATTGGGAAAAAACTAAGAAAAGGGGGGATAAATAATATATACTGCATGGAAATAGATGAGGGAGAGAACTGGTTATGAGGAATATATGATTAGGTATTATTGTCAGGGCAAGAGTCCAGAATGAAAGCTGCATAGTGGAGTGGACTAGGGGGGCAGGGTGGGGTGGTATAACAATGAAAGAATTTTTTTTAACCTTTCAAAGAGAAAAGTGAACTGGGAGGAAAGGGTGGGTAGGAAGGAAAGTGTGCAATAATGAATGAATGGAAATCCAAAGTGTCTTTAAACTATCATTAAAATAAAAAAAATCTTCAGTTATGCATGAAGCATAAAAAGTAGATGAAAGGATACACAGAGTCATTGTAAAAAAAATTTGGTCAACACTGAACCATTTAAGGAAGCAGCATATAATCAAGAACCAGTAATACTGAAAGAAGACATCCAAGCTGCACTGAAGGATTAGGAAAAGTTAAGGCCTCAGGAACTGATAGATACCAGCTGAGGTATTACAAGAAACAGAGGCGACCCCAGATGTACTCACAGAGGCTGGCAGCAGATATAGAAGTTAGGTAGCTGGCCAACTGACTGGAATAGATCCATATTTGTTCTCATTCCCAAGAAGTGTGAGCCAACAGAGTGTGGAAATTATAGAACAATATCATTACTATCACATGCAAATGAAGTCTTGCTGAAATTTATTTTAAAATGACTGGAACCGTATATCAGCAGGGAACTGCCAGAAATTCAAGTTGGATTTAGAAGAGGCCATGGCGCAAGAGATTTATCATTGCTGATGTTAAGTGGATCTTGACTGAAA
>NW_006399879.1:3943863-3951363 GCF_000299155.1 Elephantulus edwardii | reverse complement strand
GGTCGCATCCAGAACCAGCGCTCGCCTCCCGCCTCTGCACCCACCCACCCAGATTCCCAAGCTCTCCTCCACCTCCCTCTCCTTCCGAACCAGAGAAGGACCACCTCCTGCCTTCCTGAACCAAGACTCGGTGGTCTCGAACTCCACTGGCCCTTCTCCCCACCGCACGCCCGGCCCCACCTCCAGGACAGACCCCCAGGTCGAAATGGAAGGACAAATGCCTTACTGCCTGCGGGCTGGCCCTGGCACCGCGGAGGGCAGCCTGTGCTCTTACCACTGCCCCTCACCTAGCGCCCACCACCGGGTCAGAGTCAGAGGTGGTCCCTGGGAGTAGCCGAGTGAATAACGGACAGCGATGGGAGCCCCTCCTGGGGACTGGGGTGAGGAGAGGACGTAGGACCAGAGTGTGGGCAGCTGTACGAATACCCAGAAGGAGGCTCTGTGCTCGCTGGGGAGTCAGAGGGTAGACAGGTGGGTGAGACACACGGGAGCCTGGTCACCAAAGGAGGAAACAGGCCAAAGCTGAGTGGAGCCAGGTGGCCTGGGTAAGAAAGGCCACTTCATGTCCTAGAGGCTCCACTTCTTGTGCCTCGCTGTGGTTTCTGTGGGTCCGGAAATGGATATGGGCTGGAAGTCACCCAGGAGTAAGATTCTGGGCAATAAAGAGCAAAGTCCAAGGGCAGAGGTGAAGTCTCACAGGGCCTCCACTGAGTGGTCAGGTCTGTGAGGTGAACCTCTTCTATTCGCCAGGTGTCTGTCTGCTCAGCGCTGCTGTGGACAGACAGCCTCAGTGGTTCCCAGCCAGCATCATTCATGCCCCACCCATGGACCATGGCTGGATCTGACTGGTCTTGGCTGGGTCCAGCTGGTTTTGCCTAGGTCTATACAGGCTTTCGGATCTGGACTTGAGTTCTAGCCTGGTTGGGCTCATGTCAGCTTCATTACTTCATTCCAAGTCCCAGATCTTCCTGGAGGAGGGTGAGCAGAAACACAGCAAGGCTGAGCTGAAAACAGGGCCCCTGCCCATTAAAGAAAGGTGTGACAGGTTGTTCTAGTGATGATTACAGTCTGGGGAATGATCAGGCAACCCTCTGCTGTCCTGTCAGGCTTCTGTGAGTCAGAATCAGTGGCACTGGGTTTGAGTTTGGGTTGGCTTGTCACCTGTGCTTAGGCGCAGGTCACAGGAGCAGCTTCAGTGGATGGAAAGGTTCCCACAGGAACACCGTGGCAGAGGCAGGGGCGAGAAGGTGACCAGAAGGTAGACTCATGGAGCAACCGTCCAGTGTGTTCCGTCTCTGATTTCATTAGACCTTTTCCAGTTGGTGAGCACATGGGGAGTGAAGGGTTGGAGGTCAAGAGGCAACACCAACACTGTACACAGACACATCCTGAGCCCAGAGCTGCATCCACATGCAGGGGACTCCCCAGGTCTCTACCTCCTCTGCCATCCTGTGTAGCCCACTTGCTACTCTCTGGGGAGGCTGTAAAACACCTGAGGAAAGGAACCTGTTGAAGTGGGAGAAGTCCAGGAGAGAGTAAGGTAGGCTTGGGCGAAAGTCAAGCCAAAAGGCTGTGACACATGATCCTAGAATATGAATGGCACCATCGCAGCGACTCCTAGGAAAGGGCTTGGTGTAGAGACCAACTCCAGCCTCGAATCTCCTGTTAGCAAGCGGATCCTGGGCGTGAGCCTGGGCCACAGAACTCATCGGGGGGCCAGGGTCCATCAGTCCACGCTGGGATTTGGTGAGATAACACCAATGTCCACTACACCACAGATAAACTGGGCAGTTCCAGAACCAGGGTGGCCAGGACAATGACTCTCAGGCCAGGTCATGTCACTTCTACTGTTCCACTCTGACACGCCTGGGCCCATCCTAAGTTGGAGTCAACTCAACAGCCACTGGCTTTTGGTCGTGTGTACTGACTGACAGAGAACGAATGAGCTGGTGTCCCTTTATACATCCCCACTAATAATGTATCAGAAAATGCTCTGCTGCTATTCATAAGGTGAGACTCAAAGGAAGATGGAAAGGATACACAGAAGCACGGTACCAAGAAAGACTGGCCAACTTTCTTCATTTCAGGAGGTAGTACAAAGTCAAGAACTGATAGCACAGAAGGAAGAAATCCAAGCTGAACTGAAGGCATGAGTGAAATACCTAAGCTGTGTTGCAATACCTAAGGTACATGGTTCGAGGCCACCAACTGTTCCACGGGAGAAAGATGGGCAATCTCCTCCTGTGCAATTAACTGCCTCTGAAAACTCACCAGAGGGTCAACTATGGGTCGGTTCTGACTCTACGGTACTCAACAACAATAACAACAATAGGAATTAGTCGAATACCAGTTGAGATGTTTCAGCAGGTTTGGAAGGGCTCGTTTGCTCATGCAAAGACTGGAAAGACAGATACTTGGACCAGTAACTGGAATTTGGCCCATTCCAGAGAAAGGCCATCTAACACAACATGGGAATCCTTGAACAATTGCACACACAACTAAAGTTCTACTGAAGATAACTTTTTTTTTGAAGATAACTTTTAAATGGCTGCAGTGGTACATAAACAGGGAACCTCCAGAAATTCAAGCAAGATTAATAAGATAAGGACCAAGGACTGAAGGTAGAGAATGCCAGAAAGATGTTTACCTATATTTTATTGACGAGGCAAAAGCACTCGACTGTGTAGCTGATAACAAATTATTACTATGATGCCAAGAACAGGAATTTCAGAATGCCTAATTTGTATGAATGTAGAACTTGTATGTTCATAGTTACTCAAAGAGAACAAGGGGAGAGTGTGTGGCTTAAAACCAAGAAAAGGTGTGCATCACGGTTATATTCTTTCACCACATTGATTCCGTTTTTATACCGAGCAAATAATCTGAGAGGCTGGACTATATAAAGAGGAAGGTGGCAAAGACTCATTAACAACCTGTGACACGTAGATGGCACAGCCCTGCTCACAGAAAGTGAAGAGAATTTGATGCACTTGCTGGTTACTGATGAAGATCAAATGGAAGCCTTCAATGTGGGTTACACTGAAACATAAAGAAAACAAAGATCCTCACAGCTGGGCCAGCAAACAAAAGTGTGACAACTGCTAAAACAAGAGTGATGCTGTCAAGGATTCATTTTAATGTCCACAGAAGCAGCAGTCAAGAAATCAAATGGCACAATTCATTGGGTGAATGTGCTGCCAAGGACCACTTAAAAACAGAACAGCAAGCAACAAATGCTGGCGAGGTTGTGGAGAAACAGGAACTCTTATTCACTGTTGGTGGGAGTGTAAAATGGTGCAACCACTGTGGAAGGCGGTATGGCGCTTTCTCAAAAACTTGCAAATAGAGATACCATTTGACCCAGCAATTCCACTACTGGGAATATACCCCAAAGAGACCATAACTGACATCCACACAGATATATGCACACCCATGTTTATGGCGGCTTTGTTCACAATAGCAAGGAGCTGGAAACAACCTAAGTGTCCATCAAAAAACAAATGGATAGAGAAGCTGTGGTATATTCACACAATGGAATACTATGCTACATTGAAAAACAAGGAACTCATGCAATATTATTCAAAATGGGTGACCTTGGAGGACATTATGCTGAGTGAAATATCTCAGTCACAAAAGGACAAACACTGCATGGTGTCACTGTTGTAGAATGGGACAGACATCAGGGTTAGGGTAAGACTGAGAAAAACTGGATAAATTATGTATACTGCATTGAAACAGAGGAGGGAGAGAACAGTTTAAAAGCAACATATGATAGGGTATTATGGTTATCACAAGAGTCCAGAATGAAGGATGCATAGTGGAATGTACTCACGGTGGGGAGTGGAGGAGGGGGGATTGTATACCAATGAAGGAATTTTTCTTTTATTTTTCAAAGAGAAGAGCAAACTGGGGGGACGAGGGGAGCAGGGAGAAAAGTACAACAATGAATGAATGGAAATCCAAAATATCTGTAAATGTTCATTAAAATTAATAAAATAAAATTTAAAAAATGTTGAAAAACAGTCAGTCTGAGGACTAAGGTGGACCTGCTTCAAATCAGTTGTCTGCCACTTTGCTTTGTTGTTTTTTTTTTTTAAATCACCTTACATGCATGCCAAATGAAGACAAAGAACAAGAAATCTGAAGAACAATTAATATATTTAAATCCTGGTATTGGCAAAGAATATTAAATATATCATGGATTGCTAGAATAAACAAAAATAAGATCTTGGAGAAAGTGAGAGGAACTTATCAAACTTAGAGAAAGTGTCATCCGAGTGCTCCTTAGGGGAAAGGATGCAGCCCTTCATCTCAGGTCTCTGGACACGTAGCAGTAGGGACCAGGCCCTGAAGGAGGACATCACGCTTAGAGGGTCAGCGGGAAAGAGGAAGACCTTCAACAAGATGGACTGACAGAGAGGCTCCCACAGTGGACCTGGCAGAGCCGTTGTGAAGATGGTGTGGAACCGGGTGGTGCTTTGCTCTGCTGTACATGCGGTCACTATGAATCAGAATCAATGGCACCTAAAAAATAATTTTGAAGTCACTAAGTCTGCAAAAAAGCAGGATTCCATTCGAGGCAGTAAATAACTATGGAAAAATACACTACTGTTTGATGGCTCCTGTCTTAGTTCAAGGGAGTAGGAATATATTCTCATTCATTCTCTCTCTCCCCCCTCCCTTCCTCCCTTGCTTTTTTCTCTCTCTCCCTCTCTTCCTTTTTCTTCTTCTCTCTCTCTCCCTCCCTTCCTCCCTCTCTGTTTTTTCTCTTTCCTTCTCTTCCTTTTTCTTCTCTCTCTCCCACTCCCTCCCTCTCTTTTTCTCTCTCTCCCTCTCTTCCTTTTTCTTCTCTCTCTCCCTCCCTCCCTCCCTCTCTATCTCTTTCTCTCTCTCTCTCTCTCTCTCTCTCTCGCGCGCGCGCGCGCGCGCACGCAGGTGCACACACTTCTGACATGCTCTTTATACCCTGAGAAGGCCTCCAGAGACTGGGGCACAGATGTCAGAGAGGTTGGTTGACGTTTTTAAGAAGGGCAGCCCCCAGGGTTTTCTGGAACTGTCCGGGGTGCTGAAGGCGCGCACAAGCACGTCTGCGCCCTTACCAGCCAGCAGTTTGCTGTCCGTGGTACTGAAAAGGAGTCTGTGGTGACTCTGGCGTCGTCCATGGCGCTTTAGAGGCTGAGCGGCTCTGTGCTGTTTCTGGTCTTCTCTGGTGTCCAGAGCTGTGGTATTCTCGGGTGAATAGAAATCTCTGGTTTGCCCTGATGTTTGGCATGTTGTATGCCTACTGTTGAGTAGTCCAGAGATCATAAGTGAGGAAAATGAAGGCCTATGAAGATGAAGCCAATACGTAGAAAATTTTCTCATTTCCCAAACTCTGGATATGTTTCCCATGGAGCAGATAAAATGCATGAGGAAAGGAGCATAGAAGCCTCTATTCCTCCATCCTGTACCCCTGAATCCGTTCATGGGACACACAGAGAAGTGTCCAGTTCAGAGGCAACACCGTGTCAGGAGCAAAAAACCCCGAGTGAGTCTGAATATTCATTTTTAGCTAGAAGTGGCAATTCTTGCCTTGTATATTTCGCAGAGAAGTTGTGGGGATTCTGGGAAGTCTGAGCTGGAATGTGCCACGCACAAGGCAAACATTATACAAATGGGGGTCATTTAATCATGTAGCCAGCCCTGAAGATCCCTGAGCCCTGCTGTCTTTCTACCTTGTCCAACAAATCCCTCCGATTGCAAAAGGAGAGGGAGAATTACCAACACAACCACCAGGTGTTGGTTTGTCTCCGAGTCATTCAACCAGCATGAGGAGTGTATACAGGGATCTTCATGGGTGTAAGGAATGAGGAGGGGCTCACTAACACGTGAAGAGTTAATGGATTGCACCTCTTTCTCTTACTCTCCAAAATACAAGAAATCCCTGAGGTCCTAGGGAGAAGACACCCGTCAGGGACTACAAGGGGCGGGGCGGGGCGGGGCTCAGCTCGTCCTCATCCCATGCTAACTTATTCTTCCCCTTCTACACTCTGACTCCTTCTCCAAAACCTTTTCCCACAGCTGCCTTCCCAGATGAATCCTTGTTCCTGGAGGTTGGTATCTGGACGAACACCACCCCCGAAGCTGCCAGCGACCCCATCTGATCCAGACTGACCTGCAATGGGTAGGAGCCCAGGGAAGGTGGAGCTTCCTCTGCACTGAACAGGAAAGGGTATCCCCATTTCAGACACTGATTTCACCTGTCAGTACCCACCTGGGGCCCCACAAGTGAAGCTGGTGACGTGGAGATAACCGGAGATGGCAGATGGGCAGAGATTCCACAAATGAGGGTCTAATTGACAATCAATTGTGATTAGGAGTGAAAGGACGTCTTTATAGCCCCGACACTCTAGACCGAGGGTGGGAGGAGGGGAGGGTTGTTTCTGGGGATTTGGAGAGGGAGGAGGGGGGCGCTGTGCATTTCTCGGACAGGCTTTATTCTTTAGAAATGGGGAGGGGTGGAGCCGGGTGCTGTGGAGCGGGAGAGGACGCAGTGACCATCACAGCTGAGCCTTGGCCACACACTGTCCCCCTATCCCCACAGGAAGGCTGCCGGAAGTTTCCCCTCACACCCCATTGCCCTGCCCCCTCCCTGGGGCTGGGACTTCTGGAACACAAGCTTTAGAATTGTGTGTGGCTGGGAAGAGGACAGGAAGGGGGAAGGAGGGGAAGTCAGACCCTACCAATCCCCAGGCTCTCAAGGTGCGTGTATCTGAGTAACACTAAAACCCCTGAAAAAGCCCCCACTGCTCAGTGAGGAAAGCATCCGCAGTGCTGTGTGTGTCCACACAGGGTGTGCCAGGAGGGATGGGACAGCGGGTCTGGCACAATCTAATACATGACCCTTTCGTCCTGTGTGCAATATACTACAGGTAATTTTTTTTAAAAGTAGTAAAAATCAAAATCATTGATTTTGAGTTGGTACTGAGCCATCAGGATTAAATCCTCACAAGAAACTCTCCAACATTCTCCTGGCGATTTCCCCTGGAGGACTGGAACTGTTAGTAACCTGATCGTGACACACCACATGATCAGAGCTCTGGTGGCTTAGGGGCAAGGAATGGTGTCTCCCAACCCAAAGGCAGGTGGTTCGGACCACCGGCGACTCTGGGCGAAGGATGGGCAATCTTCTCCCATGTGATTTACGGCCTCTGCAGACCTGCTGGAGGCTCAGCTGTGGGTCGGTTATGACCTGTCCCGCGGCGGCGTCTTGCACAGCGCAGTCCTTCCGACTTGATGGCACATAACAGCAACAACGTCGCGCTGGATTAGCTGTGTTTCAGCAATCATCATCATATATTTTACCACCTCTGTGTTACAGAAAATAACATGTGTGCTTGTGTTCATTTTTTATGAAACTTGTGCCCAGAGAGCAAGGTGTATACATTCAAGTTGTAACATTTCTCTTTCGCACTGGTGGGTTTCAGGAGTGTGTGTGTGTGTGTGTGTGTGTGTGTGTGT
>NW_006399879.1:3941809-3943763 GCF_000299155.1 Elephantulus edwardii | reverse complement strand
GTGTGTGTGTGTGTGTGTGTGTGTGTGTGTATGTGTGGGGTCAGAGACGGGGTGAGGTCAAACCTATGCTGGCCTCTGTCATGAGCAGGGTGTAGGGTCAGGGCTGCCTTTCAGAGATACTGGACCATATTTAAGCCTTGTGACCTCTGGGAGGGGCAGATGCATTGTAGGGGGGGAGGATGTCTGTGTTTGAGGGAAAGTGTGGTGCAGCCCTGGGTCGCATTGAAACTCCATCAAGCAGAGAGGCAAGGTCTACCCGCAGGGCCTGCCATGGTCTCTGCCTCCCTCGATGCACTCGCCAAACCCCAAGGGGCCCAGCAAGGACACCTCAGGATGAAGCAGAAGAGGAAGACCACGAACTGGTTAGAGGCTCTATGACTCTTCCTGCAAAGACTGACCGAGTCAGGGGCTCAGCCACCCAGATGCAGACCTGGGGGAGGGAGGCTGAGGCTGCGGGGTGGAGAGCATATGTGTCAGTGAAAGATCCGGGCTTGTGCGTCTGGCTGTTCATGAATGAATCTGTGCTTCTGTGTGGTTCATGCTGGGGAAGGGGTGTGTGTGTGTGTGTGTGTGTGTGTGTGTGTGTGTGTAAATGGTCCATGCACATCTCTATTCAAACTTAACTGGAGGAGGGAGAGAGAGAAGACTAAGGTGGGGGCTGGAGGGAGATAATTACCTCCCTGCGATGAGAGATTATCCACCCTCCTTCCCCCCAGAGGTGATTTATAATTTAAAGATAAAGAATAATCAAGTCCTGGCAAGGAAGGACACAGCGTTGTGGGGTCTGATTAGAATCTCTGGAAGGACCAGCCAGGAGGGGGGAAGGGGCGGGAGGGGGCAGGGAGGAGGGGCAGGGGGAGAGGGAGGGAAGGTCTGTGCCTCTCCCCCAGTCCCAGCCTCCCTCAGGCTCAGCGTGTCCGAGCTTGGCCCAAATTACCACCGATCGGTCCCCCATTATTTCTCCCAACTTTTAATTTCTGCTTCCAAAGGATCATTGCCTGCGGTAATTGCAAAGGACCCGTCCTTGTGCGCGGAGCAGGCTCCGGGGACCGCAGTGCGAGCCGGTTGGCGCGCACACGCCCGCGCGCCCTCGCACGGGTCACACACAGTCGCGCGTCCTACAGACCCTCGCGCCAGCTTCCTGCCTCCGGCCCCCACCTGGGTCCCCACCGAGAGGAGGAGGGGGCGCCTGGTGGCCCGAGGGGAGTCAGCCAGCCCTCGGACGCTGGGCCCAGCCCTCGGAGGGCCTCGGGCGGCCGCAGGCCCTGGACGCAAACGCTGTCGCTCGAGATAAACCGAACAAATAGCCCGGCGGCTCCTGCAGGCCGGGGCAGGGCATCCGCCACGGCCTTTCTGGAAGATGCACACGTTCACTCCGCACTAGAGGGCATCGATTTTTGTCCAGCAGCCGGCCGAGTGTGCGATTGTTCGGCCTCGCGGCTGCGGTGGGGGCGGAGGACCACCCTGCCCTCGTCATTTTCGATTCCACTTCTAATGAGCGACCCGGGGTCCGCCGGCTCCGCCCCCCGAGAGGACTCTGGGACGGGCCCTAATTTGACGACGCGAAGGGGGCGGGCGCGGGAACGGACCGAGGAGCAGACGCCCCAAGCGAGCGAGACCCCCGGCGCGCGGACACCCTGAGCGGCCGTGAAGGCTGACCAGATTCGGGACGAGAGCCGGGCGCACCGGAGGGGCGGTGAGGGGCCAGGACCCCGGGAGTCGGCGCCCAAGGACCCCGCTGCCCCGACGCCCAGGGGCGCTGCAGCCACCGGAGCGGACCCGAGGGGAGGCGGCAGTCTCGTCAGCTGGGATGTCCTGACACCTCGGGGCGCTCGCGGGTCCCGCACCCACCGATCCCGAGGGCGTTTCCGATTGCGCCCGATCTCCTCGCCTTCGGCCGGGCGCCCCGCGCCAACGCCCGCTCGGCCAGGCCCGCGCCCCTGTCCCTGTGTCG
>NW_006399879.1:3938783-3940934 GCF_000299155.1 Elephantulus edwardii | reverse complement strand
AAGTTCCCGCGCGCCGGGCGCCCCTGGCCGCTGGCGGCCTCTATCCGGCCTGGGCTCCAGGCTGCGCGCTCTGCGCTCTGGGCTCCGCCATCTGGGCTCCGCGCTCGCGCCGCGGCCTCCCGGGAAGGTGCCGCCGGGCTGGGCCCGCTGCTGCGGGACTGCAGGCCCCGGGCCGCCCTGCGCCTCCTCCGGCCGCCGGGCTCCGTGCCCTCCCCGCCCCCACCTTGTTCTCCTCCCTCCTCCTCCCGCTTTTTTTTTTTTTTGACAAATCAGACTAATTGTGACAAAACGCTGGTTATCTCTGGAAAAACAATTAAATCCCTTCGATTACAGTTAAGGGGGAAATGTGCTTAGCGGCGGAAAGCGGCCGGTAATGGGGCGGCCCGCGCCCCGGCGGTCGATATCCCATTACGGCCGCGCGCATATCTCTTTCAAGCACCTTGCAAACTCCCCCCGAACATCTAAATTATAGGGTCAAAATTCGGATAATTACTCGATTAAAACCTATTACACTTATTAGGGGCCGCTATTGATCGCGAATTGCATTCGACCCGCTCATGATTGCTTTTCGAGCCTCCCCCTCCCGTCCTCCTGCAACTTCCCGGACCCTCGCTGCTGCCCGCCGCTCCGGACGGAGTGTTACTCCCGGTCGGCCCTTTCGGCCAGGGGGCCACAGCCGCCGACCCGCGGCTTTTTCTGGGTTTGACGAGGTGAACGGAGAAGCAAATCTGGGCGGTGGAGGGTCGGTCCCTGCGGGCAGCGTGGTGGGCTGCACTGCCCTGGGCGCCCGGCCTGACTTGTCCGCTGCTGGTAGCAGCCGCGAACTGCTCCAGATGCCTTCTCTCCTCCCTTCCCTGGAAGCAGAGCCCCAGAGGGCGAGAGCAGAGTGGGCCGAGCTGGCGGTGCCCCTGGGCACGCCTGGGGACAGCTGCTGAGCAGGTCAGAGGGGCCGGCGGCACAGCCGCCACGCGCGCCCAGCCTGCTTCGCCGGCTGCCCGCGCAGGGATCGCAGCCACCTAGTTTGTGCGGCTCTGCTCTTGCGTCCTCAGCACCCACCTTCCCCAGCGCACTCGCTTTGCGGCTGGGCTGGTGACAGAGGGCACATGTCCCTAGAAAGGACCACCTGTGGGAGACATAAGTGGCCTCCCAGAACTGCTAGGATTGATATGCTCTGACTGAAAATTCTGGACCTTCAAAGTGGTCGCCTTGGAGCCTCTGCTGGGAGGAAGCCGGGCTTCCCGCTGACTCAGTCCAGTCTCTGCCCGCAGTGGCGCAGGGCACACCTGTCCATGTGCAGGGGGAATCAGGAGTGGTCCCTCTCACGGGGCCCCAGGTACCGCCTGCGGGGAGCCTAGGGAGGCCTTCGGCACGTGCGGGACCCAGATTGGCCCATTTGTGGTCAGGACAGCAGGCCCCTACTCCTGGCCTCTGGTCACCATCTACTCTTAAATGTTCGTTAATTGGCTGGTCCCAATGCCCAACAGTAATTGGAGGGTAATATAAGCGGAAATAAATTAAATGGCCGTTAACTAGTTTGTACATTACACAAAATGAGTTTAATTAAGTTTGCATCTGCCCTGCGGATCGATGGGCGCGTTCACTCGCTGTAAACTCGCGAGGGGCCCATGCCCTCCCCTCAGTGCGCCCCTGCTCAGGCAAAGGCGCCCGGCGCACCGGCCAGTGAAACCCGTGCAGATGGTGGCCACGGGAAACGGAGGGGACCAACGGCGACAGGGGCAAGCCCAAGAGGGAGACTCATTCGATTAAAATAAATAGGAAGAGGCGCTGGTGGAAAAAGCGAAGGGAGGGAAAATGAACGAGCAGAAAGATGAGAGAGGGGGCAGCTAAAGGGAGAGGAGAAAACCACACGGAAAAAGGAAATAACTGGGGGGTGAGGAGAGGCTGGGGAGGGTCAGCGGCCCCAGGAGGTAGAGGCGCGCGCAGGGGAGCCGGCTGGAGCGAGCTCTAACCGCCGTCTCTCTCCTCTCTCCATCCCCGCTCTGCTCCTGGCGCGCCGGGCCACAGACGCTGGCGACCCCTACAAGGCCGACGACGCGGAAGCCAACGGCTACAGCAGCGGCGGAGGCGGCCGCAGCCCGAGCGCAGACAGCGGGGACGAGGCGCCAGAGGATGACGACGAGGAGGAGGACG
>NW_006399879.1:3917673-3938118 GCF_000299155.1 Elephantulus edwardii | reverse complement strand
CGGCTTGGTGTGCGCCGCGCAGCTGCCCTTCCTGTCCAGCCCGGCCGTGCTCTCGCCCTTCGTGCTGGGCTCGCAGACCTACGGCGCGCCCGCCTTCTACGCGCCGCACCTCTGAGCGGGCGCAGCGGGTGCTGGCCGGCGGGCAGGGACCAGCGCGCACGGCCGCGGGGCCGCCCCAGGGCCCGAGGACGCCCGCTGCCTGGCTCTTTTCTAAGAGCCGATCATCGAGTTTGTAAATAGCTGGTTGATACAGAAAGTTTTACATTTATAGACAGCTGTGGGGCAGCGCGCCCCGAGCTCTGCGGAACTCCCTGAATCAATAAAGCGCAGGAGGCCGGGTCAGCGTCTCCTGGCTCCGTCTGCAGCCGCCCTGCGCCGCGCGGCCCAGCCTGCCCCGCAGTCATCTGTGCTGCGGCGGTGACCCATCCGAGGCGCCCCCGTAGGGCAAGGCCCGCTCGGTCACTCGCGCCCCTTCGGCTAGCGCTTAGGTCACATTGCCCTCCGGCTTTGGAGAGCGGGGTTGGAGATTCCGTTGGGGCCTTCCTTCCCCTTTTCCCAGTCCCCCAACTCCAGCAGTCCCAGGGAGGAGGTGGGAAGGAAGGTGCGAGAGGAGTGGCCTCCCGAGGCCGGAAAGCTGGGACCCGGGAGCCGCAGCAGAACTCAGACCTGAGGCTGGAAGCGCCTCGCTGCTTCCCGTAGCCCCGGTCTGCACCTTCCCTCGGCCTCCTCTTGCCTGCGACTTGCACCAGCCCACTGGGCGCATCTCCCTACCCCCCGGGAGGAGAGCCCTGCGCCCAGTTTCAGGGAGGAGACTGGAGCTCAGCAGCGGGGTGGGCCCCAATATCATTCCACGCGGGACTTGAAGGCCCGCGCTCTTTTCCGCAAGCCTTTGCCTGTCGTTCCTTGGGTACCCTCTGCCTTCACCTCCGCCACTGAGGGCGCAGCTCTCCGCACACTCGGGAACGGGGCTTGTGAGAGGCCAGGAGGTGACCAAATGGACTCCAACTGGGCAGTGTCCACGTACAAGAGACCAGCTGGACGGAGGGACATGGAGACAACTGCGCGCTTGGGAAACCTTGGCGGAGAAGGGGTAGGGGAAGGGCTCTCGGAGGACCCTGTCCCAGGGTGGTCTATTGTCCTAACCCTGGAGAGCAGTGCTGGGGGCTGAGGGTGGGAGAGGAGGCCCTGCTGAAGGGGTGCAGCCCTGTTCAGTGCTCCCCCTTGTTCAGGGGAGGTGCCTGCTAGCTTGGCCACCGTGGGAAAGGCTAGCCAGGGCTGTGGCTAGTCTGTTAGTCATGGGAGGGGGAGCTGGGCACACACTGGGGGGGGGGACTCTGCTGAGTCCCAGATGGGTTGGAGTCTCCCAATCTGAGGACCCTACTGAGACATTAGGTCCCAGGAAGCTACTCCCACCCACTGTGCTGGCGCTGCGTCCTACTCCTGGGGTCAGCCCAGCACCTGCATGATTCTCTCTTAGAAACACTCACTCCCTGGTGGCCCTGCTCCCCTCCCCCACAGACACACCTAGACATGGTCCCTAGAGAATGGAGTGGGAGGGTGAGTGGGGACAGCCTGGTCTGACACCACAGACATCCAGAATGTGGACAGCTGTCCAGGACAGAGTCCATGGCATCAATGAAATTGCCAGCTGGGTTCCTGGACCACGTGTACCTGCCCAGGGTTCCCAGGTCACTAAGGGGTGCCCAGCCTGGCCTGTGCAAGTAAACGTGCTGAGCACCGCGGAATGTGTGTAGACATCCCCAAGCCTACATTCTTGAGAGGACCCCTCAGTGGGATCTCAGTCATCATTCTGCTTCCCCTGTGTACCCGAACACCAGCCCCAAAGAGCAGTGTGGAGGCTTGGAGATGGAGCCCTGGGACCCATTTCTGGCCCCCTCCCCTCCCCTTCACCCTCCCACTTCATGACCTGCCCCACTGTCCACAGTGTGCCTGGGACGTGTGCATCCATACCCCAGGTCAACCCATCAGTGGGGCGAGTTTGGCAACAGCCAGCCAGTGCAGGGTGGAAGGCTGAGGAGGCCACCTCCCCCCACAGGTCCCCATCACTCTCTAAACTCCAGCCGCTGTGCTGGCCTAGGCCCTCCTGGGCTGGGAGGGAGCACTGCTGCTTGGAGCTTCTTCCAGGCCCTGGTGGTGGCTCACACACTACTGTCACCCTGCTCCAGGTTACACACACACAAAGGCCTAGGTGGTGGTCGGGAAAGGGGGCAGCCCTGCTTTGTCTGGGCACTCAGAGGAAACCCCAGGGTCTGACCAGGTCTAGGCCCTCAGGTTCCCATGCCCTGCCATGCACCTGGGGAGTTTGGGGACACAGACTCCTCCAGATGCCTGGGGGTGGTGGTGGCCTCTGCTTCCTGCCCATTGATGGCATGCTGACCTGCTGGCTCTTAGGCTCCTGGGCTTGGCTCAGGGTCCCTGGGATAAGGGGTAGGGTCTTGGAGAGCAGAAGCAGGCAGGGCTCACCCTTGGTCCCCACGTCTGTGTCAGGGCGCAGAATATTCTGTGACAGCCCTTGAGCCTGCCTCCAGACAAGACGGCCCCCATCCCCATGGCCCTGGGAGTTGCAATGATGCTGTTTTCACAAGTGAAACCATCTGTGGCAGGCGCACTGTCACAAAGCAGGCACTTGGGCCAGGCGCCCTTCACAGGCCTGCTATACCCAGGACAGAGAGAGCTGCCATGCAGGAGGCACTGGCCACACGGTGAAGTCCTCCTGCCCTCACCCCCCCCCCCGTTACTCAGCCTTAGTCCACACACCTGGCATCTAGTTAGGGTTAGGGGTGGCTTTTGGAAGAGAGATCCCTGAGTTAACAGGCTGGGAGAAGATCAGGGGAATAGTTACCAAGCCCTTCTCCCCTTATCATTGTCCTCTTGCATAAGGGAATTCTGGTAACCCCAGTAGTGGGACCTTGACAAAGCCAACTAGGTTCCCACTGCCACCATCCCTGGTGTGTGTGAGAGAGATAGGAGGATATATCTATATAGAGAGAGGGAGGAAGGGAGAGAGAGGGAGGAGGGAGGGGGAGAGGAAGGGGGGGAGAGAGAGAGAACGAACACATGAGTGCAAGATCCTCATGGACCAAAAAGGAAGCCAAGGCTCCAGCCATCACATTCTCCTTCCAGGACACCCTCCGTTTTAATGAGCTTTCCCAGGGCTTAACCCCTGACCACTCACTCCTAACACGGGAGACTGAGAGGGTAGCATCTTAGCCCTAGAAAAAGGTGGAGTGACATTAGCAGCCCCACACCCTTGCAAAGTGCCCTCATGAGTGCCCAAGCTCAGCTGCTCAATCTCAGCCTGCAGACTAATCTTAATCCCAAATCCACGGCCACCGCTCCCAGTAGTCCTGGCCCTCCAAGAATGCATTTTCCCCTTAATCTAACTTCCTGTCTCTGCATTCCCTCCCCATCCCAACCGGGCCATCTGGGTCTGTCTACTTGCCCGACCAGACCACGTACTCCTTCTCTGTCCCTCTTTAGAGGTCAAGTTCTCAAACATCTGTCTACACCAGCTACCCCACTTCCCTGTTCTCTTATTCTCTAAGAACCCCTCACTCCCAGCTCCCCACCACCCATCTTACCTGGGGGCCAAGGGTTTCCCTGGATGACTCCCTCCTGCCCCTTGTCCCAGAAACCCTCCTAGGCTCCCCATCCTCCCTGCCCTGTGCTCCTCCATCCCCAGGCAGATGTCCCAAATCCCTCTCCAACCAGTCTGATTCTACAGTGGCCTCTCAGCAACCCCCCTCCTCATGCCAGGCGGTGCTTCCCAGAGTTCCCTGCTCAGTGAGACACTTTCAAAACCAAGCCCGGAGGCCCTCCCCAGCTCGGCCACAGCGCTCTTCACGTCCAAACCCAAGGAGTAACCTGCAAGTCCATCCAGCATCATTTCCTTCAGCCACCCATCAGGGCCACTCTCCGGAGGCCAGGTTGACCTGTTAACTCTGCTTCCCTCCCACTCCCACCATCCCTCCTCTCACTGGGATCCTCCAGGGCCCCTCCTCACATGCCCAGCTCAGGGGGTGTCTTCTGCCCCAACACAAGGCTACTCCCCCAGTTATCAGGCTCTGAGGCCCCAGGAGCCCTAGCACCGAAGTCCAGTTGTAAAAATGACCAGGTCCTGCTATGGGCTCAGATGGGACCTGGCCCAGCCTCGTGAGGGGATGAGACCTCTGGGGATGGATGAATTGAGTAAAAATTGAAGGGGCAGTGACAGAATTCCTGGAGGACCGGGGATGGTCACGTGTGGGGTGGGAGCCTCCAACCTCCTCCCTCACACATAGACGTGGATCATGGGGGTCTCCTCACTCACCCCTGCCTCCAGACAGCCTCCCCTGGAGGGGTGGCCTCCTTCAGGGGGTGCCTGGAGTTGGGAATCGAGTATGGCTGGGTAGTGCCTCCTACTTCCTGAGCCACTTTCTGGCTAGGTGACAACATTTCAGCCAAGGTGACACAGGCTCCTCACAGGTCACAGGAACTCGCTCAACAGGGTGCACCCTTTCCTCCGTCCTTGTGCGGCCTTGGTGATGGCTGCACCCAGCGGCTGTGCTGGACGGGGAGGGAAGGCAGTCAGAGCACCCTTGTCCATCGCGTCCTCCCCAGCAGCTCCCGCCAGTGCCCTGAACCTGGAGCCCTGTCCAGGCCAGAGCATCTTCATCCATCTCTTGCACCCCAGCAGCTCCCGCCAGTGCCCTGAGCCTGCAGCCCTGGCCAGTGGTGGTGGACGAGCCCTCTGTTAACAGCGTGGCCGTGGCCTCATGCAGTTGTCTTGGATGGGTCCTTCAGAAGTGTGGCCATGACCTTGTCTGGTGGTCTTGACCAAGTTCCTCGCGTCTGAGCTTACACTTGGCCTCTGCTCCTTCTGCCTGGATGCCCCCCTTCACTGGTGCACCTCCACTGACCCCCTCAGCTTCCTCTACCCGGAGAACAGGGCCATGCAAGACTGAGCACGTGTGTGCCCACGGCCTATCCCACAGCAGTGCCCCACACCCAGGCTTGGCCACAGGGTGGGTGAACCCAGCGGAGCCACAGACAGCTTCAGGAGATGCCCGGGGGCAGTGGGAGCCCTGAGATGCTGGAACTTGGCAAGGACAGGTGGCGAAGCTGCAGGTTCTCCCCGAGGTTCTGGCGCTGCCCTGTGCACCCTCCTTGGACCAGTGTAGCTCCTGGCCTGGGTCCTCTGGGGCCCCTTTCCCTGTTACAGGGGTGCCCCTCTTGCCAGAAGGCTCTAGCTTGGAGTCGAGGTGTCCCATGTCCTACTGGCTTC
This sequence comes from Elephantulus edwardii, assembly GCF_000299155.1. NCBI lineage: Eukaryota > Metazoa > Chordata > Mammalia > Macroscelidea > Macroscelididae > Elephantulus > Elephantulus edwardii. The sequence goes on along the minus strand of NW_006399879.1, from coordinate 3,932,834 downwards.
AAACTCTCACCACAGGGCTCTTGTCATCCCAGCATAGTGACAAGACTCGGGCCTCGGAACACGCTGCAATAAGCATGGGGTCAGGACAGGGAGGGACAATGAGGGCATGGAGGGAGGGGCTGCCCTCACCACTGCCTCAGTGACAAGTTTCAGAAGGCCCCTCCTCAGGCTGGAAGAGCCTGAGCCCCCCAACCCCACGGCCACGAGAGACCCGGCATGGCTTCCACCCCTGGTCCTGCCCACCCACTGGCACCAACACACAGAGCACCAAGCTATCTTTTTATTAAAATGTTATAATCAGTAAAAGAGTTGATACAAAGAGCACCAGAGGGCAGATACATCATGAGTTAAATTCACAGCAACGCCCTCTCATCCCACAGACAGAAACATAAAAGGCACATGTGATGCAGAAGCACGTTGGATTACAAAGGTACAGTATTCAGAAGCGTATGACAACCCCCTGTACCTGGGCACACAGGTCAGCAGGACAGGAGGTTCGGGAAGCCAAGCCAACTACGCTGTGAGTCAGCAGTGACCACCGGGAGGTGCCGTCGAGCTGACGACGACCACACAACATATGGCAACACATGCAACACTGGTGGCTTAGTGCCAAGGAAGCTGCACTGCTAGCCCAGAGGCCGGCAGTTCGAATCCATTAGCTGCTCCCCTGAAGAAGGATGGGAAATCTCCTCCCGTGCATTTCACTGCCTCTGAAAACACACTGGAGAGTCAGCTATGAGTTGGTTCCGACTCAAAAGCACACAACAGACCCTGCACATTAATATAAAGCAATTTCAAATCAGAGTGTATGTGTGTGTGTCTGTGTGTGTGTCTGTGTGTGTGTCTGTGTGTGAAATGCACTCAGTAAGAAATGGTGCTAACATCTGAAATGTAAAGGCTGGATTTTTTGGTTTAAATTTTCTATCAAATTAAATGACAAGTAAATCAATAACTTAAATGTAAAAATGAACCCTCCAGAAAGAAGCATGGAAGAATGTTTATATAACACACAGCCGGAAAGCCATTCTAACCAACACAAAACTCAAGACTCCTTGAAAAACTGACAGCGTCAACTACATATAAAAACTCCCACTGGCCCAAGACTGACGCCACGTGTGCAAGGCAGCCCTGCAGAGCTGCTTTCCTTCATAGTGCTTCCCTTCCACACTTGAACACTACATTAACGGAAGAATGAGCAGAGACACAGACACGTTCCGACGAGAGGGGCTCTTAAAAATGTGGTCAATTTTGTTAGGTGCCATCATGCCACACGGATTGCCCCTCAAAGCAACCACACACGCCTGAGAACAGGGGGTACGCAGTGCTGCCACCTCCCCACCTCCACGGCTCTAGCCCTCCCCGCAGCCTGTGTCAATCAAGGCCTCTTCACCAGGGCCCTCTGCTTTACCCCGCCTTCCTCATCCTCATCCCATGCCCCAGGGGCATGAGACACCGTCCCAGCAGGCTTGCTTCTAAAGAGCCTTCTCCACAGAGTCACTGCCACAGCAGCTGGGGACACCCCAGAGAGTGGGCACCAGCAGGTCTGCCTGGCAGGTCCGCTGAAGTGGGGTTTGTGCTCCCTCAGCCGGAGCTGGGAAAAGCCCTGCACCAGGTGCGTCTGTGGAAAGCAGGGACTGTTAACACTGCAGCTGCCTGAGGAGGAAGCCGCATGCTGGTGCATACAAGGGGCCAGAGCACCGAAGAGGATCAGAAAACGGGAGGCGGTGTGTGTGTGTGGGGGGAGGGCTTCAGAAAACAACGTGGTGCAGAACAGCGAACCTGCCTAAGCCGGAGCTGGTGTAAGCCAAGCTCTTTGACCTTGAGGTGCTGCAAAAGGCAGAGGCAGAGTTACAGAGGGCCTGGCTGAGTGCTGAAGGCAAGCCCCCCACACACAGAGCCCTGAGAGAGTGCAAGTTCAAGGTCCTCAAAGAAATCAGTGCCCAGCCACCAGCTGGCCACTGAGCTAACCCACGCTTCAGTGCAGGATGGAGTTACAGCCAGCCAAGCAAAGCCATCAAGCAAACAGCAGCGGCAACAACTGCAGGAAGTCCCGTGCCTAATGGAACTTCAGAATAAACTGTCAGAAGGGCCGTGGCTTAGCGAAAAGAGTTGTGCTGCCAATTCCCAGGCTGTGTGTTCAAGTCCACCAGCTGCTCTATGGGTCAACCTCCTCTGCTCTTTGTGCAACCTCAAAACTCACTGGGGGTCACTGGTGAGTTGGCTGCAACCCGATGGCACTTAGTAACAACAGTAAATCTGAGTGAGCTTCAACAATGGAACTGCTGTGACGCTCAGAGACACATCTTGAGGCAGCCCGAGGAGGGCGCCCACTGCTCTTAGCCCTGGTGCCAACTTAACGGTGCCATTTTTCTTCAATTTCCCCCTAAGATTCCCTTAAAAAAACAACACAAAACAAACCCCTTCTTGTTGTGTGCTGTCAAATCAGATCCGACAGATACCAGAGATCGCCCCTCCTTTTCCAGCTGAGCATCTGGTGGATTTGAACTGCAATTGCAGTGCAGCTTCTTGCCCCTGGGCCACCAGAGCTCCCTCCCCGCGTTGTTCCCCTGTAACTGTGGCTTCAAAGCCCAAGGCTGGTACCAGGGCTGGGGATTCACCAAAGGAAACAATCATAATAAAGTGGGAACAAGAGAGTGCCTGGAAGGAGGTGAAATGCCATCGGCCTCTGAAAGACGAGCGTCAGGCAAGACTGGGAGAATTTTAAAGGAGCGTGTGACAGGCTCTGCCCTGATCAAAGCGACAATTCCCTCCAAGGGACGCATGGCTTAATCACCAAGCCGCAGACGTCGTCGTCACCATCCCCATGCACACTGGATGAGCGGCCGTGCAGTGCACCTGCCTTCGGCGCACAAGCAGCTCAGGGCCTTTGCCACGATCTGAAAGTGGTGGAGTGCAGGTGGCTGTGATGAGGAATTCACGGTGAGGAGGGTTAGCGCATCTGTTTCAAAGTGAGGGTGCACGTACGTAGCCTCAAAGTGCAAAGTGAAGCAGGGAGTGAGGGCCTGTGTGTGTTTAAGTGCTAAAACCGAACAAAAAACAAAGCAAAAGGAAAGCCACCTCCCTGCCATGGAGGCAGAACGGACTGGCAGTGGCCCTCCAGTTCCGGGAGGCTATAAGGTGCAGAGGACTCTGCCCATCCTTCTTCAGAGCGCTGGTGGATTTGAACCGCCAGCCAGGCACTGCCTTTGGGCCAGGGCACCACCCGAGCTGCCTGTGGACATGCTGGAGTGATTTTTCAGAGAATACTGGAAAAATCCAGGAGGGCGGTTATTTGCTAGACTAGGTATTTAATGTAGATGAGATTGGCTTCTGCTGGGAGAGCAGGGGAAATCTGCCTGAAAGGATTTCCATTTCAGAAAAAAGGGATAGAAACCACATCAGAAGATGGGCTTGGAGGTAAAGCATTGGGGATTTCAAGCTGCGGTCCTGGCTGGTAGGTTGCTCCCTAAAGCCTAGGGCCCTTCTCCTCACGGCTGAAGCTTGTCTTCCCATTTCCTGGAAAGCAATGTAAAGGCCGGGGTAACAGGTACCCTGAGGACTGGTCCTGGGTGCATTCTGTGAACGTTAGGCTTGGCCAAGGACAGTCAAGGGTGTCCTCGTGCCTGATAGCTCTGACAGGTGTGCACGCTGGACGATCGCTGCCCCGAGGAGAAGGCTGTCTCTAACCCTCAGCAAGGTGGACCGACACAGGGTGTGTAACGCACCTGGCCACCACGGAGACGGCGAGGATGGCGCGGGGTTCAGATTGTTGTTCACAAGGTCGCTGTGAGTCACTGCGGGCTCAGCAGCACACCTAACGACAACACCGGTCGCTGCGTCGGAGGCACAGCCTCTTTGAGGCCCTGTGCTTACAGCAGCCCTTCTCACAAGCAGGCAACCGGGACGATGTGATGGGCTTAAGGGAGTTCTGGAGGAATGATGACGCCAAACATACTGCTGATTCTCGGGATCAAGTGAAGCAGTCAAGAGTTTCAGCTGACACCAGTGCTGAAGCCGGCGAGCTGTGGCCGGCACTGGCGATCAGCTCAGTTAGGCCTTGGTGAAAACGGGGGTACAGGAGGAAGGAGGCCTGCTCCTGCCGTCCAGCACCGGGCAGGCCGAGGCGAGGCGGCACACAGGTGAGGTGCTTGGCTGGCAGCTGGAACCCACCGCGGCTCCTAAAGAGATGTGGCCCACCACAACAAGTAAAGTAAACCACCCAATTGAAAAATGGGCACAGGATGTGAACAGACACTTCACCAAAGAAGACATTGAGATGGCAAACACATGAAGAAAGGTTCAAAATCCCTAGCTCTAAGAGAGATGCAAATCAAAACAATTATGAGACATCGTCTCACCCCAGTCAGAATAGCAAAATTCAACAGAGCAGCAAACAATAAATGCTGGTGAGGTTGTAGAGAAACTGGAACCCTTATTCACTGTTGGTGGGAGTGTAAAATGGTGCAACCACTGTGGAAGGTGGTGTGGAGCTTTCTCAAAAAGTTGCAAATAGAGATACCATTTGACCCAGCAATTCTACCAGTGGGACTATACCCCGAAGAGACCATAACTGACACCCAAGCAGGTACATGCACACCCCTTTTTATTGCAGCTTTGTTCACAATAGCAAAGAGCCGGAAACAACCTAAGTGCCCATCAACACACAAATAGAGAAGCTGCAGTATATTCACACAATGGAATACTATGCTGCATTGAAAAACAAGGAACTCATGCAATATTATTCAAAATGGGTGACCCTGGAGGACATTATGCTGAGTGAAGTATCTCAGTCACAAAAGGACAAATATTGCATAGGGCCACTGTTGTAAAATGGGACTGACATCAGGGTTGAGGGAAGACAGAGAAGGAGATGAATGATGTATATTGCATTGAAGTATATGAGGGAGAGATCTGTTTAAAAGGGACATATGAATGGATATTCTTGTTATTACAGAAGTCTAGAGTGAAGGCTGCACAGTGGAGTGGATTTGAGGGGAGGGACTGCATAACAATGAAAGAGTTTTTCTTTTCAAGGAGAAGAGTGAATTGGGGCGGAGGGGGTGGGCACGGAGAAAAGTGCAACAATGAAACCCTAAGTCTCTGTAAGTTCAATAAAAAAGAAAGAGAGAGAGAGAGAGAAGTGGTCATCGCCCCATGAAACAGTTCTCCGGACAGTGCTGCAGGGCGGTCCTCGTGGGTCCTGCAGGGCCTTTACAAGTCAGAACTGACTCAGTGGCACAAATGGCGAATCGGGTAACACAGATGAAAGGGACCAACACACGGCTGTGCTGTAAGGAATTTCACTCAATGTACCCTTTGATGGAAGGACTCAAAGCTTCATCTCACATCCGTGGGCACGTTGCTAGGAGTCCTTGGAGAGGGACCTCACGCTTGGAAAGGTGGAGGGTCAGAGAAAGGGAGGAAGACCCTCAACAAGGCAGATGCACACAGTGACGCAGCAAAGGACTCACATGTGACAGGGATGTGAGGGTGGCCAGGAGAGGAGACAGTTTAGATCTGTTGTTCAAAGGGTCGCTAGGAGTCATATTCGATTCAGTGGCTCCTAACGGCAACAATAATAAAATTGGGTTTTGTCTCCGTATCCTGAGATGCTGCCCATGAGCTCTGGGAACCTCCCGCCTAACTGTGGTGCCTCCGTTACCTAGAGTCCAGGCCACGGGAGAGGGTCTGTGCTTGTGGGCTGGGAGCTGGCCAGACCACAGGACTCTCCCAGTCGCCCAGTGACCCCTGACATCAGGAGACACGGTCTACCCTGTCACGGACACGCAGTGAGGGATCAGTCACGCCGGGCTGAGAGAAGCTGGGAGCACCTGCTGGGGGGGTGAGGGGAGGACGGGGGCCCTCGGGGATGCGGGAGTTCTGTGCTGGGCACCCTCCCAGCCTTCGTCTCCTTACGAAGATCTGAATGAGCAACTTTTTGCTGTAACAGCTGCTGGTAGAGTGCCCGCTGTGAATCAGCCCAGCAAACTGTCCAAGCCCAAGGAGAAGGGGGCAGCAGTGACGCTACCTGAGGCTAAAGGGCGGGGTTTGAACCTGGGAGTTGTGCCAATGCCAGCGTCAGGGAGAGGGGGCCTGAGACGGTGCCCACACAGGCAGGGAGTGTCGGAGGAGGTGAAGACAGGACCAATCCAGACCTTCTGGGAGTGGATTCACGCGGACTCCTGCCCACGAAGGGCCAGAACAGAGATCGACGCAGGAGAAATGAGAGGGTCTGACTAGAACTGTACCAAGAGGTTGAATGGGTGATCAAAGCTTTTCCCCAAAAAGCCCACCAGGACCAGGTGGTTTTCACAGGTGAATTCTGTTGTTGTTGTTATGTGCCGTCGAGTCGTTTCCGAATTCTACCAACCATTTAAAGATTTAACAACAATTCTTTTTTTTTTTTTAATTTATTTTATTGTTTTCTGTGTGTGTACCGTCAAATTGGATCTGACTGGTACAGGAGGAGACGGCCCCTCCTTCTCTGGCAGAGCATCTGGTGGAATCGAACCACGTATCTCTGGGATTGCAGTGCAGCTTCTTGCCACTAGGCCTCCAGAGCTCCCCTTAACAACAATTCTTAATAAACTTTCCAAAAATGTGAAGAGGAACATTTTTTTAACTCATCCCATGAGGACAGTATTACTGACACTGAAACCAGAGCTTTCATTGTCTCAAACAGGAAATCAGCAAGACCCCTCCAGACCCGTATCACTGCTGAATGTAAACACAAGATCTCCAATGAATAACGAGCAGATCAATCCAGCAACAGATCAAAATGCAGTCATCAGAAAAACGAGAATTCAGAACTCCTTTTGGACCACGACCTCTGTTGGTAGAGCAGGAGGAAAAGGAGCCCTGAGCCTGAGAAAGGTTGTCTACAGGGACCCCCACAGCACCAGTCTAACGGTGGGAGGTGAATGCTCTCTCCTGGGAGGCAGGAACAAGACATGATGGTCACTCAGCTTGGACCAGAGGAGACAGCCAGGACAGCAGGCAACCACTCAAAGGTTCTAGGTTGCAAAGGAACTGGTCAAACTGTGACACTCTAGACAGGAAATGCAAAGGAATCCGCCAGACACCCCCAGAATTAAACTAAAGCGGGCACAGCAAGGGTGTGGGATACACGATCAACATACACAAGTCTACCGTATTTCTATCCATGTCTAACCATCATCAACAATAAAATTTTAGAAATCCACTTATTATCGAGTTTAAAAAAGACTTGGAAAGAAACTTATCAAAACGAGGGCACCAGCTGTACAATGTAAACTTGAGACAGGGAACTCACTTGGACAGCAGGGGGGACAGGGAAGGGCTTGAAGAGACGGGGTGCCAACAGGCCCCTCTGTTGATGTTGTTGTTGTGTGCTACAGCATCTGAACCCCCTCACGGCTGGTCCTCCAGCTGCTTCTCAGAGGCAGTAACGGCACTGGGGGGACTGCTCACCCTTTTTCTCCCGTGGGGCAGTTGGTGGGTTCTGACTCAAGACCTTTGGGATTGCAGTACAACTTCTTACCACTAGGCTACCAGGGCTCCCTGATCACAGTAAGTAAGTATACAGAACAGAGTGACAGTAATTACATAAAACACAATGTAAAAGATTACATAAAACACAACGTATCTGCACAAAACACAATATATATGAATGAATAAACACAAACCCATATAAAAAATGTAAAAGATCCTATAAAACATGATTTTAAAAACCTCCCATGTTCATGGAATGAAACAAAACTTTGGATCATTACGTTGGCAATGTTCCTCGTACTGATCTAGATTCACTTCAATCCCTCTTAAAACCTCAGACACTTTTTTTGGGAGTCTATTTCGAAACTGATAAATTGATTGCAAAGTTCATATAGAAACTCAAGAAATCTAGAAAATCACCTTGGGGAGGGGAGAGCTGGAGGGGTCACACATCTCGATTCCCAATCGTTATAAAACAGGCGTAATGAAGGTTACGTCACTGAACACAAAGATCTATGCAGACTTTTTAGACTGTAGCATCACAGGCTAAAAATCAGCCACGCACTTAAGGCCAGCAGGTCTGATATTTAAAGTCAAGTGATGTTCAGCAAGGGCTCCAGGGTCACTCTGTGAGAAAGAGGACTCCTCAAGAAATGGTGCTAGTAAGACGGTCCCTCCCTCACACCATATACAAAGACTGACACCGGCAAACGCTAAACCTGTGTAACTCCTAGGGGGAAAACCGAGCAAATTAAAAAACTTCTATGGTGACTCAACGGCACATAACAACAACATGCTTAATAAGGCAATTTCTTATTAATAAATATGTAAATTTGTCTTTTTTAATAGAAGTTAAATAATTTATGAATAAAGATAATAAACAATACATTTTCTTATTCTATATTGTGGGAATGATTCTATATCAACATTATAATTTTATACCATTTTTTAAAAACTAAATTTTAGTGGTTCAAATCCACCAGATGCTCTGCTGGAGAAGGAGGAACAATCTCCTCCTGTACCTGTCAGATCTGATTTGACAGTACACACACACACAAATAATAAAATAAAAAAAAAAACCCCAAAAACCTAAATTTTAACTTTTTTAAAATTTTTTTTTAGCCAACCTTTTATTGATGGATGGAGCTCTGGTGGCCTAGTGCTTAAATAGCTGTGCTGTCAACTCAAAAGTAAGGCGTTCGGATCTACCAGCTGCTCCAAGGGAGAAAGGTGGGCAGTCTCCTGTGCGTTTACAGCCTCTGCAGCCCACTGGAGGGTCGGCTATGCCCTGGTTCCAACCAGATGGCAATGAGTTGAAGGGAGTCAAGATTCCCAAATCCTGTTCCGGTCTAGAGTCCAGATACATAAAGAACTAAAAAACGACAACTGAGGACAATCCGGTCAGAACAGGAAAGGGATGTGAAAACGCCTATTTCCAATGACATAAAAACATCCATTAAAACAAAATTTGTTACACAATTTTGAGAACCACGAAAACAAAGCTTAATGAAGGGACCAAAAATAAAAAAGCCAAGGAACATATGAATAGAAACGATAAAAATATTGCTAATCTTTGGGAAAATATAAGTCTCTTATATAGTGAAAGCTCATCTCATCTCACCGCTGAAGTCATCGGGAGACAGTGACCCGTGTGGAAGCGGAGGCTGGTCGGGAGGGAAGCCTGAACTGCTGCTGTCATGCCACAGCCTCTCAGAACTGCTGCTGTCATGCCACAGCCTCTCAGAAGCCACAGGCTCAGCCCTTCCGCTCAGAGCTACATAACCCGCCAACGGAAGTGTCCTCACACACACGTGTGACGTGCACAGCTGCATTACCAACGGAGAAGCCAAGTGACAGAAACACACATACCAACAATTACGTTTTGTGAGACGCTGAGAACGAGCGAGTCCGCGGGCAGAACACAGACAGTGGCTGCGCACAGCGCGTAGACCCTGATATCACAGCACCGAGTACCCGGCTTTAACCGAAAGGCTGGCACGTGGCATCCAGAGGCTCGGTTCTGACGCACATTCCTGTTGGATGGGTCAGGCTTGGCTCATGGCACCTCCTGGGCTGTGATTCTTCCTGAAGCCAGGGTGTTAAAAATGGTGTAAAAACTGACTGTGGCTATGAAGGCACTGTCACTACGTAAAGACCGCTGCTGTGCATTCAGAAAGGGGGAGTTTACGGGATACAGGAAGTGGGATACAGGCTTCACCTCAATAAATGTGCTATTAGAAGGAAGTGAGGCAGCTCCGTCTTCTGACACGGGACAGCGTCCGAAGCGTTTGTGGAGCTGGGATTGCTGGCACCATCCCCGCAGAGCCCCACGTCTGTGTCGTGTGTTCAATACGGCACTTCTGTGTCAGCATGGGGCCTCACCTCCTGGGAGGAGTATGGGGGTGAAGGGGAGCATCTGACCACAGCATGTGCTGGACACTGAGCTGTGTGTTTAACCCTCTTCAATGACACACCACGGAGCACAGCCTGCAGTGACAGGGCACACGGGGTGTCCGCGGGGCCAGACCTGGAGCCCTGACAGAGGGCCAGTCCACCTGGCCGGAGAGTTCCGGCAACAGGACATTCTATTCAGTCTGCACCCCTAGCCCCGCCTCCTCAGGGTAGGGCACAGAAGATCTCAGATGCCCAACCAGGTTCAGCCTCAAGGTTACAGCCTACACACGCCAGCAGCAGGAAGAAGCGGATGGCCAGAGTGGACCACACCTTGCCCAGAGGCTCAGTCCTTTAATTCAGCGCATAATTAAACTGGTTGGCAAACTTTTCATGCTTCCTCCGGTCCATCTGGTTCATGGCTGTGATGACCCTCCGCATGGAGGCCCTGCGGGGACAGCAAACCGGGCGGTGACAGTCTGTGACAAGCAGCTAACCTGGGCCCCAGACAGTGTCACAGCAGCTGGCCTCCTCTCTCGGCTTGCAGCTGTGTCACTGTGGGCACCAGCAGTGTGTGGCCACCAGGACGAAGGGCTGCTCTCCTCAGAAGCCTCTCCTTCACCCCACTGGAGCTGTCCAGCTCACCAGAAACCAGGACGATGTGGCCAGCTGGGGAGGGTCCCTAACCAGCAACATGTCCACCCCCTCGGGGGTGTCAAGCTCTGAGGCTCGCCGTCCCGTCCATCTGCCTGTAGGGGACACCCTCTCCGAGCCCCGTTCTGTGGGAATCACCTTCCGCCCACCCTGGGACCCAATCTGACTGGCCTGGGAGAGCACCCAGTCTGAGGTGCGGGGGATGTGGGGGGAACTGGGGAGTACTGGGGGGTACAGGGCTCATGGGAGCCTTACTTGTCGAAGACCTTCTTCCCGATGCGCGCCCGCGCCGTGTCGGCCTGCTGCTTCAGATCTGTGAGGTGGGGGTACTTCTTCTTCTTCCCCTTGCCCTTGCCCTTGCCCTTGCCGTCGTACCGGGAAGAGCCCAGGTCCACCTTGGTAGCGGCCTCAACGTCTCTCATAAACTCCGGGTCCTGCCAGTCTGGGAACAAAACAACAAAGGTTCCCAAAAGATGTGGCACTGACCGGCCAGGGACAGCCCCGTGGTCAGGGACAAGTGGTCTGCTCATGGCCGGGCCTGTTCCTGAGTGTGGACACTGTCTACCAGCAGGGGGAGGGCAAGAAGAAGGCACAGTCCATTCCCACGGCCCTGCGTCCCCATGGCCCGGGGAGCCTGGGGAGGCCCGTGTGGGGCTCTGTCCACGTCCACTCTCCTTTCCGCTGGGAAGGGCAGGGTGAGTTCACTGGCAGGTGCCTCTGTCCTGGGGCACCAGGTGGCCATCTAGTCACAAGGGCCCCACAAGGCGTGCAATTTCAAAGACTCAGAGACAACAGAGGCCTTCTGTCCCTCCACATGGACAGCAACTGCCCTTCCCCATAGGTCCAGTGGCGTCTGTCATGGTCACTAGTACAGTGCTGAGACGTGGGGCTTATGGGCAGAGGTGGCATGCTGTGGCCACGGGAGGTGGACGGCAAGAAGCCTGAGGGGCAGTGGGGATAATGGACCTCCTGGCCCTGGATCCTGGCCTGGTTGCCTGAGCCTCCCACCCACAGGGAGGCGGTCATGATGAGAACACCCCTCCTCGAGCCTCGGGGTGGGCAGGGGCAGCCCTGTGCAGGAATACAGGCCGAGGGCTGGCAGCTGGCCTGGGGTCTCTGCTCCCACATCCCGGGAGGCGGCAGGCGGGAGGCCTTGCTGGGCTGGCTGTCCGGTTCAGGCGGGTAGTAATGCTCCAGGCCCATGAGATGGGGGCCGGACGCTCTCCAGTCCATCTGTCTGCGCAGATCCCAGCCCCGGCCCACAGCCGAGCACGCAGGCAGATCCCGGAGCGGGGACGGAGGCAGAGCCCAGACAAACGGATGGCCAGGCCTCCCCGAGTGGATTTTTTTTGAAGTGAAGGACGGTAGGGCCGCACAATTCAGATACAGGAACGATTAATCCAAGATTAAGGAAAACTGTCTAAACAGTTTATCTCCCAGTAATAAGAAGGCGTCACAGTTTAGGAACCCGGTGAATGGAGCAATTGTTTAAACACAAGGAAAAAATGCCGGCACCCAGTAGAGATGGAATGAGCGTCTCAGGAAAATGAAGGGGCAATTTAAAAGCCTTTGAAGAAAATCAATAGATGCCGGGGCCGCGTGGCCTTCCTGGGTGCTGACGGCCGGGCTGCGCGCATTGTCACCGGGGTGAGCTGGGGGAAGAGAATTGCGCTGGGCGAGCATGGGGAGGCGGGGATCAATACTGTCGTTAGTAAAGAGATGCTATTTCACATCTGACTGGCCAGCGGCTGGCCGGCCTGCCGCCCCACACCTGTTTGTTAACAAGTCACTGAGGGCTGCAAAACCAGATACTCTTCAGAGCTGACACAAAAAATGGGCACTTCATTCACTCCGAGCGTGAACCACCAGGGAGGGCCTCGCCCCTCAGATTAACAGGTCAGGCCCTCCCTGCACCATCGTGGCCGGGACTGAAACCAGCGCGCGTCTCCTGTAATCACAGCAGGGACTGCTGATGACAGACAGAGCCAAGAGCGGGGACAGGCCGCTGCCGGACACCCCCCTGTGAGCACGACTGTGCACTGGTGGAGCTGGGGGCCTGCTGCCCGCTATGGGGCACGAAGCTGGGCAGGAACCATCCACCAGCCCCAGAAAAGACAAAGGCCAATGCCCAGACACCACCGGCTGGGTCAGGGGACTGGTTCTTGGGCACACCACCAGCCTGCCACCCCATCCTGCCCTGTAAGGAACCCGCTGCTCCAGGAGCGCACAGGGCCTGTGGCAGCACAGTGTGTCCTCGAGACAGCCAGGGACACCCTGAGATGACACTGTAGGTGGCTGAAGCCCACTAGTGGCCAAGGACCCCAAAAGACTAAGGCGTCTGTGAAGACCTGCCTCTGTCTGTGTCTGCACCCCAAGGCCCTCCTGGGTCTTCCTGGGTCCTCTCCCCAGACACACAGACACGTGTACGGACCATGCATACTCACCCCACCCCTTCCTCCCCAGTCCAGGAATACCTGTACCCTGCTCCCCCTGCCCAGTGCAGGAATACCTATACTTTACACACTCTCTCTCGCAGACAAACACACACAGAGCCCATCTGTCTCACACGCACCTGTTCCCTGCACATGCGCGTGCACACACCCACATCCCCACGCAGCCACACATCTTACTCCAGCCTCCAGAATATCACCCTCTGCTCTCCCCATTCCACGTGACCACAGCGTGCAGGTTGGAGTGGGTGCCCGGACTGGGCCCCCTGCAGGGTGCAGTGCTGCCAATCAACCCACCCCGTTCATCAGAGCAGGCGGGATGTGGTGTGATGAGAAGTGTGCAGGGACATGGCTTCCTGGGAAGGGCACTGGGCACCATTAACCAGCCACGCTCGCCCTGAGCCTGCCAGCTGTTTAATACCAGATGAGGCAGCGCGAGGTGGCAGTGGGCCCTGCAAGAAAAGCCCCAGCGCCCATGAGATGCGGAACCACATTCTTCAAGGCACAAGGGCGGCGGGGTCACGTCAGGAACGGGGTGCTGAGAGTGGGGCGCTGTGTGGCCCAAGGCTGCACAGAGCAGGCACATGTCCATGGAGACCCCCCAGGACCGCATCTGCCCGGCTCACACCACCCTGCACCCCGCCCTCCTCCGGCCTCCACACCTACCTGGGCGCTCGGCCTGCTTCTGCAGCTGCTGCCTCTGCTCGCGTGCTCTGTCATCTGGGTCCAGCGGCTGCCCCCGGTCATCTCGAGGGATAATCTTCCCATGGAAGGGACACTGCCGAGGACAGTAGGGTGGTGGGAGGGCAGCAAACCAGGAGGGACCACGTGCTCTAGTCACCACCCACCACAGCCAGGACCAGGCAGGCGGCAAGGACAGCCTGCAGTGACAGGTACTCTGAGCAGCAGCGGTGTGGGGCAGGCGGGATGGGCACTGCCCCTCAGGGAGCGGGCCCTGCCCAGGGAGGGGGCAGAATGCCCAGGGCAGGGTCAGCAGACAGGGGTACTTCCATGGGGGGGGAGACTGCTCCGCAGCACCGAGGTGGAGGCGGAAGGCGCCGGCTCCTTCCTCCGAGCCGTCCTCCCCTGAGCCGCCCGCCAGCCTCTCCTCCGAGGCCAGGCCTCACCTTGAGCCAGTCCTGGTGATCACAGAGCCGCCCGCCGGCCTGTCCTCTGAGCCGTCCTCCCCTCTGAGCCGCCCCCATTGGCCTGTCCTCCAAGCCGTCCCCTGAGCCAACCACCGGCCACCCCGCCGAGCCCGGGCCTCACCTTGAGCCGGTCCTGGCGCTCACAGAGCCGCCCGTCGGGCCGCAGGGCGCGGCATCGGTGCTGCACCGGCTCGAAGCGTCCCGCGAAGGTGATGTGGCGGCTGCGCAGCATCTCGGAGACGTCCGCATTGTCCACCTCCTCGTCCACCTCGCTGGGCTTCCAGAAGCGATGCTGAGAGTCAGCTCTGGAAGGCCAAGCCAGATCTGCTCGGGACCCTGTGTGTGGACCACCTCGCCCAGCAGAGAGACCCCAGACCCCCACCCAGAGCACCCCGCCCAGCATAGAGGTGAGGGTACAGAGACCCCACACCCACAGAGCACCCCACCCAGCATAGAGGTGAGAGTATAGAGACCCCAGACCCCCACCCAGAGCACCCCGCCCAGCATAGAGGTGAGAGTATAGAGACCCCAGACCCCCACCCAGAGCACCCCGCCCAGCATAGAGGTGAGGGTACAGAGACCCAAGACCCCCACACCCAGAGCACCCCACCCAGCATAGAGGTGAGAGTATAGAGACCCCAGACCCCCACCCAGAGCACCCCACCCAGCATAGAGGTGAGGGTACAGAGACCCCAGACCCACACCCAGAGCACCCCGCCCAGCACAGGGGTGAGGACATGCATCGGGTTGAGAGCACAGTGACCCCAGACTCTGGTCCACAGTGCACACTCTTCCCAGTCACCCAGGGGCCTACACTGGGGCATGGCTAAAGACCCCAGAGCCCCTCCACCGAGGGAAGGGCAAAGGTTGACCCCTGAGATCTCTCAAGGTCACCTGGTCTAATGTACGCTCTGGTCAGCCCAAGTTAAAGTCCTGACAGCAACATGAACTAGGCATGCAGCTGGTAGACAGATTGTCTATGATCTTTTTAACTCGCTCCAGTCAGGGCCCCTCCCACCTGGTCACCCAGCACCCAGTCAGGGCCCCT
>NW_006399879.1:3916391-3917478 GCF_000299155.1 Elephantulus edwardii | reverse complement strand
GCCCCTTCCACCTGGTCACCCAGCACCCAGTCAGGGCCCCTCCTACCTGGTCACCCAGCCCCAAGAAGGTGAAGTGGTACTGAGACACCAGCCTTGCATGCTCAGGTGACCAGGGACCCTTTCCATGCTCCCCTGCCCCCACCTATATCCTGAGGGCTGTGGAAAGGTCAGGTCCCCTGAGAGGAAACCCCTCCACTTGTGACTGGACATGGTAAGGGAGGTCAGATAACCACAGCTGCCCCCACTGGCCACTCCAGGCCATCCCACCGGGGCCCTCCCGCTCCCTCTGCTAGCCACACAGCCGATCAGCACAGGTACCACCCAGGTACCTCCTAGGAGCCCAGCACCCAATGTGGAGAAGGCGGCAGGTGGGAGAGGGTGGGCGGCTACAGGTGTCTGCAGGCGCAGCTGCAGCCAGGACAGCGCTCTAGAAACCCACCTCCCCAGACGTCAGGGCAGGTGCTGGCACAGAGGCCCGGGACGGCCACCAGCCTGGATGCAATGCAAAGGGAGGGGTCCGTACCTGCCTGAGAGCTCTGGTGTGGGCACGCCTTCATGGTACAGGGGTCTGCGTGGCCCCTGACCAGATCTTTAAGGCCCAGGGGTCCACTAGGAAGGCAGACACACCTATACTCACTTGAGAACCTTCCCAGCCATCGTCTGCTCCTGGCCCCAGGAGCACAGGTCCACTCCAAATGGCACCACGGGCGCTCGGGACCGCTCTGCTTCCAGCTTCTGGGCCTCGTCGGGTGCCAGCACCGCCCTGGAGGAACTACAGCACACGGCAGGGCTTGGGGGCTCGCCACAGGCTCCCAAGTCCCCCTCTGCTGGGCTGCGCCTTCTTGAGGTACCAACAGGCTTCCAGCGTCAACACAGGACTCACAGTAAAATGTGTCCACTACAGGGCCACCACAGGACGCGGCCTGGGTGGCACTAGGATGAGGGGGCAGCAGGTCACAGGCAGCCTCATCTGGTCCCAGGCCCCATCATCAGTTCTGGGGTCACAGGCAGCCTCACCCCAGCCCCTCCACTCAATCCTGAGGTCACTGGCAGCCTTGTCCAGGTCCAGGCCCCACCATCGGTCTGG
>NW_006399879.1:3915688-3915958 GCF_000299155.1 Elephantulus edwardii | reverse complement strand
TCAGACCTGAGGTCACTGGCGGCCTTGTCCAGCCCCAGTCCCCACCGTCAGACCTGAGGTCACTGGCGGCCTTGTCCAGTCCCCACCGTCAGACCTGAGGTCACTGGCGGCCTTGTCCAGGCCCCACCATCAGTCTGGAGACAATGGCGGCCTTGTCCAGTCCCCACCGTCAGACCTGAGGTCACTGGCGGCCTTGTCCAGGCCCCACCATCGGTCTGGGGACAATGGAAGCCTTGTCCAGGCCCCACCGTCAGACCTGAGGTCACTGGC
>NW_006399879.1:3897636-3914704 GCF_000299155.1 Elephantulus edwardii | reverse complement strand
CCCCACCGTCAGACCTGAGGTCACTGGCGGCCTTGTCCAGCCCCACCATCGGTCTGGGGACAATGGCAGCTCTGCCTACTAGTCCTTGGCACTAACGACAAGGAGGAACACCTGGTCCTCACCTGACCCGACAGAGCGGAAAGGGCCTCTGTCACCAACACCCCGCCGGCCCCACTGTCCTCTGGCCCACGTGGCCCTAGCTAGAGGGACTAGGTACCCTCTGTTCCCAGCAGGCTGTCTGCGGCATCATCCGAGCTGTCTTCCAAGAGGCGTCAAGGCAGGTGCTGGGCACCCGACCGAGAAGGTGCACTGTGGGGTGCAGGTGGGTCAGCAGGCAGTGCATGGCAAGGGGCACTTGAGTCACCTGGTGGGTGGGGGCGGAGGCAACTTGTCTCGGAGGCGTCGCAGCTGGGCGGCTGCAGAGGTGGGGTCCGATGCCTCCTCGTCCCTCCTCGCACTTGGGCGCGAGCCATGAGCCGCAGATGCCCCCGGCAGGCCTTTCCTCAGGGTCTGGACAGGGGCTACGGGGTCCAGTCCTGGAATAAGAGACAAGGGTCAGCTTGCATGCCCCTCCATGCTGCTTAGAGCCCTGCACCCCACCCGGAGCTCCTGGGGCAGGGAGGGGCCGGTGCTCATCCCGGCCCTGAAGGCCGGAGACCTGGCTGCTATGCTGTGGAGGGGTCTGGACTGGCTCTGGGCTGCCTGCCCACAGGCTTCCTGCCCCTTCAGCATCTCTCAGAGAAGCTACGGAGGGCCACACATTCTCCCAGTGTCTTCTGGTCTCTCTGTTCAGCCCTTTCTAGCTGTTGTGCCAGGTGGTGTCCAGGAGCTGAACTGGCCAAGGGCATGAGAGACACGAGGGTGTGGATCGGAACACCCAATACTCTCCACCAGAGGGCAGCCCCTGCCTCCTGAAACCCAGCAGAGGACACGTCCAGGGCTGTGTCCTGAGTCCTCCCTTCTGCAGTTGCCATGCAGCCAAGGGTGGTCCCAGCTCTGTGGGACCCTACGGGGGAGGCTGAAACACCCCCGAACTCAGTGCACACGAAAGGAGGGAGACATCTACAACCAGGAGAAGATAAAGTAGATGAATGGGACCTTCTAAGAATCAAATCCCTATGCACATCCAAAAACTTCTCCAACAGGGTAAAAAGGGAAGCCACAAACTGGGGAAAAGTATTTGGTAATGACATGTCAGATAAGGGACTTATATCTAGAATTTATAAAATAGATGATCACCACAAGATAAAGGTAAACAAACTAATTGAAAAATGGGCACAGGATATGAACAGACATTTCACCAAAAAAAACATTCAGATGGCCAACAAGCACATGAACAAATGTTCAAAATCCCTAGCTCTAAGAGAGATGCAAATCAAGACAACTATGAGATATCATCTCACCCCAGTCAGAATAGCAAAATTTAATAGAACAGCAAACAACCAATGCTGGTGAGGTGTGGAGAAACTGGAACACTTACTCACTGCTGGTGGGGAGTGTAAAATGGTGCAACCATTAACGGAAGGTGGTATGGCACTTTCTCAAAAAGTTGGAAGTAGAAATACCATTTGACCCAGCGATTCTACCAGTGGGAATATACCCCAAAGAGAACATAACTGACATCCAAGCAGATAGATGCACACCCATGTTCATCGCGGCTTTGTTCACAACAGCAAGGAGTTAGAAACACCCTGAGTGCCCATCAACAAACGAATGGTAGAGAAGCTGTGGTATATTCACACAATGGAATACTACTCTGCATTGAAAAACAAGGAACTCATGAAATATTATTCACAATGGGTGATCCTGGAGGATATTACGCTGAGTGAAGTATCTCAGTCACAAAAGGACAAATATTGCATAGTACCACTGTTGTAAAACAGGACTGACATCAGGGTTGGGGCGAGACTGAGAAAGATGGGTTCAAAAATGTATACTGCATTGAAACAGATGAGGGAGAAAATGGTTTAAAAGGGATATGTGATTAGGTATTTTTGTTAGGACAGGAGTCTAGAACGAAAGCTGCATAGTAGAGTGGACTTGGGGGAAGGGATTGTATAACAATGAAATAATTTTTCTTACACTTTTCCAAGAGAAGAGTGTACTGGGGTCAAGGGGTGGGCAGCGAGAAAAGTGCAACAATGAACTGAATGGAAATCCAAAGTCTCTGTAGATTTTCATGAAAATCAGTAAAAAAAAGCTAAAAAGAAAATAAAGAAAGGAGGGAGACAAACCAATACACACCACAAGCAGCTGGCAGCCCAGGTGAGCAAGGGCATTCCACACAGCCGGTTACACGGTCGTCAAAAGATACAGGAAGCCGCAGGGAACAGCAGAATGTAGAAACCAGAGGAAGGGGAGGATGTGGAAGAGTAGAGGTGAAGTGAAGACTCAGCCCAGGGCTGGGCTGCAGAGCAGAACGGGGCGAGGAGTGGACACCCAGACACTGAGCTGGGAGCGAACCAGGAAGCAGCCTTTCAAGTCGAGAGGTACAAGTACTGACATCCTCAGTACTGGGGTCCCAGCAGCGTAGGAAAAGTAAACAGGGTGTAGAAAACAGCCTAAGATGTAACGAGCTAGAATCATCCCTGGATCAGAGGACTTGGAAGGGCTCACTGAGCACCCAAGAAGAGACAGCCACCATGTCTGACGGACCCCAGCTGACAGACCATGGGTGACAGACTATGGCGGGACGGACCATGGCTGGAAGGACCACTGATGAACGGACCACAGCTGGACAGACCATGGATGGACAGACCATGGGTGACAGACTATGGTGGGACGGACCATGGCTGGACAGACCATGGCTGGAAGGACCACTGCTGAACGGGCCACAGCTGGACAGACCATGGATGGACAGACCATGGGTGACAGACTATGGTGGGACGGACCATGGCTGGAAGGACCATGGCTGGAAGGACCACTGCTGAACGAACCACAGCTGGACAGACCATGGCTGACGGACCAAGGCTGGACGGACTGCAGGCTATGAGATTTACACACAAGACAGCAAAACCTGGGGAAACCTCTCAAGAGAAAAAGCCAAGGCTCACAAAGAAATAAACCCTCCCTGGACATCAGCATTCTCAACAGCAGTGAGGCCGGAAGGTGGTTTAGGAAGGTCACTTTGAAAGCACTGAGGGAAGATAGTCACAGACTTTGATACCCAGCTAAACTGGCACTTCCCAAGCAAGGCTAACCAGTCATCCGTGGAGGAGCCAACCCTCAGAGGTGCTGCCCGAGGACCTGCTGCCCGAGGACCTACTGCCTGAGGACCTGCTGCCCGAGGACCTGCTGCCCGAGGACCTGCTGCCTGAGGACCTGCTGCCTGAGGACCTACTGCGGAAGCTCTCAGAGCAGCACTGGACCAAGAAGAGAAGGCATTCAAACCGAGTGCGTTCTCTGCAGATCTTACTGTCCACAAAAAAAAAAAAAGAAAAAAGAAAAAAAAAAAGAGTATCTGGAATCATTCAGAACAACACCCAGTTCTCAAAGCAGCAGTTCCAGGAGACAAAAAAATAAGCTAATTATGGATGATCTGTAGAACTCTACTAAAAAGCCTAGATACTGCAAACATTCTACCCAACACATTCCTTTCAAACATGCATAGAAAACGGATGAAATCCATCAGGTTTATGTTACGGAGAAACTACAATAACATCTGAAGAGGCAACCTCAGTCAGACGATGCTCTCTGAATTCCCATGGCTAGAGAGCCCTGGGTCTGACGGCTCATGCACTTTATACACAAGCGTCCTCTCTCTCTCTCATGCATATACAGACGGAACAAAATCAGCTGCCAATGAGTCAGGTCCCGCTCCTAAACCCTACAGGATAGAGAAGAACTGCACATACAGTTTACCCAACTATAGTCTTTGATTCACTATCAATAAATACCCTTGCTACCAGCGGTCAGGAGACCAGAAGACGTATTGTATTGGAACAGTATGCAGTCAGCGACCTCTCCAAATTATTGAGGAGCAATGATGTCAGCTCAAAGACTAAGGTGTGCCTGATCTAAGCCATGGTCTTTCCAATCACCTACAACGCAGCTGAAAGCTGGACAAGTAACAACAAAAGAATGGATGCCACTGAGCTGCGGTGATGGACAAGAGTACTGAATATTCATGGGCTTCCAAAAGAGCATGCTTCTGAGAAATGGAGGATGATAAGAGAATGATGAACCCGTGGCTGCACAACGGGGGTGTGTCAGAGAGAGAGAGAGAGAGAGAGAGAGAGATTCCATACAGTGGAAAAGAACTTGTTTGAATTACATTCAAATGTTTGGTGGAAGCGGAACTTGTAAATGAAGCTGGGCCTTAGGCTGAGATTTCTGCACAGTCTTAAAGGGCAGTGAGGTTTCTCCTTGCGGCTTATAGTAAAATGCAAAGGCAAAGAGATGGACTTGAAAATGAACTGTGCAAAAAGGAAGTGAGAACTCAGAGATCTGGGAAATTCCATGGTGTGCACTAAGGGCACGTGCCCTCAAACTGTCATCACAGTGACTCTGTCTTCTGTTAAAGCGTTTCCCTCAAGGAAATAAGAACCATTTGAGAGCAGAGTAACTCGGAGAACTAGTGGGCCTCTGAGAGCTCTGGTGGCTGAGCCTGCAGGAAGCCGGGCTACTAGCCCGGCCAGGGCTGTGGACAGAACACAGAACACGGGCTAACTGTGCTTTAATGGGTCAGAGCCTCACCAATTAGGTTTTGGAGTTCAGGGTGGCAATTGGTTGGGCCAAGAGGATGGGGCCATTCACCAAAGATGAGGAGACAGGGCTGCCATGGCCACTGGCAGAAGAGCGGAGTCTCCCAGGGTCAAAAGGACGGGGTCACCCCTTATGGACCAGGAGGACAAATCACCCAAATCCAGTGGGGTAAGTGGGCGTACGAGAGGCCTTGAAGGTGGGCCTCCACCCCGGGCTGTGGGGTCGTCCACCAGCCGCTGAGGGCATGGTCCACATCAGTGCCTACTGGACAATTATGCTAATCACATCTCACTTATAGAAACTTCTCAACTCTCCCACTTATCATTTCAGCAAAGAAACTGAGGCAGGTGACAACATAGTCAGCCCAGACACACTCATACCCCCCCCCCGCCCCAACCGAGGGGAGGCAAGACTGATAAGTGAACAATGTGACATTTAGAGAGATACAATCACAGCCGAAGGATCAATACAAGAATTCCTAAGAGTTACAAGAATGAAATATATTTTTCATTGATTTGTTGTTTTAGACCATTAAAAAGATGGGTAAGCGTGTTAAAGCAGGGTAAATACTCTGGGTACAGAAACACCCCACCGTCCTTACACTGTTGAAGAAAATCAATCCCACTGACATATTTCCAAAGTGAAAAATCCCCAGAGCTGACAGCACCCGGGCCTGCAAGTGAGCATTTCCAGGAGGTCCGAGGGCACCCATGGCCAAGCGAGAGGCCTCTCGCCATGGCCAGCCCCAAGGGCCCCTGTGCCCCGGGTCCTCGCCGCCACAGAGCCCTCTCAGGGCGCACCTCACTCCCAGGCGAGTTTACAAAGAGCCATACAAACCCCACTTGCCCGCTTCTGTTTGAATGACCAGGCAGCACCCACTTGCCGGCAGCGGGCGTGCAGACAGTGCCGAGGGGCGATCGATGGGAGGAAATGGGGGGGCCGTCTGCGAAGTTAGGCTGCTGCACTGCCATTATTGATTTTACCTAGTTCAGCTGGCCTTGTAATTAAAATGTAAATTCGAGAAAGAGATTATGTCCTGACAGAAATGGTGGGATTAAGGGGAAGATAAAAGCCCCTCAGTGCAAATTCAGAGCAAGGAATGAGCAAAAAAGAGCACTGCGCTTCTGCAGCCGAATGATTTACCCACCACGGGAACTGGAAACCCAGCGGGAGAGATGGCCTGGGCCTGCCGCCCAGTGGACCCCCGCCGCTGCCTGATCCCTGAATTCTCACACATCTGAGAGATGAAGCTATGGGGCATGGGGAGCCACCCACCGTCGTCCCTGACTGGGGGTCCATACCCACCCAGGGCATCATGGGGCCAGCAACCCACCGACGTCCCTTCTCACACATCTGAGAGATGAAGCTATGGGGCATGGGGAGCCACCCACCGTCGTCCCTGACTGGGGGTCCGTACCCACCCAGGGCATCATGGGGCCAGCAACCCACCGACATCCCTGACTGGGGGTCCGTACCCACCCAGGACATCACGGGGCCAGTGACCCACCATCATCCCTGACTGGGGGTCCGTACCCACTCAGCACATCACGGGGCCAGCGACCCACCGTCATCCCTGACTGAGGGTCTGTACCCAGGACATCATGGGGCCAGTGACCCGCCTCATCTCTGCTCAAAGCCTCTTCACCCCGGGGACTGACCCCAGGTTAATAGCCCACATCTGGGACCTCTACCTGGTGGATGCTGTGTGACCTCAGCACAGAGGGCCCAGCAGGCCCGCAGCCTCTGTCTACATGGGACAGTCACCCCTCTCGGGAACCCCTGGCCTTAGCTTGGGCGGCAGCTACTGCTCTGCCCTAGTCTTGTTCCCTGCACCCCAGTGCCTGAAGTGCCTGTGCTGGTCTCCTGCCTGCTGCTGTGTGCTGCCCGGGGCCTGCTGGGGCCACCTCAGATGACAGAGAGGCTGCCCTGTCCTACAGCGTCCACACCTCAGTGAACACCTGGGCCGCAGCTGGGCATTATGCCTTCCCTGGTCTTGACTCTCTGACAGACAGGGGCATGTTGGCTGCACATGAAGCTGTGCTCAAAGTCCTCTTGTCCCCGGCCACCTTCGACAGGCGTGCCTGCAGTGGGCACTGGAGGCATGGCCTCCGAAGGTGGACAGTCATACGGAGCAAGTCAGGGCTGTCCAGCCGGTAGCCTCCCTCCACCCGGGGACTCCTCCGTGTGTGGGCCTCAGCATGGCGTGACTGCCGCAGAGCTGTCAGCCTCAAACACCAGCTACCAAGGTGCACGCAGACGGCCACTCCTGCTCCATCCGAGCTCTGCTGGCCGCAGCCCCGACACTCCACACACCCCACCATGGGGCTCGGCTGGGTCCCGACGCGTCACCTCCCCCAGGCGGCTGACCAGTGCTGCCCATTTGTACTTCAGCCTCCTCGGGGGTTGACGCCGGGAGCCAGGCAACAGCACCTGTCTTATTACTGCTGCTGACCACACGGCCAGGCGGACCCTTGTCATTCCTCACACAAGGACAAGCTCCCTGCAGCGAGTTACTTCTGGCCACGCTCCACAGTGAGAGCGTGGACGCAGGTGAAAAGCAGCAGAAGTGCTTCGGTGAATCAAACATCACACTCGGCACTTCTGGGGAACCCAGTCCGGGCTGATAGCTTCACACCGTCTGTGATAAGAGCCCTGAAGCCGTCAGAGCAGGGACGTTCTCGGGGTCCTCGGGAACATTCCGATGCCAAGACACTAACAGAACTCCCAGCTGAGGGCCGATGCCCACTCCAGGGCTCCGGAAGACAGCCGGGAAGGGGTACTCTGGCCAGTGGGCAGGCCCCTTGCCTCTGCTGAGCACCTGGACGGATGAGGTGGGAGCGAGGACGCAGCACCACTGGGGATGGACAGTGTCTGGACAGACATGCCATGAGCCCCCGGCTTTAGCCCACAGGCTCTTGTCCCAGCTGCCCCCACCCTGCGCAGGGGTGGACTTGGGCCTGAGGTGCCTCTTCAGGAGCCAGCAGAGGACACAAAGGAGCCCAGCGGGAGGGGGGCAGAGGTCGGCCTGGGTGTGGGGAACAGTGGCCACTGCACCTTCTAGGGCCTGGTGCTACGTGTGTGGACACAGCAGTGGCTCCCAGGGGACACTGGCCAAGGGACCTGCCACCCTTCTAGGATAGAGGCAGAGGAAACCGGGAGCCGGGCAAAAGGTGATTTCTGGTGGAAGCGGAGTCAGGAAGGACCAACTGGAGAGCGTGGAGTCAGAGGGAGACTTCAGGAAAAGAAGGCGCCAGAATGGAGCAGGAAGGTCCAGGCAATGGGTGGAAGGGTCTGGAAGGCTGAGGTGGAGCCGGTGAGGGGGCGGGGCTGCCTCACACAGGAGGGGTGTGTGTGTGTGTGTGTGGGGGGGGTGTCCATCTGTCCGTGCACCATGCCCTCCCCATCACCACCTTGCACAGGAAGCCCTGGAGGGCAGGAAGCCGTCCTAACAGCACCCCCCGTTGGAAAGGGGGCACAGGCGGGGAGGCAGCCAGCATGGGGTTACTCAGCAGGCCCAGTGGAGGCCACCTTACTGGATGCCGGGCACACGCTGACCCCCAGGTGCTTGGCCGGTGGAAGCCCAGGTCCCCCTGCACCACGGCCGGGCCGCGTGGCCCCAGAGAACGCAGGTGCAGGAGTAAACAGGCCTGTACAAATGGAAGGTCGTTAAAAGTCTGGTCATGTTAATTTGGCATGACACCCCTAATGGGTTATATCTTCACACTTGAGTTGCCTAATCATCTAAATTCTTTTAACAAATTTACATTTCATCTTACAGACTCCGACTCAAATCGACTTGTCTAATTCGCCACAAAAGCCCCGGCCTTGTTATTTGATTCCTCTCTGTGCAACACCCAGCCCACCCCATGCGGCCGGTCAGCCATCCGAGGGGCCTGGGGCTGACCACCCGACCCCGCGCAGCCACTATCCACACGTGCAGGACACGGTGCCCACCCCATGCAGCCCCTGCTCGATCAGTCATCTGAGGAGCCTGGGGTGACCACTCGTCCCCGCACAGCCACTATGCACACGTGCAGGACACGGGGGTGGAAACGCTCCTACAAAGGAACCTGTGTGTCACCGGGACAAGTCACGTGTAAGCAGGTGTCTGGGTGGAGGTGGGAATCCTGACCTCAGAAGCAGCAGAAGGGCTATGTCTGGCAGCCCCGCCCACACCTCCCTCCAGCTGGAAGACCCCACCCGCCACTAAAACTGCGAGTCCACTGCCCTTTTAAGGACACCCAGCTAAGAGCAATGGCGGCGCAGGGGGTTACGTGCTGGGCCACTGGCCAAGGGGCAGCAGCACAGACCGATCACCTGTTCACCAGGAAAGATGCAGCAGTCCGCTCCCTCCGGGGCCCACGGCTTGCGGAACCCCGGCCCGCGGAGCCACGACCTGCAGATCCCGGGCAGCTCCAGTCCATGCTGCAAGGTCGCGTGCCTCGGTGCCCACGTGAAGGCAGGAAGCGTGCATGAGTGCGTGCCTACCTGCGTGTGAGCCTGCATGTGCGCGTCGTGCGTGTGCTTGTGCCCGCCCGGGGAGCGGCACGTGGCGGGAGGCCTGCCATCCACCCACGGTCCGGGCACAGTCCCGCAGCTGAGAGCCAGGCAGCCTGTGCTGGGGTGCACTGGAGCCCCCCACGGGGAATCTGAGGCGGGCAGCCAGGACCCACTGCCCTGCAGGTGCCCCGCAGGTGCCCAAACCTACAAAGGGCTTCCGCTGGGAATCCGAGGCGGGTGGCCAGGACCAGGTGCCTCGCAGGTGCCCACCCCTGCAAAGGGCTCCTCCTCCGGAAGGGCTCACTGGGGGGGTCACGTCCACCCACAGCCCATGCTCCTGGCCCAAGGCCTACAGTGTCGGCAGGACGTGAGCGGAGGTCGTGGGGGCACCACGCACCACAGAAGAGGCCATGTGCTACAACCAGAGACCCTGGACTCCCGGGAACCACCCCTAAACAGGGACAACCCACCCCTGCCTCTCCAGCTGGTCCTGCCCTACCCAGAACCCTCAGAGCACACAGCTCTCCTGCCTTGGGGCTCCACACCACACCAGCACCTCTCAGCTAGGCCACCCCCACATCAAGGATGTGTGTACCTTCTCATACCCCAAAGTCCAACATCAAACCAAACCACAAATTAGACCCTCGCTCCCCAGGCCTTTCACCCCTCCCTGGGCTGTGCCCCTAGGCCGCTCATCCCCTCCCCGAGGTCACCTCCCTGGGTTGTTCCCCAAGGCCTCTCCCCCTCTCCCCAAGGCCACCTGCCCTAGGCTGTTGTCTGCCCCACCCCACTCTGGGAGGGGTCTGCCTGTCCCAGCCGCACCCGCACCCCCACCCCAGGGAGCCCTGTCCCCCCTCAATCCCTGGCACTCACCGTATTCTGCCCGCAGATGGTCAGGGATGTGGGGCTCGTAACCTTCCTTCTCTGGAACCTCTACAAAGTCGTCCTCCTCGTCCTCGCTGCCGTCCCCCATGACGGCCACCTAGGGAGACAACCCGCCCATGAGCTCCACATGCATGCAGACCTGCCGGCCAGCCACTCCGGGGTCTCCGCTCTCCAGGACACTGCTCTCCAGCAGAGGACTTAAGCACCCTCTAACCGGAGGAGGTGCGTGCTGGGGTCCCCAATGCCACTCTGGTTCCTGAAAGAATCCATCCCCTCCTGCTTCCCACAGCAATGCCAGCCAAGCCAGATGAGGACCAAGGGGCCAGGACAGAGGGTGGCCAGTCTATGGGCACAGCCGTAAGAAGTCCACGACGAAACCACAAATTAGAACACCTGCAACCTCACCCCCCCCCACGTGTCTTCTAACGGGTGGGCACACTTCTTTTTAAAAGTGCCCAGTAAAACAGCGATATCACCCGTGTAAAGTAGCCCCGCGGCCTAGGCAACAGTGAACATTTTCACAGGAATTAGGTACCAGACCTGCGGGGTGCAGGTGACCAAGCCATCTGCACCCTAGCATAGCAGTCGCCCTGACTTAAAACGGTTGCGCTGTGTGAGCGTGTGACACTGCCACGGCCAGATGGACACCAAGGGGCCCGGACATGGGCTCAGAGGGTGGCCTGCCTGTCGGCACGGCCCAGGAGCTGTCCCATCAGAGGACCCGTTTTCCTGAGTCTTTCCTGACCCTGAACTGTACCCTATTACCTGACACAGTGCCCACAGCAAAGGGCTCAAGTGTGTCAGCGACGAAGAGGACAGCATGGGCTCTGTTGTCTGTGGCCTCACGGAGTCTTACTCAACTCGATGGCACCTAACAACAACTTCTCCTATGAAGCCTATAACCATGTAGTAGTTAATAATAAAGACAGCCGTCACCCGGTTCTCAGGACAGGCAGACTCGGAGAGACAAGGCCAGCCGCTGCACCAGGCCCTCCCCAGTGTGGGTGCAGGTGCACTGCCCAGGCAGACGACAAGTGACAGGCACTCGGAGCGTTTGTCCTTACGTGCTGAACGGTGAGCACCCCCCAGGGCAGAGCTGCTCGACACCTGTGAGCAGGGCCTGTCAGCCCCTAACAACGTCTAACAACGTCACGGCCGAGTACAAAGCGGCAGAGGGCAGACATGCTCGGCACTCCTACGTCCACACTGATTCCCTGCAGCACACAGGAACCCGGGCCGACCTGCACCGTCCGCACTGCCTCTGCTCAGCTCGCCCACCGCAGCAGCTCCTGCTGCAGCCTCCTCTCACTGGGGGGCTTCCTCCTTCACTGACTCCCCACCGTTCCCAGCAGGACCCCTAGCCATTTCCCTCCTCACAACAGGAGATGGAGTCTCCTCGCCTCCTGCACCTCTTCAACCCCGATTCGTCTGTTCTTTTGGCCGTCCGTGGGGTAGCCAGGACTCTTCGCCAACACCACAGTTCAAAGACAGCAATTCTCTCTCGGTCTCCTTACTCGTTGTTCAAGGTTCACATGCACACGGAGCAAATGAAAATACTCTAGACAGCATTGGTCAGCTGCATTGGCCTTAATCTTGAGCACGTTAAAGAGGTCCCTGCAGACCTGCCCAACGTAATACGTCACGTTCTTGACTGCCGTTTCCATGGGTGTCGATTATGGACGCAAGACTGTGCCCTGGGTGAACACAAAATCCCTATGACTTGTTTACTGAGATATTTGCTTTATTGCAGTGGTTTGGACTTGAACCTGCAATAGACGCAAGATATCGAGAAGGGGAGACCTGTGAGAACAGCACCGACTGAGAACAGATGACAGGCCCTTTCACAATCTGCCAGCAAAACTCTGAACAGCTCAACCCTGCCGACTGGACCTCACATGCACACAGAGATGGGACGTGTCCTAAACAGAGCGAGAGCTCTCCCAGAGCCCGAGGCCCAGGCTGGTCTGGGGTGTGGCCAGGCCCCAGCTGCCCTCCTGCCACGTGCGGTGGACTCCCGGGCGTCAGAAGCCACACCTGGCTGTACCTGCAGGCGGTGCCAGCGTCAGCACCCTGCCCCAGACGCGTAATCAGATGCAAATGTGTCGTGTTTGGGCACGGCCCCCGCGGTGCATCTGGGAGCCACCGGGGACATTAATCACGGGGCCCGTGAGTTTTGTTATCACTCTAACACTGATCAAAAGGGAAGCCTGTCTCCACCGCTGACCTGTGAAACGTCCCAATTATACTCTTTGGAAATGACAGGGGCACTTAACTCCCGAGCTGAGCAAATGACGACGATCAATCACGTTTGAATAACAATGAGCCGCGGACCTGAAAATTATTTTTGTATAGAATCTACCCAGGAATTTATGAAAGGTGCGAGGCAGCCAAGGTTCCCCGGCATTATGGCTCGCGGCTCGTGCCCTGCGTATCAAACACTAAACAGAATTTATGTGTTTTAATTTTCTAAAAGGTAGATGTGGGCCCGGTGCTACAATGCATAACATAACGCCAGATTTTAAATATGGGGGTCATTTTCATAAAGGATGGAGCTCCCCTGCACACACCCTTGAATTGCACTGGGGACTTTCCTTCCATTTCTTTTTCCTAAAAATATTTAACTGCTGAGCTAACTATTAGGAGTTATACCTCCTTTCTCCCAGTGAGACGGCTTCCTCCTGGGGTCAAGCCTGGAGCCCTGGGTGCCCCTTTGTCCCTAAAATGGTCCTGACAAGGATGTCCTCTCGCCATGCCTGGCCAAGCTGGCTAGGAACGGGCAGGCCATCAGCAAGCCTGTGACCACGCTGAGGCCACCGGCCCTCGTCTCACAGAAGCAGTTTTTCTTTGGGCTGACTACCTGGAGGTCCTCTGACAAAGGCTTTCCTCTGAAAACCCCAAGCTGACGGCAACAGTCCCTGTCCACCTTAGCGGCCACTCACATGCCTGCAGAGGAGTCCGGTCGCACTGCCACCACTGTATTCAGCTTGAAGGTTCCCCAGTCTCCCATTTGCTCACGAGTGGTGAACTCGGTTGTCAGGGAATCTGCAGTGCAGGCTGCCCCCCTGGGCCCTGGACACCACAATCTCTGTGGCTGAGGAGGGCAGGGAGGCAGGAAGAGGCCCTGACCCAAGGGCCTGCAGTCACAGCTGGGCACTCCTGAGACCTGGGGGCTGACACCCACGTGGCGGTACAGGAAGGACACCGCTGGACCAGGGCCCACGTCTCCCCGAGACCACCCTCTGAGTGTCCCTGCTGGGGAGAGGCCCACTTCCACTGCGAAAGAAGAACCACGGGAATCATTGAATGGTTCCTGATGGGAACAGGAGCCAGGCAACCTTCCCTCCAAGGTGAATGCCATGCCAGATGAAGCCAGTCCTGACAGACACGTGGGGACAGCCATGGCAGCGCTGGGCAGCATCTGGTGGCAGTCCTCTGGAGGCCACAGTTGGGGGGCTGCAGGTCTCAGGAGGCTGCTCTCGGCTGTGGGTCCGTCCTAAACCCATCCATTCTCCAGGGAGCTGTCCCTGGAGACAGTTTCCATGATGTCCAACTGAGAGAAGTCCCCAGGAACGGCCACCAGTGAGGGCTGAGCTATCCTTCCTATAAACAAATCGAGGCAGACCTCACCCCCCATCTGTGGAAAACAAGGCCCAGCCGGCACCCTGCTCCTGAAGGCCTGTGTCCTGGAGGAAGGGGGCCAGTCCACTAGTAGCAACAGGCCCCCTTGGGCCCGCCGAGTCCTGCACGGTGGCCAAGTGGCCAAGTGGGGGGCCCACAGTGACCAGGCGTCTGGACAGGAGTCTCGGGCTCCGGGCGGGTTTCCCACAAATTGATTCTTACCACAGTTAAAAGGATTTAGAAAAATGAGCCTCTGCGATCATAATTAAACAAGCAATAAAACGGCTAAAATATACAATGCAATCAGTTTACGGAGGGGACGGCGTGAGGACTAATTACTGGCGAGGGCCAGGGAAGAGGAAGCGCCACTCGCAGCCCCGTGGCTGCCCGCGCGCCCGGCCGGGGACTGCAGCTGGCCATTAAATAAATTCTGTACGATCTAATTAACTTGGCGCACAATCTCAATTACTTCTCACCCAAGAAATCACTTTTGTTCAGTTTTATGTGTGTCTGTTTCCCTTTCCTAAAAAAAAAAAATAAATAAATAAAAAAAAAATGATGTAAGGCGTCGTCAGACAAGTGGACTTAAACTTCATTTGTCTTTCAGCGGGCTTGATGGCTATGCATTTAAAAACCCATTCTATCTTATAAACTAAAAATTAAATGTACTCAGCTGTGATGGTCGTCGCTGCATCTGCTATTTATATGCTAATGCCCTCCCTGCAAGACCGTGCAAATTACCCCACCAGGCCGCTATCTCAGGCATCTACGGGCCACTGCCAGCCAGCACCTTCCCCAGGCCACTGCGGTCACAGCCACGTTGGCCACACTGACCATGGTGGGCCGGGCACACGGGACCCAGAGGCCAGCCAGCTCAGCCCACAAGACTGTCTCCTGAACCCAAAACTTCCAGAAATTATCCTAAAGCCATGATATTGTCCAAAATGACTGTCTTCTTTTGGAATTGATATTTGTTAAAAGGATTATTTACAGTAACATTGGGCAAGGCTGGAGAGGGGCAGCTTTCTCCTGATCAGCCTTGATGCTCATCTAACTTTAACCTACACAGAAATGAGATGTGGGACTCCTGGGTGATGCCCGCGCTGGCCACCGGTGTTCCTGGGACCCAGGCCTGGGCAAGTGCCGGGAGGTCAGGACATCCCCAGGCTGTGCTGGTGCTGGGAGGTGGGGAGAAGCCTAGCAACCAGCTCTCTGGGTCCAGGAAAGCAGCAGACAGCTGGCCGGGGGAGTGGGAGGGGACCCGGCACAGTCCGCTCCGGCACAGTCTGCTCTCCTGGGTGTCGCAGTGTTGGCTGTCCCTGCAGTCAGCTGTGGCCTACGTCCTGCGCGGCGGCTGTGTGGTTCGTTCCCACAGCACAGGGACCGGTTTAAGAAGTGCACTCGGGAGAAACGGCAGTGGTGCGTCTGCTTGAGCTGAACCTGACGCAGGACTGACGTGGCCTGCAACGGAGTGTGTAATCACCTCTTAGTTAGAGCAAGCTGCCATCTCCAGATCTAATAGGTCTCAGCCTGCTCCCAGCCAGGGTACCAGCTGTGGGAGAGGGAAAGGAGAGCAGGTGGGGCGGACAGATGGACAGACAAACAGAAACACAGCACAAGGGCGTGAGCTGTGGGAGAGGGAAAGGAGAGCAGGTGGGGCGGACAGATGGATGGACACGGACAGACAAACACAGAAACACAGCATGAGGGCGTCAGCTGTGGGAGAGGGAAAGAGAGGAGGTGGACAGACTGATGGATGGACAAACCACACACAGCATGAGGGCGCAAGCTGTGGAAGGGGGGAAGGGGAGCAGGTGGATCAATGGACGGACGGACACACACCCCAGGGCATGAGCTGTGGGAGGGAGGAACGGGAGCGAGTGGATGGATGGATGGACAGACACAGACACAGACACACATACACACTCTCTCACCTGCTCCTCTGAACTGGCCCTGCAGGATGGGGCCCCAAGTCTCCCTGCTCCTCCGGGCTGACCTCAAGGGATGGGCACCCAGGCCCCGGCCTCCCTGCTCCTCTGGGCTGACCCTGCATGATTAGACCCCAGGCCTCCCCGCTTCTCCAGGCCAACCTCTGGAGGCTGCTTGGCCTTCAGGTGATGGAAGGCGGTGCGCCTGCGGGAAGGTTGTTTACAGCCTGCTGCAGTACAAGGTTCCCTGATAGACGCTGGGTGATTTAGCCGCCAGTGCTCAGAGGTGCCTGACAAGGAGCCGCTCACCCCCACGCCTCTGCTTCCCTCCTTTCACCCACAGGAAGGCCACCTGCACGCGGGCCAGGCTGGGCAAGGCCTCCAGCCGCCGGGCCCACCCAGCACCTCCCCATCCAGCAGCCTTCAGCTGGGCACCAGGCCAGTGTCAGGTGGTGTGGTTGTGATGGGAGGCAGGTGAGTGGCTGCCACCAACAGGGCCATGTCTGGTCCAGACAGACTACTGCCCACTTCCGTGAGCAAGTTAGGATATGCCCATAGCAGAGAGGCAACCGGCAGCCAGGCCGCCTGGAGGTAAGGTGAGGGACCAAACCGAGAAAGTGCAGTGTCCACAGGGAGCAGCCTTCTAGACGAGCCACCTGATTAAAACACGAGTGAAGGGACGCGGCAGGCACTCCTAACACACTGACGCCTGAAGATTATTTGCTCTGACTTACGAGTGTGTGGGAAATTAATATTTTGTTAATTACACACTGCGAACTAATCGGCGACCTGAGCTCCATAATCAAACAGCAGGCAGTTAAAAGTTTGCCGAGGACCTTTATCAGCATAACGAATGGAGCGGGCGGTTCTTCCAGTGGCCCTGCAGCCGGCCGGAGCAGGGCCGCGGACTAAATCTGCCCAATGATCCTCTCTATCGATCCGCCCACGATTTATCCCCGGCCTCCTTCCAAACGGAACCGAGATGGATACACTCTATAAAACACACACTTAAACATATTTAAACCGGCCGGGATGTTTTTGTAAAGACGAAACATCTGTGTAAAAAAGAGAAACCACTTCACGTTGGGATCGATGGCAGCAGAGGGGCATTGTGGGGGTGTGGGGGCTGCGGGGGCCATGGGGACACAGGGGCCGCAGGGACACGGGGGCTATGGGTCACAGGAACTGTGGGGGTGGCGAGGGCTGCGGGGACACAGGAGTTGAAGGGCACAGGGGCCATGGGGACACGGGGGCTGTAGGTCACAGGAATTGTGGGGGTGTGGGGGCTGCGGGGGCTGTGGGGACACGGGGGCCGCGGGGACACGGGGGCAATGGGTCATAGGAACTGTGGGGGTGGCGAGGGCTGCGGGGACACAGGAGTTGAAGGACACAGGGGCCGCGGGGACACGGGGGCTGTAGGTCACAGGAACTGT
>NW_006399879.1:3896502-3897281 GCF_000299155.1 Elephantulus edwardii | reverse complement strand
GGGGCCACGGGGACACGGGGGCAATGGGTCACAGGAACTGTGGGGGTGGCGAGGGCTGCGGGGACACAGGAGTTGAGGGGCACAGGGGTCATGGGGACAGAGGGGCTGTGGGTCATAGGGATGGTGGCGGTCACGGGGGCTGTGGGTCACAGGAATTGTGGGTGTTTGGGGACTGTGGGGCACGGGGACTCAGGGGGCTTGGGAGCTGTAGGGGTCAGCATGGGGGTTGGAGGCCATGGGGCATGGGGGCTGTAGGGGCACAAGGACTGTGGGGGCATGGGGTCTGTCAAAGAACGAGAGCTGTTGGGGACATGGGGAGTTCCACTCCTGCCAGCATCCAGCCGCCTGGTCAGAGAGTAAGTGGGATGCAGCACCCTGTGGTCTGAGGGTCACTCGTGGTGTCGCACGGGCCGGCCCGACATGAGTTCAAACTCTGGCACTATTGGAATCACATTATTGAATTAGCACCCCCACCCTGGCCTGTTCTACACGCGGAGTTAACGACGCCCAGCCCTGGGGGGAGGGGGGACAAGGCGAGTGATTGAAACCCTCCGTAAATTTTACTTGAAAATGAGTGACAATGGCTGTTCATAATTCCTAATTAAAATTGGTCTAATTATTGCCAGCCGTCATTAGTGGGTGATGTGCCGTGTGCGGGGTGTTCTGCGTGTGCAGGGTGATGTGCCGTGTGCAGGGCGCTGTGCCGTGTGCAGGGTGTTCTGCGTGTGCAGGGCGCTGTGCCGTGTGCAGGGTGTTCTGCGTGTGCAGGGCGCTGTGCC
>NW_006399879.1:3891965-3896307 GCF_000299155.1 Elephantulus edwardii | reverse complement strand
CGTGTGCAGGGCGCTGTGCCGTGTGCAGGGTGTTCTGCGTGTGCAGGGCGCTGTGCCGTGTGCAGGGTGTTCTGCGTGTGCAGGGCGCTGTGCCATGTGCAGGGTGTTCTGTGCTGGTGCTCTGTGTGTGCCGGTGCTGTGCCGTGTGCAGGGTGATGTGCCGTGTGGGGTGCGAGCAGTGCTGAGATGCGCAGATACGGGGCTATTCCGGGAAGCGGCTCCCGAGGCCCGGAGCCAATCACGCCATCTCGGCCGAGAGAACCAGCACAATCCCCCAGGGCTCACGTCAGGCGCCTCTTCTCAATCAGCCAGTACAGAAGGGTCTAGAAAGTGTCCATTCAACTGACAGAGGAAGGTGATTTCCACCTTCCAATAACCAGTCACTGCAGCCTGACAGGCCCAGAAGCAAGGCAAGTGCCCATCACACAGCACAGGACAGTCCCCCAGGTCAGGGAGTGAGCAGAGTCCTACCACACAGCACAGGACAGCCCCCCAAGTCAGGGAGAGAGACCAGAGCCCCATCACACAGCACAGGACAACGCTCCCCTTAATCAGGGAGTGAGGCAAGCACCCTACCAAACAGCACAGGACAGTCCCCCCAAGTCAGAGAGCGAACCTGAGGCCCATCACACAGCACCACAACCCTCCCCCCCCAGGCCAGGGAGCAAGGCCAGCACCCCACCACACAGAACAGGAGAGTCCCCCAGGCAAATCAGCAATGGCAACTGACCGTGATGCCATGGAGGTCAGTCCAGTTCACCAACTGTGTCGCTGGGCACAGTGTCCCCAGCACTCTGCACGTGCGTCCTGCCTGGAGACACAATGGCCCCCTGGCCAGCACCTTCCCTGCACTTGCCTCTCAAGCCCTTGAGTGAAGAGTGGACGTTTTCCCAGTTGTCACTTCTAACCAATTGTCCAGAGCTGGTCTCCAAACATGCCGGGCCACAGACCTCCAATCTGCCAGTACAGAGCGTGGCAGTGTGCTCTCCACGCACTGAAAAACTCACGTGTCCCCAGTAGACACGTGGAGCACAGGACCCACTCCAACAGGGAGGTGGGGCAGCCGCTGAGCAGAAGCCTTGGTAGCAGCGCCCACAGGCCGTCCCATCTCCCTGCACCGGGCTGGGCTCTCACCAGCGCCCACAGGCCGTCCCCCCATCTCCCTGCGCCGGGCTGGGCTCTCACCAGCACCCACAGGCCGTCCCCCCATCTCCCTGCACCAGGCTGGGCTCTCACCAGAGCCCACAGGCCGTCCCCCCATCTCCCTGCGCCGGGCTGGGCTCTCACCAGCACCCACAGGCCGTCCCCCCATCTCCCTGCGCCGGGCTGGGCTCTCACCAGCACCCACAGGCCGTCCCCCCATCTCCCTCATAGTGCTGGGTAAGTGGTCCAGGTCCCCAGCATCCTGCTGACCACACTGCCATGGCTGCTTGGCTGACCCCTAAAGAAGTGGTGGGTGTGTCTATGGTGGGATGGGGCACACACAGGTAGCGTGGGGTCAGTGCCTGTGTGGCAGTGCCTCAGTATCCCCTGCCCATCACCCCATCTCCTCAAACCTCTGGCCACTGGAGACCCTGTGACAACAGAGCAGATGCTGCCCACCCAGTGCGGGAGGTGGACCAGGACACAGAAGCTGTGACAATGGCCTCGCCTCACTGAACGACCACAGCAGAGGGCACAGGAGGAGTCCTTTCCCTCTCAGGGGACCTTCCAAGACAGCAGCCCACATTCTGGGTCCCCTGGTGCCCAGGGGGGTCCTCGAGACAGCAGCCTGTGCTCTGGGTCCCCTCCCACTCAGGGGGACCCCCCAGGATAGCCGCCCACACTCTAGATCTCAGCCTATAGCCTGGAAGTCAAAGCCACCTGGCTTTGCACAAAAGTTCATTCCAGCCGTGACAGGACATCGTGCCTCCCTCCAGAACTAGAATCTCGGTCCTTGCCACCAGGAAAACTGTATTTTTGATCAAAAGTCATAAAATTAATTTCTTAGACGTTATACACCATAATGAAAACTCCAATAAAGTGCTGAGAGTGCTACATGCACACACGTGTACACAGAGCACACACACATATACAGAGCGCACACACGCGCACACAGAACACGCAGGCTGGACCGGCAAGGGCGGTCAGCGCACGGCCAGCCTCTCGGCCAGATGCAGAGACAGAGGCGCACGGCCGCCCTCTGCTGGTCCCAGGGAGGCTGCACACCGGGCTTGCTTTAACACACATCACAGCTGCCCTTGAAAACGGGGTTTACAGACCCCCTTCCTCTCCTTCGCTCCCCCTCCCACCTAGCCCTGTCCCCTGCTGCCTGACCCTCCACGGGGACACAGCGTGAACGTGAGGTCAGCCTCACGCTCTTCAAGGGAACGGCTCACGCTGGGTCCACTTTCCTGCACTCTAGTGGGGTCCGGCCACCCAGGGGGACTATGTACACCACGCCCACTCAGGGAATGACCCGGGGTGACGCTGCAGAGCAGATGGAAGCCAGCGCTCCCCCCTAAGTCCCGGGTGGCCCTGTCCAGCCCATCTCTGGGGCCCCGGAGCACGGAGCTGGGGCCTGCAGGTGGGGCCCGCTTGGCCTTCGCATGGCAGTGGCCCAGCCCCTCTGGATGACCACCGCACCAGGGACCAGGGCGTGCCTGGTGCCCAGGACTGAAGTCGGCCTCGCCCGTCCCGTCAGCCAGTGCGCCGAGGATACTCCTGTTCCCCTTAAGCCCTGCTGTGGCCCTCACCTCGTCCCTGACCAGGCTCGATGGCCCCACCTGTGACATGCAGCCCCAGCCCAGGGTCCCTGAGCCTCCAGGCCACCTCTCCCCCTTATGTGGCCTGCAGGCTCAGATGTCACTGGGGGCGGCCTGCCTCGGTCTCCATAACCAAGCGGACAGTGATCTAGAGGTTCCTTTGTGCAGCTGGACCCGCGCTCGTGTGGCCAGCAGTGTGGTCAAGGGGGGAGCTGCCCTCAGGGAGCTGGACAGCTGCTGCGCCCAATCCCTTGTGGCTCCTGGAGCAGAATTCAGTGAAGGGACCAGCAACCCAACACCCCAGATGGTGACCACCAGTGGGCAATGGCTCCACTTTCAGGAATCTTCCGAGGGTCAGCTTCAATGGGCGTGGGGGGGGGGGACATAGGCTCAGTGATGGTGCCCTGGCAGCTCGGAGCCATGGCCAGACCTTCTGACCCTTTCCCCCCTAGAAGCTTCCACCTGGTCCCTGTGGCAACACCCCCTCTTCCTGCACAGGACCCCTCAAAGTCGCTACCCAGGGAGGACACTGTCCCTTCTGCTTATAACCAGACACAGAGAGGACAGTCCAGACACCGCTTCACCGAGGACGCCAGCCTGGCCCCGCAGGGTCACTGGCAGCCCTGCTCTGGCTGGCCACCTGCGGACACTCACCGGCCTCGTGCAACCCTCCTGAGGTTGGATGTGAAGCTCCTCGTACCTCCTCATGGCCACCTCCAGCTCCGTCTTGAGGTCAATGGCCTGCTTCAGCCGCTGGTCATGGATACCGGCACGCGTGAACAGCTGTGAAACGAGGGGGTAGGTTATTGACGCCCAAAGCATGAGGCCCACCCGCCAAGGGGCTGACACACCCAGACAGAGGACACAGGGCTGAAGGCTCGAATGGGGCTGGCCCAGCGGAGGGCACGTGGACGGGCTCCCCGGGGTCACTCACCTCCTTCCATCAAGTGTCACCTTCCGTCCCCGAGTTCACCTCCTCCCACCTCCACCCGTCCCCAGGGTCACCTCCTCCCTCCCAAAGGGTCACACTCCCATTGCCAGGGCCACTTCCTCCTGTCCCAAGGGTCACCCCTTCTATTCCCAGTTACCTCCTCCTATCTTCAGGGTCACCTCCCATCCCAGGGTCACCTCCTCCTGTCTGAGGGTCCCATCTTGGTTCAGATACCCCAAAGGTTGGGACCATACGCTCTGCGGGCCCTCTGCTCAGAGCCTTAACTCCCACGGGCTCCCCGCTGATCCTCATCTCTGACCTCTCGCTGGGCCTGATTCACAGCCGAGTCCCTGCCCACAGGAACCCCAGAGTGTGGAGCACCCCGGGCCAGGCAGCTCCTCACCTGCACCCAGGAGCACACACAGGGCAGGAACTTGTTCTGGATGAGCTTGAGTGCGTCCTGGGCACTGTGCACCACGGCACTGTTGTCCTCATCTTCCTGCACTTGCAAGCTGCCTGCAACAGAAACGGGGGGTCAAGGGCGCCAGGAGCCCTCGGCACACGACCCTGACCACACAGCCTTGACCCTAGACCCCCGACCACAGAGCCCCGACGGCAGGGCCACAACCACACAGCCCTGAGAACACAGCCTCGACCACAAATTCTC
>NW_006399879.1:3879633-3891865 GCF_000299155.1 Elephantulus edwardii | reverse complement strand
TGAGAACACAGCCTCAACCACAAATTCTCGACCACAGAGCTCCAACCACCACAGCCCTGACCACAGGGCTCCAACCACCACAGCCCTGACCACAGAGCTCCAACCACCACAGCCCCGACCACAGAGCTCCAACCACTACGGCCCTGACCACAGGGCTCCAACCACCACAGCCCTGAGAACACAGCCTCAACCACAAATTCTCGACCACAGAGCTCCAACCACCACAGCCCCGACCACAGAGCTCCAACCACAAAGCCTCAACCAAAGAGCTCCAACCACACAGTCCCGAACACAGAGCCCCGACGGCAGGGCCACAACCACACAGCCCTGAGAACACAGCCTCGACCACAAATTCTCGACCACAGAGCTCCAACCACAAAGCCTCAACCAAAGAGCTCCAACCACCACAGCCCCAACCACAGAGCTCCAACCACTACGGCCCTGACCACAGGGCTCCAACCACACAGCCCTGAGAACACAGCCTCAACCACAGAGCTCCAACCACCACAGCCCCGACCACAGAGCTCCAACCACTACGGCCCTGACCACAGGGCTCCAACCACCACAGCCCTGACCACAGGGCTCCAACCACACAGCCCTGAGAACACAGCCTCAACCACCACAGCCCCGACCACAGAGCTCCAACCACAAAGCCTCAACCAAAGAGTTCCAACCACACGGTCCCGACCACAGAGCCCCGACGGCAGGGCCACAACCACACAGCCCTGAGAGCACAACCTTGACCACAAATTCTCAACCACACAGCTCCAACCACCAAGCTCCAACCACTACGGCCCTGACCACAGAGCTCCAACCACCACAGCCCTGACCACAGGGCTCCAACCACACAGCCCTGAGAACACAGCCTCGACCACAAATTCTTGACCACAGAGCTCCAACCACCACAGCCCCGACCACAGAGCTCCAACCACAAAGCCTCAACCAAAGAGCTCCAACCACACGGTCCCGACCACAGAGCCCTGACGGCAGGGCCACAACCACACAGCCCTGAGAACACAACCTTGACCACAAATTCTAGACCACAGAGCTCCAACCACCACACCCTGACCACAGGGCTCCAACCACACAGCCCTGAGAACACAGCCTCGACCACAAATTCTCTACCACACAGCTCCAACCACACAGCCCTGACCACATAGCTCCAACCACCAAAGCCCCGATCACAGAGCTCCAACCACACGGCCCCAACCACAGAACTCCACACAGCCTCAACCACAGAGCCCCAGTGGCAGGGACCCCACTGCACAGATTCCTGACCATATGCTCCTAACCAGAAAGCCCTGACCACAAAGCCGACCACCTAAGCTGTCAGGACATGGACAGAGTGAGACCGCTGACCCCGCTGAGTGCCCCCTTTAACGAGTCCTCTGGAGCCCTTCTCGGTACAGCACCAAAGATAGGCACTGAAAGAGCACAAGAAGATCGAATTTCACAAACGATGACTATTCTGTAAACACAGAGCAGACAGACAGAACGGGAAGCCAGCCCGAGCTGCAGGCCAGGCAAGCAGACATGCTCAGTCCATGCACAGGGAACTCGCACATCCCAGCACGAGCCGACAGACATGCAACCACAGCAACTGACCCGGGGCCACATAGCAGGCTCCCACCTCAGGGAAACACCCACAGGGTGGCCCAGGCTGTCATCTTCACCACGCAGGCCGCCTCGTGCTCCCAAGGGTCAGCTGGTGGGTTCAAACCCCAGCTCTGCAACCACCACGCCCCGGGGGCTCTGGGGGTTGAGAGCCAAGCACTCTGCGTCAGACAGTCCTAGAGCAGGGTGGGGGCCGCGGAGTGGGGGCCGCAGGTGCGCTGAAGCCAAGTGGACACTGCGTGTGCGGCCACATGGTGGCGCAGAGCAAGGCTGGCCTAAGATGGGAGCCGATGGGGTCCAGGGAAGAGGGAGTGCAGTGACTGAACCCAGGGTCCTAGCTGGACAGTGCGGAGGCAGGTGGCGCCGAGGCAGCCTGGGCCAGGAGTGGACGGAGAGGTGTGCACACACTGGCATGGACACCAATCCAGTCAGCTTCCCTGCCCCACTTACACGTACGTCCCAAGACCTCTTTAACCAAATGCTCTGTCGTGAACCTGGAAGACCTCCACCCCAGGGGCAGGGACCAGATGCCAGAAACCTGGTACCACTGCCATCTAGAGCTGGGCCTTGCCCTGGGAAGCTTCCTCTCCAGGGCTCCCACTGCCACCTCACAGCCACTCTCCAGCCCCTCCTATGCAGCAGTGACAAGGACTTCTGACAGCTCTGCGTGGTGATTCCCCGTTCCAGCCCCCAAACCCACCGTCCATGCAGCAGCCTGGGCTCCCAGGCTGTCCCTCAGGGTACCTACTCTCTCCCCGTACCTTCCCATAGCCTGCCATGGCCTCTGCTACCCCCGTGGCCTGCTGTGCCCCCGACATCCCACCTCAGCAGGTCAGAGCCCTGGCCTTCATCCTGAGCCAGCCAGTAGCCACCACCCCAACTGTGGGCCAGTCAGGCCCAGTGCTGACCCCATGGAGTTCCCACCTGGCAAATGGTCATGAGTTCACGACAAGGTAAAAGCCCACAGTGACTGGAGTTGACCAGCACATGGACATTGCTCAGTGCTGCACCAGGCTGGGAGGGAGCCCTCCTGCCGTCAGTCCACCACACGCTCATGGGGGCACACTTGTACGCGGTGCTTCAGTCCCCCAGTGACAGACTGCCCACCACACAGGCCACTGTGGAGTCCTGCGTCCACACTCCAGGTAACAGAGCTCCGGCCCGCGCTTCGGATGAGGTCTTCAAACAGGCCTCCACCTTCAAAGGCTCCGTGGCACTGAGAAGATGCCCCAAGCCCTCCGGCCACATCCCACCCCGCTGAACCTCGACTGGACACTGGGCTCTAAGCCCAGCATGGTCTGGGGGAAGGGGTCTGAGAATGTCCTCATAATCCAGGAATACCAGGTCTCGAGGTGGAAATGTAAAAGTCAGGGTAGAAATAGAGGACTCTGCAATAACAGCATGGCAGGAATGGTAGACCCCAAAGTGGGGAAGATGGACCCCAAAGGAAGGATGCTTGACCTCACGGTGGGAATGACCTTCACGGTGGAAACAGCGACCCTCACGGTGGGAACAGTGACCCTCACAATGGGCACGGGGACCCTCACGGTGGGAATGACCCTCACAGTGGGAATGACCTTCACGGTGGGAACAGCGACCCTCACGGTGGGAACGACCCTCACGGTGGGCACGGCGACCCTCACGGTGGGAACGACCCTCACGGTGGGCACGGCGACCCTCACGGTGGGAACGACCCTCACGGTGGGAACGACCCTCACGGTGGGAACGACCCTCATTGTGGGAATGACCCTCACGGTGGGCACAGCGACCCTCAAGGATGTTGGACTTTGAGGCAGGAAGACCAGACTTCAGTGGGAATACTGAACTTCCCAATGGTAACAGCAGGCCTTCACTGCAGGAATGTGGGATCACGTGATGGGGACACTGGACGTCAAGGTGCAGATACTGAACCTCAGACCGTGTGGCAGGAATGGGGAGTAAGGCCCCACAGAGCATCGTGCCCTGGGACGCTGTCTCTCGAGGTGAGGGTGTTGGGTTCTCACAGCAGAACACCAGCAGCAAGTCCCACGCCGCACGCCCACGTCTACACCACGAGTCTGAGTGTGTCATCCTCCCAGGCGAGAGCTGACCATGCCTGACCCCTCGCAGTCGCATTCTGATGCTCACAGGGCCTCTGACAGGCAGGATCCCCGCCCTGACCCAGGGGTCCCCAGGTCAGGCCTGCCTGACATCAGAGCATCCTTCTCCCCAGGCCCCTCACACTGGACACCAGAGTCTCTGCTCTGCCACTGTTGTTGTTGTGTGCCGTCGAGTCGCTTGTGACTCATAGCAACCCTACGTACAACAGCCCTAAACCCTGCTCTATCCTGTGCCAATCGCACTGCCTCTGACACTCCCATCCCGATTACCCCAGTCACCGAATCAATCCACCTCATAGAGGGCCTTTCCCTCCTGCGCTGTCTGTCCCTCCACCCTCCCAGGCATGATGTCCCTCTCCAAGGACCGGTCCCTCCTCTGCTTGGCCATAGCCTGCCAAAATCAACTGTGAGACGCCAAAGCCAGATGCCTGGGTGACAGCTTACGATGTTAGGTGTCAACATGTGCTCTCACAGCGTCCCAGCAGCCAGGCCCTGGTCACAGAGATGTGCTGTGGTGTGGAGGGACAGCCCAGAGGTCAAACAGATCAACCTGGTGACCCCAAGAGGTGTGGCTGGCGCTGCCTCGGGGCCCCCAGAACTCCCACGTGACAATGAGGAACATGGCCGCAAGCCTGTTACCTGAGAGCTCCAGGTCCAGCGAGTACTTGTGCGAACCGAGCCCGTGGCTCCGGATGAACTCCTCTTGGTCATCCTCAGACAGGTCCCCCGGGGCGGCCTGGGGCGGCCCCTCTGGACCACCGATGGCTCTCGGGCCACAGGGAAGAGCGGCCAGTGACTTGCTGCAGCAGGGCTGTTCCTCGTCCAGGGGCCCGGGGACCGCTGAGCCCAGGCTCGAGGAGAGGGGGGCGGTCTCTCCAGGCACCCCCAAAGCAGGACATGGGCCTTCCAAGCTTGAGGCCAAGTCAAAGGGCACCAGCAGGCGGAAGCAGCTGTCCACTTCGGTCAGGCAGGACCGGATTTCCCCGGACATTTCTGCCAAAGGATGAGAGGACTGTTGATGTGACAGCCGGGCCCCCAGCACCCCTCAGCCTGACATCCGCCCAGAGGCCTGCTCCACAGAGCCTGCGCCTGAGAAGGGGCGCCCTGCGCAGCATCTAGTGGGCTGAGGTCATGGTATGTCCCACGCTCGAGTCACAGATACACAGGTCCCCCAACACACACGTGTGGGCCACCTCCACCTGCCAGCCTCATCCCCGGGGTCCCTCTCCCTTCATCCCACTGGCAAGAGAAGGCACTGAGCTGGGTGCGGGTCCTGAGGGAGGCCTTCCAATCGCTCAGTGAACTCTCAGCTCAGCAACGATCCACCTATCGACCCTGGGGTTCGAACCTGTGCCCGGAAGGCAGAGACCTGTGACCCAGACGGACTCCAGGAGGGTGGTCAGCTGAGGACACTGGGGCACATACCACCTCCCAGACCCTGAGTCCCTTGCCCATTATAGCTGCATATGCCCTGCTCTCCCTGGCACGAACCAGGCGCCCCCTCCTCCAGCAGCCCTCACAAGCCCTGGGACCTGGTGCTCTTGCTTGCTAACCCTTGAGGGGGCGTCTCATGGGGCGAGCCACGCCCAGCAGTGGGGTGTCTGGGTTGGCTGGTCGTCCCCAGGGGCAGGGCTGAGCTCCCACAGCCCTGACCCGCATGAGGGCCCAGGGCAGCCACTGCTGCTTGTCTCAGAGGACACTTCCCTGCGTCCCTCCCACCTGGGCACCCTGTGGTGGCAACCAGGTGCCAGGGAGCCAACTGGTGAGCCCAGCCTGGGCCTGTGGCGGGAGTGCACGCGGCTTCCCCTTGCTCCCTTGCTCCCCTGCCCCCTGGCTCCCCTGCCCCCTGGTTCCTTCCTTCTTTCACTCCCCTGTTCTTAGCCCTCCCACTGCTCTAATCCTTCCCTCCCTCCCCTCCTCTCCAGCACCACTGCTGTGGGGCGGGGTGTTCTAACAGGAAAGGGGCACAGATGAGCTTCAGCTGGCCAGCAGAGGGGGCTCCCGAGCAGGTGAGGCTCTGGGAAGGGTCTGTGGGGCAGGGCTGGGGGCTGACCCCCGCTACCCTGACATCCAACCCCTCGGGCCTCAGCAGGCCCTAGGACTAGGATGCAGCGGCCCTGGAGCTGTCGGTGTGAGTGGAGGAGGGTGGTGGGTCCCCAGCCCTGGTCACCTGCCTTCCATCTCCCTCTCAGCCCGCCTGGCCCGCTCCTTGTAGATCCCATCCAGGCGTCTCTGCTTCTCCTCCTCTCTCTTCCTTTCCGCCAAAGTCCGAGCACTGACGTCCTGAAAATCAACCTGAGACAGCGACACCGTCAGACTCCTCTTCTCAGGAGGAG
The DNA here is from genome assembly GCF_000299155.1 of Elephantulus edwardii. Lineage (NCBI taxonomy): Eukaryota > Metazoa > Chordata > Mammalia > Macroscelidea > Macroscelididae > Elephantulus > Elephantulus edwardii. The sequence continues at coordinate 3,885,816 of NW_006399879.1, read as the reverse complement.
ATCACATTGGAACAAACAGAAAACACAGCGTCAGTGACACGGACGGACGGATGGACAGATGGACAGGGGGTCCACACGTGACATAGCTGGATGGACGGACAGGGTGCTGCACGTGACACGGCTGGACGGACGGACACAGGGTCCACACGTGACAGATGGACACAGATGGACGGATGGACACAGGGTCCGCACGTGACACAGATGTACAGACACGGGGATCGCACGTGACATGGATGGACGGACAGACGGACACAGGGTCCACATGTGACACGGATGGATGGATGGATGGATGGATGGATGGATGGATGGATGGATGGATAGACACGGGGTCCACTGATGACACAGATGGACGGACAGACATGGGGTCCACACGTGACACAGATGGACAGACACAGGATATGCATGTGACACGGGGTCCACATGTGACATGGACGGGTGGACAGACATGGGGTCCACTCGTGACACGGCTGGACGGACAGACACGGGGTCTGCACAGCACATGGGGACTGCGTAGCGGCGGCAGCACAGCAGAGACTGTGAGGGTGGCACAAGGCTGTGTTCTGCTGTGGACATGGGCGGTGGACACGGCGGTGAACACAGATGGGCCACTGGGAGCCAGAGCTGACTGTGTGTCAACAACATAGAAAACCACAACCCCAGAAAACAGAAATCAGGTCTCTACGAGACGTCCCAGCCTCAGCACACGGCCGGGAGCTCTGAGACTCCTGTCTGAGTTCATGTTACTTCCTAAGTAGTCCTGGTGGCGCAGTGCGTTAAGTGCAGGTCTGCTGACACTAAGGTCAGCAGTTCAAACCCACTAGCTGCTCTGAGGGAGAACGACGGGACAGTCTGCTCCCACAGAGCCTGGCAGCCACGGGGAGGCCTGTCCTGCGCTTTAGGCTCTACCCGAGTTGGGAGTGACTGGGCAGCAGAGGCCGGGCATCTGCAAACGGCAAACCCGACGTTTAGTCCCTGGAACGTCTGGCCAGCAGTACTGCCACCCTCAATGGGGGAGAATTACAAACCGGGATGAGCGTTTCTGCTCCACTTCCAGGTCGGTACATGCTGCCAAGACCTGTTCCCAGAACCAGCCTCGGGCCAAGGGGGCAGCCACCTCAAGGTGGGGTCAGTATGATCTGGAAAAATCAGGGAGAGGGGGACAAGGCCCCGGGGCCCCTGGACCCCAACAAAACCCACCCAGACCCTGGGTGGAGATGTCCATCACAGGCTGCGGACCCCACGCCAGGCACAGCGTGAGAGACTGTGCTCTGGAAACTCAATGCCCCTCTGCATTTTCACAGACTTGTCTCTCGGCAACCACAGGCAGAGTTGGGTACCTAATCCCCCCCAGGACTGCATGCTTCAGGTCCCTCAGGTGTTACAGTCATGGCTGACTACTGGGGACCCCAAATATGCAGACAAGAGCCCCACCAGGGCCATCTTCTGAGGGGCCCCGGGTAGGTCTGGACCACCAACCCTTCAGTGAATAATGCAGCACTTAACTGGCAGCACCACCAAAGGAACGTGTCAGATTCCTGCCTGCAGACCAGCATGGGTCCCCCACCAGCCCTACAGGCTACCCTGGGCCCCCCACCAGCACCCACCCCTTCCCCAGCTGGTTATGGGCAAAGCCCTTTCCCTCCTCCACCGCTATCCTGGAAACGCTCCCGATAACCCGCTTCCCTGGTCCTGCCCTCCCCAACAGTCCAGCAAATTATTTCCTTTTTGTCACTGAGATATTTCCCAGACCTCCGACTTCCCCACCTCAGGAAAAGTCCCCAGAGCACGCTGTGGGTGGGGGAGCCCGAGCCAGCGCAGAGGGCCCTGCAGTGTGGAGGCGAAGCAGGGCAGGCAGGGGGCAGAGGTCACAGGTCTCTGCTGCACCCACCCCCTCCTCCCCGGACCCCCAGGGGCTCCAGGGTGGCAGGATTCCCACCTGCTTGTTGTGCCGCAGGAAGTGGTAGCCCAAGGCCAGCTTCTTGTAGGCCTCGCCGAACTTCTCGTTCCAGCCCTGGACAGCCTGCATGGCCGCCCGCCTCAGCTTCTGAGCCACCTCCCTGGGCGGGGGCAGCGGCTGCTCGTGGTCTGTGCCCAGCGTCAGCTCCAGGAACTCCTGGAAGTTGGAGACCACCAGCACCCGGAACAGGTGTGAGCGGACGAAGAGCTGGTCCAGCGCCTGGAAGGCGGACAGGCGGATCTGGGCGTGCTCCTGGGTGAGCTGGGTCATCAGCAGGTGGTAGGTGTGGCGAAGCTGCTCCTCTGAGGACCTGCGGACATGGGGGTCTCAGCCACGCTCTGGAGGAGAAGGGCCCACGGACTGCACCCCAGAGCACGCACACGGCCCTGAGGACCTGCGGACACGGGGGTCTCAGCCACGCTCTGGAGGAGAAGGGCCCACGGACTGCACCCCAGAGCACGCACACGGCCCTGAGGACCTGCGGACACGGGGATCTCAGCCACGCGCTGGAGAAGGGCCCACGGGCTGCGCCCCAGAGCACGCACACGGCCCTGAGGACCTGCAGACACGGGGATCTCAGCCACGCTCTGGAGAAGGGCCCACGGGCTGCGCCCCAGAGCACGCACACGGCCCTGAGGACCTGCGGACATGGGGATCTCAGCCACACTCTGAGCCCCAGAGCATGCACACGGCCCTGAGGACCTGCGGACACAGGGGTCTCAGCCACGCTCTGGAGGAGAAGGGCCCACGGACTGCGCCCCAGAGCACGCACACGGCCCTGAGGACCTGCAGACATGGGGGTCTCAGCCACACTCTGAAGGAGAAGGGCCCACGGGCTGCGCCCCAGAGCATGTGCACAGTCCTGAGGACCTGTGGACACAGCGGTCTCAGCCACGCTCTTGCACACAGCGGCCCTACACACACTTGACCAGCGTCTCCCCACATTCACGCTCTCCTGTGGTCAACCTGCTCGCCTCCTGCTGTGCCCAGCACCCTCAAATCACAGAAGGCGTCTGTACTCTCAAATGGTTGAAATAAATAAAAACTGAAAACCAAAACAATGCAAAACAAGGGACGTGTCGAGAGAACTTCACATTCCGGCGCTTGTCCATTTTCCGGGCCGTGGGCACCTCGGTCCATGGGAGCCGGCCGTGGGTGTGGTCACACAGGGCAGTGGTGAGAGCCGGCGTGGCCAAGCTCGAGGCAGTCCCCCAGGGGGCTCACGGGACTGTGAGGACCGGTCAGCACGTTGCCGGGTGCCACTCAGCAGACACTGTGCTCTTCCCAGCCTGAAGGCTGGCGGCCACCCGCACTGAGGGAGTGTGTCTTGGTCGTTTCTGCCAATCGCAAGCTCTCTGCACCTCTGCGTGCCGTTGCGGTAATTCTGGGATCAAACGTTTCCATCACGCTGTTGTACACGTGAACAGAGTACAGCACAGCACAAACTCATCCTGTACACAATCCTGTTACTATGTGCCGTCCAGTCACATCGGCTCATAGCTGACCCTCCAGTGGGTTTCCAGAGGCAGTAAATCACACGGGAGTTGACTGCCCATCTCTGTCCCCTCAGAGCAGTTGGTGGATTCGAATCACGTTCCTTTGGGTTGGCGGTTCTTTACCACTGAGCCGCAAGAGCTCCCTGCAGGCATGGTGTTGTTGTTGTTATGTGCCATCAAGTCACCTGTGACTCACAGTGACCATATGTACAACAGCCTGAACCCTGCTCTATCCTGAGCCAACCTCACTGTCTCCGACACACCTACCCCCATCACCCCAGTCACTGAATCAACCCATCTCATAGAGGGTCTTCCCCTCCTGCACTGTCCCTCCACCCTCCCAAGCATGATGTCCCTCTCCAAGGAGTGGCCCCACCAAGCAACATGTCCAAAGTATGTCAGTATGTCAGATGAAGCCTCAGAATCCTTGCCTCCAAAGGACAGCCTGGTTTCACCCTCTCCAGGACAAACCTGCTTGTCCTCTTAGCAGTCCATGGTGTATTCAATATTCTTCTCCAGCACCAGACAGCTCAAAGTCATCAATTCTTTATCATCCCCAGTCACTGTCCAGCTCTCTGATGCACAGCACATCAATGCAAAGACCATGGCCTGTGATCAGGCACACCTTAGTCTCCAGACTGACATCATTGCTCATCGATGTGATTGCTTCCCTGTGCTGTGTGCTTTGCTGTGGTGGTCTCCCCGAGGTCTGCCTCAAGAGTTCTCAGTGAGCGCATCGTTCGGCGTGGAGACCACACTTCCCAGCTCCTCTGCAGCGGGCGTAGCCAGTGAGGGTTCGAGGAAACAGAAAGGCCTCAGGGAGCCTCGCGGGACAGGAGCTGCACACACTTTCTGTTTTTCTACTTTATAGTGTCACTGTTATGTGAGGTTTTCTGGGGTGTACAGCTAAGCTGAAAATCTTCCTTAAAATGTACATATACTCTGTCACTAACCAAACTTAGGAAATTAATCAACTTCTCCTGTTTGGTGAACACAGGACACAGAGCAGTTTGCGAGGCTGTTCACAAAGCCAGGGTCTGAGAGGAAGGTGTTCTTCCCCGCCTGGGACCCCTCATGGATCTCCTCCGGAGAAGCAGCGGTCCGGCTAACAGTGTCTGCTGAGTGAGAGACATCCGAGGACAGACATGCTGGACAGACAGGGCCTGCCGAGTCAACGAGCCACGCTCCCTCGGGGGCCGCTCACCTTCCCCAGGACACACGCCAACGGTAAGGATGCAGGCTTCGCAGGGTCCCATCCACGTGCTCGTAGACGACACCCCCCCACACACACACGTGCACCACACACACACACGGCCAGGGGCCTAACATGCTCCTCACCCCAGGGACACTGCCCAGAACATGACTCTTACCACGGGATTGGGGCACTGTGGTGCCTTGGGGAAATGACTGGGGCCCTCGTGTCCCCAGCACGAGGGCGGTCACCGTGGGGCAGGCAGGGGATGGCTGAAACACATGCAGATGGACACAACGCCCGATCTGGGGGCCGCCCCAATCTCTCAGGTTACAACCCACATACTTGCAGATTTTCTTCAGCTCCTTCATTTTCTGGGGGTTCAGCTGGGGCTCTCCTGAAGTGGTGAGCTCCTCCACCAAGGCCGGAAGCTTCTGATCCATCCCTGGAGTACAGGAGGCTAAGTCATAACCCCGTTTACCATTTTATTCCTAAATATTTCCCAAACTCCTTGCACCCCAAGGAGGGGCCAGGAGCTGGAGCTGTCCGGCCACCACGAGAGGACCTCTGGGGGGGGGCATCTAACAAACCACAGCAGGACCGAGGGTGAGCCTGGGACGATAAGCCGAGAGCGTGCAGGCAGGACACCGGAGCCCACCACGCTCCCTGGGAGATGCTGCAGCTTGGAGGGACCAAGCTTACGTTCTGAGTCATAATCAAGCCAGTATTTAAAAAAATGTATTTGTCTAAAACAACTATGACATATCATCTCACCCCAGTCAGAATTGCAAAATTTAACAGAACAGCAAGCAACAAATGCTGGCGAGGTGGTGGAGACACTGGAACCCTTATTCACTGCTGGTGGGAGTGTAAAAAATGGTGCAACCCCTGTGGAAGGCGGTGTGGAGCTTTCTCAAAAAGTTGCAAATAGAGATACCATTTGACCCAGCAATTCCACTACTGGGAATATACCCCAAAGAGACCATAACTGACACCCAAGCAGATACATGCACACCCATGTTCACTGCAGCACTGTTTACAATAGCAAGGAGTTGGAAACAACCCAGATGCCCAACAACAAACGAATGGATAGAGAAGCTGTGGTATATTCACATAATGGAATACTATACTACATTGAAAAACAAGGAACTCATGAAATTTTATTCAAAATGGGGGACCCTGGAGGACATTATGCTGAGCAAAGTATCTCAGTCACAAAAGGACAAATACTGCATGGTGCCACTGTTGTAAAACAGGACTGACATCGGAGTTGGGGGGGAGACTGAGAAAGATGGGCTCAATAATGTATACTGCATTGAAACGGATGAGGGAGAAAACTGTTTAAAAGGGATATGTGATTAGGTATTTTTGTCATGACAGGAGTCTAGAGTAAAGTCTGCGTGGTGGAGTGGACCTGGGGGAAGGTTTGTAAAAAAGGAAAGAATTTTTGTTTTACTTTTTAGTGTACTAGTGGACAGGGTTGGGAGGGGAGAAAAGTGCAACAATGAATGAATGGAAATCCAAAGTCTCTGTAAATT
>NW_006399879.1:3876292-3879533 GCF_000299155.1 Elephantulus edwardii | reverse complement strand
ATTTTTACTGAAATTAATAATAAATTTAAATAAAAAACAAAAACATTTAAAAAAGGTATTTGCAATAAATACATCATTGTAAATACAAAATTCAAAAAAAGGAAAAAAACATATTTGTGTGTAGCACTGACCCCTGCAGATACCACATTCTGCAGGACAGCCCGCGAGGACTGCGGAGCCGAGGGGCAGCAGATTTATGCTGAGGGACTGATGGAGGCAGCCGAGAGGCCCAGGGACCCTCATGGAGCCCAGGCGTAGAGCGGGTGAGCCAGGGCACCAGTGGCAAGGAATAGGAAGTCAAAGGGCAGGCAGAGGGAAGTCCCAGGCAGTCACAGTTAGGACGGGGCAGTCTGGGACACCACAGCTAACAGCGGGACTTGCTGGCGTGGGAGGGGGCATCTCAGAGAGGCCTGAGCCAGAGCCCGCTGGCCCAGCGCCCCTTCCTCCTCCAGAGTCAGCCCCCTGAGTTATCCTAAACCAAAAAGAGGTGAGGGGAGTAGAGGTCACACGGAGACACCATCAGAGGAGGAGACACCAATACAACTGCCTAAAAGAATTGTGTCCATTTCAGCAGACATTTATAGATTTGTTTTGTTTTTTTTAACATATTCCTATGACTAATTATAAAAATGCTCTGGGGGCGTAATCCACAGGGAATTTCACTGCTAATACGGACAATCTCTCCTGTATCTAACAGCCTCTGTAATGCAAGGGAGGGCGAGCAGTGACTCGGTTCAGACTCCGCAGCAAGGAGCAGTTACAACTCGGAGGGGGAGCTTTTTCTTCGTAAGCCCAGTTCACGCGCATCTGTGTATCCATAAGGCTACAAACTGTGTATCCATAAGGCTACAAACTGTGTATCCATAAGGCTACAAACTGTGTATCCATAAGGCTACAAACTACCGCTCACTTACTTCCAGTATTCTAACCACCTCAAGCTGGAGCTGTCCTTAGGACCCAGTTAAGAGGATGCTTAGACTCTGGGGCTGCACGAGCTGCGGTTCTCCTCACTGGCACTGTTTTTACAGCAGACGCCTTTGTCAAACTCCCTGGTGTTTCAGCTACAGTGCTGCCTAATTATCGTCTGCAAGCCTATGCCAATTACTCAGCAAGGAGAAAAAGCAAAAAAAGGTCCCGGCTCAGTCACTAACGTTACTAGTAGCGTCAATGTCACTGGCTGATTCAACCGTAGAAAGAATTACAACTCTGCTCTTAGCTTTCACGTGTTCCTTACAAACAATCTGCAGTTATGCTCTTACAGGCCTCTAAGTCTGTAACCCGGCCTCAAGCCCTCCACGCCTCAGCCCCCTGGGGCAATGACTGCACCAGTCCCTCTCTCCACGGTCCTCTCTCCTTCTCTGACCTTCTACATTTCCAAGCAGGATGCCCTTTTATAAGTACTGGAGCCTCCTGACAAGAAGCCCAATGTCTGTGAGATGAGCTCTCGTCACTCCTGCTTCTAAGGACGATTCTACCTGCACTTGCTCCAAAGTGGATCCTTTTGCTCAGACAGCCCACGTCACTGTTGTGATGAACAGTTAACATGACTCATAGTGACCCATCAGCGGTAGACTGACTCCTGCCCTCTTCCACACTGTCCTCATCTCCCACAAACTCAATCCCGTTGTAACAACTGTCACTGTGTCAATCCACCTGAGGGTCTCTTTCTCCTCCAACCCAGCCTTTCCCGGCCTAACATCCTTTTCTAAGGACTTGGCCTTCCTAACAACATCCCCTAAGTATGTGAGAAGGAGTCTCATTATGTTTGCATCACTTTCTCCAAGACATTAGTTTGCTCCTTGGCAGTCTGTGGGATATTCAGTACTCTTCACCAACACCACAGCTCAAAGGTATCAATTCTTCTGTTCCCTAATTCACTGTCCAACTTTCATATGCACAGAAAACAACTGATAATATCATAGCTTGGATTATGTGCCCCTTAGTCTTTAAACCAACATCCTGGCTCTTAAGTATTTTTCAAAAGAGATCCTTGGCAGATTTTCCCAATGCAAACAAATCTTTTCATTTCTTGAGTGCTGGTAACAAGGATGTTGACTGGGATCTGAGTAAGATGACATTGTTGACAACTTCAATTTTTTCTCCATCCACCATGAAAATTGTTGTTTTCTCGATGGTGAGGATTTTTGTTTTGTTTAAAAAATAAATTTTATTTTATTTCATTATTTTCTGTGTGTACCGTCAAATCAGATCTGACTGGTACAGAAGATTATTCCTCCTTCTCCAGTAGAGCATCTGGTGGATTCGAACCGTGCACCTCTGAGACTGCAGTGCAGCTTTTTGCCACGAGGCCACCAGAGCTCACCGAATTTTGTTTCCTTGACGCTGAGATGTAATTCATATTGGAGGTTGTAATCTTTGATCTTCTGCAGTAAATGCTTCAAGTCTTCTCCACTTTTTATAAGATAGTGGTATCTGCGTGAGGTGGGTAATGGATGGGTTTTCCACCAATCCTGATGCCACATACTACTTCATAAAGTGCAGCTTCTAGAATGATTTGCTTATCATTACAAGTGAAAGGCATCAACCTTTTTGTGTTCAATATATGTTACTGTTATGTGCCATCAAGTCACCTGTGACTCACAGTGATCCTATGTACAAGAATTCTGAAACCTAGGGAGCTCTGGTGGCCAAGTGGCAATAATCTTCTGGACCAGTCAGATCCGATTTGACGGTTGTTGTTGTTGTTAGGTGCTGCCGAGCTGTAGACGACTCATAGCGACCCTATGAATAAAAGACCTGAGCACTGTTTGTAGAGTTTCCGGATTTGACAATACATACACAAATAAAATAAAATTGTTATTATGTGCCACTGAGTCACTTGCGACTCATAGCGACCCTATGTAAAACAGCCCTAAACGCCTCTCTGTCCTGTGCCAATCGCACTGTCTCTGACACTCTCATCCTGATTATCCCAGTCACTGAATCAATCCACCTCATAAAGGGCCTTACCCTTCCTATGCCGTCCCTCCACCCTCCCAAGCACGATGTCTTTCTCCAAGGACCGGTCTCTCCTCACAACATGTCCAAAGTCTGTTAGACGGAGCCTCAGAATCCTTGCCTCCAAGGAGTAGCCTGGTTTAACCCTTTCCAGGATGAATCTGTTTTCTTGGCAGTCCATGGTACATTCAATACTTTTCTCCAGCACCACAGCTCAAAGGCATCAATTCTCCTTCTATCCTCCCTAGTCACTGTCCAACTCTCTGATGCATAACAAGTGATT
>NW_006399879.1:3869106-3875267 GCF_000299155.1 Elephantulus edwardii | reverse complement strand
ATTTCCTTCAAAGCAGCCTGAACTTCTTCTTTCATCACCATAGGCTCTTGCTCATATGTTGTTTCATGAAATTCTTTTGTGTCTGCTAATTCCTTTCGAAGAATTCTGAAACCTGTCCTATCCTGAGCCAATATCATCTTCTAATCCCATTACCCCAGTCACTGAGTCAATCCATCTCATCCAGTGTCTTCCTCTCCTGCGTTGTCCCTCCACCATTCCAAGATGATGTCCCTCTCCAAGGATTGGTCCTACTACATGCTATTTTATTATTAAAATTGTTACTAATCGTGGCCAAGGACTCTGGCACAGAAGGGGCGCGGGGTTAGTTCTGGGCACTGTGTTACTAGGAGTCAGAGGTGACTGGACGCTGCGTGGTCTGGTCTGGGAGGGGGCCCACTGGCTCCACTGGCCGTGGAAGTCCACCCACCAGGCTCTCCCCGCCCGAGGGCGTACTGGGAAGGGGGCCCCCCGCAGCACGTCCGAGCCCCTCTCCCCGCCCACAATGGAAGCTGTCAAGAGCTTTGCCAGGCACCATCGGTACCTGTTCCACATCTGAAGCGCAAAGAGTTGCAAAGACAAACACTTCTCGTTAGTGAGAGCGAGAGCACGCTCCCCGCGGCGGCCCGAGATGACCTCCGCACCCGGGCGCTGTCCCTCCACGGGACTCTGGTCCGTCTGCTGTGCGCCCTCGGGCTGCGAGGACACCGATCACCCGCGGTGACAGCCCGCAGCCCGACGCCCCTGAGCCTGCCCTGCCGTCCGGGACCCCGCGCCGCACCTGCCGCCTGCGCCTATCACCGACCACGAGCCCGGACACAGCGCGCCCCTCGCCCTGTCAACGCAGGCCGGGTGACAACTTACCCGCGTCCCGGGCGCGCCTCCGCCCCTTCCCTTCCGGCAAAGACTACGCCCTGTCTCCGTCACGTGCTCTAGAGCGCGACAGCTATAGGTTTGCGAAGGCTCGAGCGGCGCGAGGCCGGGGTCAACGCAGCGACGCGTCACTCACGGCGTTATGCAGCCTCTTCTCATTGGCCCGCCCCTTCCGGCGGAGCCCTCGCCCGCCCACCTTCTAATCACGTGCTTGTGACCTCGGCAGTCATTGGCTCAGTCTGAGTCGGCGGCGCAGGCGTAGGAGAGAGAAGGAGGCAGCGCGATGACGTAGGCGCGCTCCCGGCGGGGCGGGGTGGGGCCCGCCTTGGGCGGGAGACGCGCGAGAAAAAGGGAGCGGGAGGGCGCAGCAAGTTTGTCTTAAAGGGGCCGCGGGCGCCGTGCCTGGTCTGCAGCCATAGGCTGCTGGCGGCGACGCACTGACATGGCAACTGAGGCCCTTAGAGGGGTTGCGACCTCAGCTTCAATGCCACGGCCGCCGGGAGGCCTGCGACCATCGGGGACTGTCCAGGGAGGATCTCGGGGCCCGGTTTTCCCACCCGGCCCTCCCTGCAGGAGCTGCCCCCTGGGCTGGCGGTGGGAACCGGGTCCCGGGGTGGAGGCCGCAGGAGGAGGAGCGCAGGGTGGGCGCGGGGAGGACCCAGGAGGGGGTCAGTGCGGCCGGACGGTGGCGCCCGTGGGCAACGCTGGGCAAGGCCCACCACGATGGACATAGATGCCACCCTGGGGGCCGGGCACTCCCTGGGGCGCGCGCCCTGGAATTTAGGGGCGCTGGCCAGGTGGAACGGGGCGCATAGGGAAGAGCAGCTTCCATTCTGCGGCCTCCGTGGACGCGCCCCCATCCAGGCAGGGGTGGCTCGCACCCACGAGCACGAAACCTTGGAGAGCCCCCCAGTATCCCCAGTTCCCCCACCGCATCCACTCCCATCCATGTCTCCCCGCGGCCCTCGCCACACGCACCCCCCCCTTTTCCTCGCTCTGCCCCCGCTTGCTGCCACCAACACCACCATTGCCTCCACATAGCCTTGGCTTGAACTGTCCCCTGTCCGGTCTCAGCAGGGCCCCTACAGCTTTGTGGCCTTGGCTCAGATGCCACCCTGGTAAAGTCTCCATGTAAATAGGGCGGCCCAATCCCAACCACACGCCTGGGCAGCGGCCAAGCAAGTGTGCAGAGTGGAATGGTCCTACATCACGGGAGCTCGCGGAGAACAGCCGGGGAGGGTGGATGGCTCCTGACTCCAGTCCTCCCTGCCTTCAGCCAGCAAGCGAGCGCACGATGCCCGGCGGGTGGGCTGGGCCTGCGCCCTGGGCCTCTGAACCAAGCATCAGAAGCCTCCTGTCCCCAGGCCATGTCCTGTCCTTCCCCAGTGCTGTTGGGGGGACCAGCCAGCAGCCTGGTTCATGGGCTCTGATGGTGCATTCAAGGCCCCGCCCAGTTTTGTCTCAATCTGAGAAGACAAAAGAGGCCAGGTCACCCCCTGTTCACAGCCCTAGCTCTCACCTTGTCCTTGCTGACCCTCTTCCTCGCCTCATCCACCTGCAGGACCCCAGTTTCACAGCTTTGCACAGGCTGTCATTTGGAGCCTTCTGCCTTCACCCCATAGCCCCGTCATCTCTCCCTCCGCAGCACCCTTGTCTCCCACTATTGGCTGTTATACCCATTCCTCAGGACGGGCCCCCTAACCCCTGTACACCCCGAAGTCTCTGGAACAGCAAGCCCAGTGGGGTCATAAAGCAGGTGCCAGGGCCTGGTGTGGGTAAGAATGGAATATAATTGAGATTAAAAACATAGGTCCACACAAAAACGTGTACACAGATGTTCATAATTGTCAAAGATGGAGATAACAAAGTGTGGTCCACCCAAACGGGAGGAAAAGGATGAAGTCATGATGCTGTCCTGGGCCTCAGCGTGAAGGAGCTGTGGCAACATTGTTCTAGGACAGCACTGGTGGCCTAGTGGCAAGAAGCTATGCTGCAATCCTAAGGGCATGACGTTTGAGGCCACCAGCTGCTCCATGGGAGAAAGATTGGCATTCTCCTGCTATAGAGCGAACTGCCTCTGAAAGCCCGCTAGAGGGTTCCGTTCTGACTGATGGCACACAACAACGATCAGGAAGGGCTAAACAGGTGGTGGTGGTGGTCGTCGTCGTAAAGTACAACTCATAGCGACCCTATGAACAGCAGATCTGAACTCCATCCTGTCCTGTGCCATCCGCATGCTTCCTGACACAAGCTCATTCTGCAGTCACCTGTCAATACATCTGGTTGAGGGTCTCCCTTCTCTTGCTAACCCTCCACCTTTCCAAACATTAAATAAATAGTCTTCTAGCAACATGCCCAAAGTATGTGAGAAGAAGCTTTGTCATCTTTGCCTCCAGGGAACAGTCTAGCTGCACTTTCTCCAAGACATATGTTTGTTCTCTTGGCAGTCCATGGGATATTTGGTGCTCTCCAACACCACAGCTCAAAGGCATCAATTCTTCCATCATCCTTAGTCATTGTCTAGCTTTTGGATGCCTAGCAAGTAATTGAAAAGACCATGGCCTGAATTAGATACATCTTAGTCTTCAAATTGGCAATCATCATTGCTCCTCAATAATTTGGGAAGGTCCCTGACTGCAGACTTTCCCAGTATAATACATCTCCTGATCTCCTCATAGCTGGCAAAATTGTTGTTGTTTGTTGTTGTTAGGTGCCATGGAGTCAAGCACAACTCATAGCGACCCCATGAGCAAGAGATCTGAACCCTGTTCTATCTTGCGCCATCCTCTCACTTCCTCACATGTAAGAGCCCGTTGCAGCCGTCACCGTATCAATCCACCTAGTTAAGGGTCTTTCTCTCCTTTGCTGACCCTCCACCCTTTCCAGCTTCATATCCTTCTCCAAGGAATAGCACCTCCTAGCAACATGTCCAAAGTATTATTTCCTGACTCCTGGTACCAAGGGTGTTAATTGTGGATCCTAGCAAGATGAAGCTGTTGGCAATTTTAATATCCTCTCCATCCATCATGATGCTGCCTATTGGTCCAGTGGTAAGAATCTTCATTTTCATGACATTAAGATGCAATCCACAGTGAAGGCTGGTTCAAGAAGATTCCTTGATCTTCTGAAACAAGTGCTTCAAGCCTTCCTAGTAGGAGTGTGCAAGCAAGGTTGTGTCATCTGCATAACACAGGTTATTGATAGGTCTCCATCCAATCCTGATACCACACTCTTATATAGTCCAGTTTCTCAGGTAATTTGCTCAACATACAGATTGAATAGGTATGGAGAGAGAATACAACCCTGATGCACTCCCGTCCCAATTCCAAACCATGCAGTGCTCCCCTGCTTCATTCACGCAACAGCCTCCTGGTCCAGGTATAGGTTCCACAAGAGTACAATCAAGGGCTCTGGGATTCCCACTCTTCTCAATGTCAGCTGCAACTTGTCATGATCCACATAGTCAATAAAGTACAAATAGACATTCTTCTGGTATTCCTTACTTTCAGCCAGGATCCATCTGACATTAGCAATGAAATCTCTGGTGCCATGGACTCTTCTAAATCCTGCTTCAACTTCTGGCAGTTCCTTATCTATGTACTGTTCCAGCCATTTTTTAATGATCTTCGGCAGTATTTTGCTTGCTTGTGATATCAATGTTATTGTTTGATTATTTCCACATTCGGTTGGATCACCTTTCTTGGGAATGGGAACAAATATGGACGTCTTACAATCTATTTGGTTGATAGCTGTCCTCCGCATTTCCTGGCATAGACTGTTGAGTGCATCCAAGGCTGCATCTGTTACTTGGTTATCCCATCCAGTCAATTGGTATCCCATCTATTCCTGGGGCCTTATTTTTTGCCAAGACCTTCAGTGCAGCTTCTATTTCCTCCTTCATTACCAGTGGCTCCTGTTCATATGGTACCTCCTGAAATTTTTCAGTTCTTTCTGGTACATTGACTTTGTGTATCTCCTCCATCTTCTTTTGATGCTTATTGCCCATAACATCTTCCAAAATTGCGACACGAGGCTTAAATTTGTTTTGCAGTTCTATCAGCTTGAAAAATGCAGAGTGAGTTCATCCCTTCTTGTTCTCCAATTCTAGCTCTCTGAACATTCTAATACTTTGTTTTCTCCTCTTGAGCTGCCCTTTGAAATTGCCTGTTCAGTTCTTTCATTTTTACATCTTTTCCTTTAGGTTTGACTTCTCGATGCTCCAGTGCCATCTTTAGAGTCTCTTCTGACATTTATTTCAATTTTTTCTTACTTCTGTTTTTGTAGTGATTTTTTGCTTTCTTCATGGATGATATCCTTGATACCATCCCACAACTCATCTAGTCTTCTATCATTGGTGTTCAATGTCTCAAACGGATTCTTCCCCCTCTTTTTTAATTATTGAAATTTTAATGAAAGTTTACAGAGAATTTGGATTTCTATTTATACATTGTTGCATAATTTCCTCCCTGCCCAACCCTCGTCCTAGTTTGCTTTTCTCTTTGAAAAGAAAAAAAATTATTTCATTGTTATACAATCCCCCCTCACCAATCCACTTTACTATGCAGCTCTTATTCTGGACTCTTGTCATGAAAATAATACCTAGTCATATATTCCTTTTAAACAGTTATCTTCCTCATCTGTTGCAATGCAGTATACATTATTTATCCCCTCTTTACTTAGGTTCCCCCCAACCCTGATGTCAGTCATGTTTTACAACAGTGGCACTATGCAGTATTTGTCCTTTTGTGACTGAGATATTTTACTTAGTATAATGCCCTACAGGGTCACACATTTTGTATAATATTTCATGAGTTCCTTGTTTTTCAATGTAGCATAGTATTCCATTATGTGAATATACCACAGCTTCATTTATTTCTACCCTAATTTTTATAATTTCAGGGTTTTTAGAGGGTGTCAGGTTTTCTTGCTGTTCTTCTTCAATTTGTTGGAGATGTTGGGTTAGAGAGTCAATGGTCATTTTTTTCCTGCCTTTTTTTTTTTACTAGCCTAATACATTTATTTAAGAATAGGTGTTCTTTTCTGACAATGGGAAAACTGTGGAAATACAGAAGAGTCTGCCACATGAAGAGTTAGAAGGAAAAAAAGAAACACAAAACCAAAGTCAAAATGTAAAGCAAAAAAAGAAAAGAAATTAAATACAGAAAAACTGGACACTGTGGCACCTAAAAAAATGTCGAGTAACTGTCTTCTGTGAGAGCTGAAAGTTTCTGTTGACACAAAGGTAGTTATGTACAACTAAGGCTTACTGGTTAAAAATCTGAGGCGTATCT
>NW_006399879.1:3862128-3863406 GCF_000299155.1 Elephantulus edwardii | reverse complement strand
ACCATCTAAAGATTAAATCCCTGTGCACATCAAAATTTTTTTCCACCGGAGTTAAAAGAAAACCTACTGATTAGGTAAAAACATTTGACAATACCATTCAGACAAGGGTCTCATAACAAAAGCTTACAGGACCTCCATGGGAAAAAGACTGATAACACAATTACAAAATGGATAAAAGAATTGGATAGAATTTTCACAGAGGAAGATATTCAGATGGCCAACAGACACATGAAGCAATATTCAAAATCACTGACAATAAGAGAGATGCAAATAAAAACTTTAATGAGATACCATCTTACTCCAGTAGCATTGGCAAAGTTTAACAGGATAGCAAGTAATGTTGGAGAGGATGTGGCAAGATAAGAGCCCTTATACACTGCTGGTGTGATTGTAAAATGGAACAACCACTCTGGAAGACAGTTTGGCACTTCCTCAAAAAGATGAACATAGAAATTCCATATGACCCAGCTATTTCACTGCTTGGAATATACCCCGAGAATACAAATGTTCATAGCAACGTTATTCACCATAGCAAGAACATGGAAACAGCCCAAATGTCCAAACACAATGGAATGGATTGAAAAATTATGGTACATACACACAATGGAATACTGTGCAACACACAGGAGCAATGGTTTTGTAAATCATTACCTAACTTGGGAGAGACTGGAGAGTATTATGCTAAGTGAACTAACTCAGTCCCATAAGGGCAAATACTATAAAAGACTCTTATTGTAGATATAGATAAGTAGTAAAATGTGTATGAGGATCTAAGGGGGCAGGAGCAGAGGGGTGAGGATGGGTTGGGGGCTAATCATGGGGCCACATGGATTGCTGGGTGAAGGGGGATGGGCTAAGGAGATGCGAGGGTCCAGTGTGAGGGGCAATGTTACAAACTTTGCAGGTAAACCAGTGTGAGGGGTTTTTTTTAAATTGCAAGAAATAAAAAAAATTATAATAAAAAGGACTGTTGTTGTTGTTGTTATGTGCCACCGAGTCGCTTGTGACTCATAGCAATCCTGTGTACAAGAACTCTAAACCCTGCTCTATCCTGTGTCAATCTGATAGTCTCCAACACACCCACTCCCACTGCCCCAATCACTGAATCAACCCATCTCATCAAGGGTCTTCCTCTCCTGCGCTGTCCCTCCATTCTCCCAAATATGATGTCCCTCTCCAATCACTGGTCCCTCCTTGCAACATGCCCAAAGTATGTCAGATGAAGCTTCAGAATCCTTGCCTCCAAGGAGCAGCCTGGCTTCACCCTCTCCAGGACAA
>NW_006399879.1:3855838-3860848 GCF_000299155.1 Elephantulus edwardii | reverse complement strand
TGTAATGATCTTTTGTATTCTTCATGGATTATTTTCTTGATATCCTCCCAGAGCTTATTTGATCTATGCTCGTTGGTGCTCAAGGCCTCAAACCTGTTCCTGAGATGGTTTTGAAATTCGAGTGGGATAGACTTAAGATCAAATTTTGGTTCCTGTGGACTTGATTTAATTTTCCTCAGCTTCAGCTTGAACTTGCATATGAGTAGTTGGTGGTACAAAATAAATACCCTTGGTACCAGAAGTCAGGAGATGAGGGGTCATCTGGGCAAGTCTGTTGTCAGTGACCTCTCCAAATTATTGAAAAGCAATAATAAAGTTTAAAGACTAAGGTACACATGATTCAGGCCATGATCTTTTCAGTCACTTGCTATGCATCTGAAAGCTGAACAATGAATGTTGTTGTTATGTGCCATCGAGTCACTTGCGACTCATAGCGACCCTATGTACAAGAGCCCTAAATGCCATTCTATCCTGTGCCAACCTCGTTGTCTCAAACGCACTCATTCCCACCACTCCAGTCACCAAATCGACCCATCTCATTGAGGGTCTTCCTCTCCTTCGCCGCCCCTCCACTCACCCTAACATGATGTCCCTCTCCAAGGACCTCCTTGCAACATGTCCAAAGTATGTCAGACGAAGCTTCAGAATCCTTGACTCCAAGGAGCATTCCAGCTTCACTCTCTTCAGGACAAACCTGTTTGTTCTCCTAGCAGTCCATGGTATATTCAACACTCTTCTCCAACACCACAACTCAAAGGCATCAATTATCTTTCTGTCAACCCTGTTCACTGTCCAACTCTCTAATGCATAGCACATAATTGCGAAGACTATGGCCTGGATCAGGCGCACCTTAGTCTCCAGCCTGATGTCGTTGTTCTTCAGTACTCTTGAGAGGTTTGAACTGTGATTTTGAAGAAGAGTACTGAATAGCCTACGGGCTGCCAGAAGGACAAACAAATATGTCTTGGAGAAAGTGCAGCCAGAATATTCCTTGGAGGTAAGGATGACAAAGCTTCATCTCACATATTGCTAGGAAAAGCCATTCCTTGGAGAAAAACATCATGCTTGGAAAAGGGGAGGGCCAAAGAAAGAGAAGAAGACCCTTTATGATATGGCTTGACATAGTGACTGCAGCAATGGGCACAAGGGTGTCAGAGATGATGAGGATGACACAGGATAGAACAGGGTTCAGATCTGTTGTTCATAGAGTTGCTATGAGTCATACTCGACTCAATGGGACCTAACAACAACCACAAATGTAATTCTTCACATTGCTACATATTGGGGATTGTTTGTGTATGGGGTATAAAACAGTTAGCTGCTTCTAACTGTGTTCAGTGGAAAACATCCAGTCGGCTGCCGCTGGAGCTTTGCAGTGATCGTTTCCTTTGCCAGAAGTTTCCTGTTCCAAGAAACTAAATCTGCTGTGTTTTAATCTGTCTGTACTCAGTTTTTCAGTCTGTCTTCAAACATAAGCCTTTCCCACTCATGAGGTACTTTCCCACTGGGGAACAAATTCTAATAGCTTAAAAGTAGAAAGAGGCTGTTTCCTTCCTCCATGCATGTTCAATCTGTATACTGAGCAAGTAATTTGAGAAGCTGGACTTGATGAAGAAGAATGTGGCATCAGGATTGGAGAAAGACTCATCAACAACCTGTGTTATGCAGATGATACAACCTTTTTTGCTGAAAGCTACAGAAGGTAAAATTCATATTCATCAATATGAATTATACCTCAACATAAGTAAACAAGAAGCTTCATCACTGGACCAATAGGTAACATCAGGATAGATGGAGGAAAGATTGAACTTGTCAACTATTTCATCTTACTTGGATCCACAATCAATCTCTCTAGTATCAGCAGTCAAAAAATTAAAAAAAAATCTTTCATGGGGAAAATCTGCTGCCAAGGGCCTCTCCATTACTAAGGAGCCATGATCTCAGCTTAAAAACTAGATTTCACCTGATCCAAGCGAGGCTTTTTCAATTTCTTTTCTTTCTTTTGCTTTTCCAATTTCTTCCCAAGCACCTGAAAGTTGAATGATGATTAAGGATGACAGAAGACTCAATGCCTTTGAGTTTTGGTGTTGGGGTAGAGTGCTGAATATTCCATGAACTGCCGAAAGAAAAAGAACAAGTCTGTCTTGGAGAAAATGCAAGAAGGGTCCTTCTTAGAAGCAAGAATGGGGAAAGTTCATTTCGCATACTTTGGGCATATTACTAGGAGAAATCAGTCGTTGGAAAAAGACTTCATGCTTGGAAAGGTTGTTGTTGTTGTTGTTGTTGTTGTTCTTGGTTTTGGGTGCTGTCTAGTCTAGTACGACTCATAGTGACCCTATGAATAACCCTGTTCTATCCTGAGCCATCTTCACACTTCCTGACACACAAGAGCCCATGGCGGCAGCCACCATGTCAATCCACCTAGTTGAGGGTCTTCCTCTCCTTTTCCAACCCTCCACCCTTTCCAGCATCATTTCCTTCTCCAAGGAATAGCCCTTTCTAGGAACATGTCCAAAGTATGTGAGGCAAATCCTCATCATTCTTGCCTCCAAAGAGCACTCTGGCTGCACCCTATCCAGGACATATCTGTTTGTTCTCTTGGCTGTCTGTGGAATATTCAGTGCTCTTCTCCAACATCACACCACAAAGGCATCAATTCTTTTCCTGTCATCCTTATTCACTGTCCAGCTCTCAGATGCATTGCTAGCAATCAGAAAGACCATGGCCTAAATAAGACTCACCTTAGTCTTCAAACTGACATCATTACTCCTCAAAAATTTGGAGAGGTCCCTAACTTCAGATTTTCTCAGTGCAATGTGTCTCCTTATTTCCTGACTGCTGGTACCAAGGGTGTTAATTGTGGATCCAAGCAGGATTAAGCTGTTGACAGTTTCAATCTCCTCTCCATCCATCATGATGCTACGTATCAGTCTTTGTTTTCTTCATATTAAGATACAATCCATACCGAAGGCTGTATTCCTTGATCTTCTGTAACAAGTGCTTCATGTCCTCCTCACTTTCAGCAAGCAAGGTTGTGTCATCAGCAAAATGCAGGTTATTGATGAGTCATCTTCAGATACTGATGCTACACTCCTCTTCATAGAGTCCAGCTTCTCAGATACTTTGCTTAGGATACAGATTCAATAGGCATTGAGAGAAAATACAACTCTGACACCCTCTCTTCTCAATTTTAAACTATACAGTGCTCCCCTGCTCTGTTCACACACCAGCCTCCTGGTCCATGAGTTCTACATGAGTACAATCAAGTGCTCTGGAACTCCTAACTCTTCTCAATGTCAACCACAACTTGTTATGATCTATACAGTCAAATGCCTTTGCATACTCAAAACATACACAGACATTCTTCTGGTATTCTTTACTTTCAGTCAGGATCCATCTGACATCAGCAATGATAACCCTGGCTCCACAGCCTCTTCTAAATCCTGCTTGAACTTCTGGCAGTTCCCTATTTGTGTACTGTTCTAGCCATTTTTGAATGGAGGCTCTGTGAAAGTGAGGAAGATCCTTAACAAGATAGTTGACACAGTGACTGTAACAATGGGCTCAAGTATATCAGAGATGATGAAGGTGGCAAAGAATTGGACAAGGCTCAAAACATTCTTCATAGGGTCATGGTGAGCCTTAGTTGACTGGATACTACCTGACAACAGCAACAGATTTATTGGAAAAACACACAAAACTCAGTAAAGCATAGAGTCAACCAGGGAAGACTCTTAATAAAATGAATTGGCTCTGGCCACAACAATTCACTTAAACATTGTTGGGATCGTGAGGATGTCACAGAATCAGGCATTCCATTGCTGTGCATAGTGTCACTATGAGTCAGAGCTGACTTGACAGTAATGGATTATAACTACTTCTGTAAGATGGTATATAATGGTAGTTTTGATTTGGATCTTTAAAATGGCTTGTAACAAAATATATGCAGATCATTCTCATACAAAGACTGATATATAGCTATTGTATCTCTAACAGAAAACTATAAAGATAGACAAATATCATGGTAGAGTTCAGCCTTCTTTGAGGCCCTTGATGAAGCAGCAGGATGGGGTTCTAGATGGTGGTCTCATGGCATAGAGGGTGACTCAATTGGATCCTTAGTGCTGGTGCTTGGTTGATGGCCCAAGGGCCTTGTGGTCCTTGGGCCCAAAACAGAAAAGGTGGAAACTTATCCATGTACCTCATGCTTGAAATGTGTCCTTTTCACTTTAGGATGTCTGGAAGACTGTGTCTCTTTATTCAGTCTATTTAAGCCTTATTCAGGCTATGATATTTTCAATCACTTATTATGCTGCTAAAAATTGGACAATATATAAAGATCTGATAGAAGAAGTGAAGTCTTTGAACTGTGGTGCTGGAGAAGAGTACTGAGTATCCCATGTACGGCCAAAAGGACAAACAGGTATGGCTTAGAGAATGTGCCGCCAGAGTGCTCCTTGAAGGCAAGTATGATAAAACTTCATCTCACATAATTTAGGCACGTTGTACAGAGAGGGTATTCCTCAAAGAGGTATGCCATGCTTGGGAAGATGGAAGGAAGGTGAAAAAAAAAGGAAGATCCTCAACCACATGGATTGACACAGTGATTTCAGCAATGGGCTTGAGTGTATTAGAGATTGTGAGGATGGCACAGGATGGGACAAGGTCCAGATCTGTTCTGCATAGAGTCACTATAAGTCATACTTGACAACACCTAACAAAAACCACAACAATGGCTAATGGCTTACATTTCAACTAAAGGAAAGCAAAAATTCTCACAACTAGACCAATAAGCAACATCATGGTATAAGACTGAAGTTGTCAAGGATTTAATTTTACTCGGATCTACCATCAATGTCTACAGAAGCAACAGGCAAGCAATCAAATCACACTCCCACAGAAAGCTAAAGCAGGATGCATACCTCCCACCATACACAAAAACCAGCTCAAGGTGGGTCAGAGACCTAGAAGTAAAACCCAAACCTATACAGATCTTAAGAAACAAAGTTG
>NW_006399879.1:3853459-3854646 GCF_000299155.1 Elephantulus edwardii | reverse complement strand
TGAAAAGGGACGCTGTGGGTTTCAGGGTGAAGATCTTCTCTCACTACTCTAAAGGGCCCCTTTGGCAGTAGGAAACACATAGACTATTCTTATATCATTTATGGAAAATAGAACTGCATTGAAACATGTATCTCTGGAATGGAAATGATCATATTCTTAATATTTCTAGCCTTAAACTTAAAAGTTTAGATTGTTCAAAATTATTTGTTATATTGTTGTTGTTGTTGTTATGTGCCATCGAGTCTTTGTTTAAATTTTCCCCTCTTTTAACAACTGGGATCTAGAGGGAAGAGAAAAGACCAGAGAATGGCCAAAATTATTGGGGCAGCTATTGCTCCCAGTTTAGGGCCAGGAAAAGGAAGTCTTACTCATAAACAGTGCCACCTTAAGGTAATAAAGGAGGTCAGAATTGCTTCCACTGTGGAAAGCTGGGCCACTTCAGTAGACAGTGTTACAGAGGAGAGCCACAGATAGGCAAAGGAGTAGAGAGGAAGCTCTCACTCACTTGCTTTAAGTGTGGATCAGAAGGACACTTGGCCAAGGGTGGCTCACATCAGGTCCTCATGGCTGACAGGACTGACAGGCCCCAGGTCCCAGGTGGAAACAAAGGAGGACGCTTCAGCGATTTAGATCCTCCCAGAAGAGCTGTGGGTGAGCATTAACATTACTGGTAAGTATATTCGTTTTCTCCTGGACACAAGAGCCTACTATTTGGTCCTAAAAGCCTTCTGAGGTTCCACCTCTTCTCACTATTTATTAGTTGTTGGAATTGATGGAAAACCTCATAAGCAGTTCCTTACTTCACCTCTGCCTTGCATGCGGACTTCCAAGCTGTAAAACAACCCAGTGGTAGATGGAATTTGCTCCAGGACTTAAGAACAATAAATGACACAGTTGAACCTTTACATTTTGTGGTTCCTAACCTTTATACTATAATAGACAAAGTGCTAGTCAATAGGCCTTTTATTGTAAGAACTATCTTCCCTCTGTGCCACTGTTAGAACCTCTACTTGGAATATTATTGCTTTTAATTTTTGACTCATGTACTTTTAACTTGTTAGTTAAATTTGTGTTTTCTAGGCTGCAACACCTTCCATGATACATCTTCAAGGATATGAACATGTACGGCTAAGCACAATTGATAACAGTGCATCTAAATTCCAAAATCAATCTCCACAATAGTCTAC
>NW_006399879.1:3841434-3853164 GCF_000299155.1 Elephantulus edwardii | reverse complement strand
TAGAGAAAATAGTGCAACAATGAATGAATGGAAACCCAAAATCTCTGTAAATGTTCATTAAAATTAATAAAATTTAATAAAGTTTGTAGAATTCTACAAGGTCTCTACAAGAAAAAGACTGATAACCCAATTACAAATGGGCAAAAGACATGGAAATACCTTTTGCAGAGGAAGATATTCAGATGGCCAACACGAAGCAATGTTCCAAATCAATGGTAATAACAGAGCTGCAAATTAAAACCACCATGAGAGGCCATCTCACTCCAGTACCAGTGGCAAAATTTAACAAGACAGCAATAAAGTAATAAGTAAGACATGTTGGAGAGGGTGTTGAGATACAAGAACTCTTATCTCTGTTGGTGAGATTGTAAAATAGAACCACCATTCTGGGAAACAGTTTGGTGTTTCCTCAAAAAACTGAACATAGATATTTCACATGACCCAGCTATTCCAGTGCTTGGAATATATGCTGAGAAAATGAAAACTGAAACACACATGGAGACTTTTTCATAGCTGTGTTATTCACCATCGCAAGAACATAGAAATAGCCCAAATGTCCAACCACAGTAGAATGAATTGAGAAGTTATAGTAGACTATACAGCATGCGGGAGAAATGATTTTGAAAATTATTACATAATTTTGGAAGGACTGGAGAGCATTATACTAAGTGAACTAACTGAGTCTCATAAGGACAAATACTGCATAAGACCATTATTGTAGAAATAGGAAGATAACTAGTAAAACGTGTATGAGAATTCAAAGGGGGAGGGTAGGAGCAGAGAGGTGAGGATGGGCAGGGTGGTAGTTAATCATATGGTCACACAATCTGATGGGTAGAGAAAGGCATGAGTAAAGGAAATGGGAAAGATCTGGTGTGAAAAGCAATGCATATGAACACTGTAAACAAACCAGTATAAAAGAAAAATTGTATTTAAAAATTCCCAACAAACAAACAAACAAGAAATTAAATCATATATTGCATTGGGCCAGTCTTCTGCAATGAATGTCTTTACAGTGTTAAAAATGTCATTTTGAGAACCAGTGTGTACATGACCCAGACAATGGATTCCCATGACCCCCATATGTGTGTCAACGCTGGACAATGATTAATGAAGAACAAAGATCAAGTGATGCTTTTGATTACGGAGTGATCAAAAAAAGTGAGCAAACATCTTGGAGATAGTGCAGCTGAAACTCTCCTTGGATGCAAGGACGGAGAAGATCATCTCATGAACTTCACATGGGAAGGGCCCAGGCCCTGGAGAAGGACATCGTGCTTGGTAAAGTGGTCAGTGAAATATATGATGCTCAACAAGGTGGACCGACACAGTGTCAACAACAGTGGACTTGATTATAGCAACTGTTATGATGAAGGTACAAGGTAGATTGGAACCCACTCAATGGTAGGTAAAAACAATTGGCCATGACCTCCTTTATGTTAGTGGCTGCTTTAACGTCCTCTTTGATGAAGGTTTTGTTTTATGTCCTCTGCCTAGTCTTTGATTAGTTTAAGTTTTGGGATTTTTTTCTTTGTTTTTGTTGTTGAGATGTTGTAGTTTTTTTGTAGATTTGAGAGATTCAATCTTTATCAGATAAATTGTTCTGAAGATTTCCTCCCGAAATTTGGCGTTTGTCATTTACTCTCATAATAAAGAATTTTGATGAGCACAAGTTTTTAATTTTCAAGATTTCATTTGTCTGTCATCTTCTATTCATACACTTGTTATACTGTTTGCTATCTCATTTTTAGAAAATATAAGGTCCCATCATTTTCTTTCTATGACAACATCCAGGAAATCCTTGCTTTTAGGTTGAGGAAAATGTGCCAAATTTTGTTGAGTCCTTTTCTGTTTTGACATGAGTTTTGGTGGCTGAGTGAGCAAGGGAGTTGTGCTGTCAACCCAAAGGCAGGTGGTTCGAATCCACTAGTTGCTCTGAGGGAGAAAGTTGGCAGTCTCTTCCTGTGTAACTTAAAGCCTCTGAAAACCTGCTAGAGAGTCAGCTATGAGTCGTTTACGAGCAGACAGCAATGAACACGAATTTTGTGTTTTTAGTTTTTTCTGCATTAGTTGATATGATCATGTAGTTCTTTTGTTATTTAGGTGATAGAACCACACTTCATATCAGAATCCCACTTGATTGTGGTATGTGATTTTTTTTTATATGTTGCTGAGATCCATCAGTTAGCATTTTGTTGAAAACTGCTGCATCTGTGTGCATAAGGAATGCTGTTTTTGTATACCTTTGAGTTGTTATCTACCAAAAATGACTCAGATGGAGCTCTGGTGCCTAGTGGTAAGGAGTTGAGCTGACAGCTCAAAGGTTGCTGTTATGTGCCATCGAGCTGCCTGCAACTCAGTGACCCTATGGACAACAGCTCTGACCCTTGCCCTATCCTAAGCCAGTCTCATTGTCTGCAGCACAGTGGCCCCCAGTACCCCAGTTACTGTGTCAATCCACCTCATCCAGGGTCTTCCTCTCCTGCGCTGCCCCTCCACCCTTCCAAGCATGATGTTCTTCTCCAAGGACTGGTCCCTCCTGGCCATGTGCCCAAAGTATGTGAGACAAAGCTTCAAAATATTTGCCTCCAAGGAGGAGGTTGGTTTTACCCTCTCCAGAACAGACCTGTTTGTTCTTTTGGCAGTCCGTGGTATGTTCAAGACTCTTCTCCAGCACCACAATGCAAAGGCATCAATTCTTCTTCTGCCATCATTCGTCATTGTCCAGCTCTCTGATGCATAGCAGGTAATTGCAAAGACCATGGCCTGAATCAGGTGCACCATAGTGTCTAGACTGACATCATTGCTCTTTAGCACTTTGGAGAGATTCCTGATAGCAGATTTCCCCACTACAATTTGTCTTTTGATTTCCTGACTGCTGGTATCCAGAGTGGTTTTTTAAATCCAAACCACTGCTCGACAGGAGAAGGATGGGCAATCTCCTCCTGTGCAATTTGCTGCTTCTGATAACCCACTGGAGAGTCAGGTATGGGCTGATTCTGATGCAACATACCAAACAACAACAACAACGCCTTCACACACAACAGAATTAACCTCTGTCTGATCTAACACCATCCTCATGAACTCTCATACAGGATAGTGTTCTGGAATTATTGTGGGGGGGACATATGCCTTTCCCAAGGCTATGCTGTCTTTATAGAAAGAACTCAATAATCTTCCTTCCTCTTCTACATTCGTGGTGTGTTTCAGAAGGATCTGATTTTGTTCTTTCCTGAATGTTCCCTTTTATTTCTCTTTCATGTTTCTCTACCTGACCACGGTCAACACTCTTGGCACCAGTAGCCAGGAAATTAAAAAAACGTATTGTGATGGGAAAGTCTGCGGTTAGGGACCTCTTTAAAGTACTCAAGAGCAACGGTGTCTCTCTGGAGACTAAGGTGCGCCTGATACAGGCCATGGTGTTTGCAATCACTTGTTATGCATCAGAGAGTTGGACAATGACTAGGGAGGATAGAAGGAGAATTGACGCCTTTGAGCTGTGGTGCGGGAGAAGAGTATTGAATGTACCATGGACTGCCAAGAAAACAAACAGATTCATCCTAGAGAGGGTTAAACCAGGCTGCTCCTTGGAGGCAAGGATTCTGGGGCTTCGCCTGACATACTTTGGACATGTTGTAAGGAGACAAGTCTTTAGAGAGGGACATCATGCTGGGTAGAGTAGAGGGACAGCGCAGGAGGGGAAGGCCTTCTATGAGGTGGATTGACTCAGTGACTGGGGTAATCGGGATGGGTGTGTCAGAGGCAGTGAGATTGGCACAGGATAGAGCAGGGTTTAGGGCTGTTGTACATAGGGTCGCTATGAGTCGCAAATGACTCGATGGCACATAACAATAACAACAACAACAACCACCTGACCTTGGGCTTGTTGTGGATGATAAGGGTAGTTTTTTATTACTTCTATCTCTTATTTTACAATAAATCTTTTATAACTTTCTGTCCCTGCTTGTGTTCGTTTGTATGGATAATGTCTTTGTAGGAATTTGTTCATTTTATGTACGTTTTCAAATGTGTCGGAGTACATTTTTTGTAGTTATTTTTTTCTATTTCCCTGTTGGTTCAATTATAGTGTCACTAATATAATTTCTGAATTTAGTTATGTGCTGCTTCTGGCTTTTTACATTTCTTCTTCTAGACAGTGGTTTGTCTATTTTATCAATCCTTTCCAAGAACCAACTCCGGGTTTTGTTCATTCTCTCCACTACTTTCCTTCTTCCAGTTCCATTTCTTTTTACCTGTTTCTTATTTTCTGGTGATGTTTGACTTTTAGTCATGGACTGAATTGTGTCTCTCCAAAAATACATAAATCTGATGATATAATGTGGAAGTTATTCTGACAAACCAAATAGCTGGAATGAGAATTGAGACTGGAATGCAACACGCCCCAATCTCAGTTGTAATCAGATGTAAGAGACATTCTCCCAGGGTGTGGCCAATAATATCTTTTATTTCAGTAGAAATAAACAGAAGGAAAAACAGCCAAGGACAGAATTATTAATACCACCAAGAGATAGTCACTTGGAGTGGAGTGTGTCTCTTGTGTGACCAAATCCTTGACATCAGGGAGGGCCAGAATAGAGGATGGTCTCCAGGGAATCCCAGCCCTACAGAAGCCGAGAGGAGCAAGGACTTTTCTCCACCACCAATACACAGACAGCTTTCCCCTTGGGCTTGTATCCTGAACTTGGACTTCCGGACTCTTACACTGTGAGGTACCAGGAGGCAACACTGTACTTAAAGGAGAAAAGATTTAAGTCAAGATTTCATTGTGCTTGAATCCACAATTGTTGCTCGTGAAAGCAGTTGTTGTTGATTGCCTTTGAATCGAGCATGACTCATAGCAACCCTATGAACAAAAGACCTGAAGGCCCTCTACAACTATCGACATTTATCAAAGTTCGTAGAGTTTCCGGAGGTATGTTAATTAGGAATTGGATGCCACTTCTGCTTCCAAATGAAAGGAGTAGACGAGAAATAAAATGGCATATTGCACTGAGAAAATAATCTGCTGACAAGACGAGCAGGACAGCCCTCTAAACACGAGGGTGTTCCTGACCAAGCCGAGGTCCTTTCAGTTGCTTCACATGCATGTGGAAGTTGGACAATGAATAAGGAGGAGAGGTGAATTGACAGATGCCTTTGAACTGTGGTGCTGGGGATTAATAGCGAATACACCCTGGGTCGCCAAAAGAACAAATGAATTGTCTTAGAAGAAGTGCGAGGGGGATTGTGTACCAGGGAGGGAGTTTTTCTTTTGCTTTTCAAAGAGAGGAGTGAACTGGGGCGGGGTGGGGGGGGGTGTGAGGGCTGGGCGGGGAGAGAAGTGTAGCAATGAATGAATGGAAATCCAGAATCTCTGTTAAATGTTCATTAAAATTATTAAAATAAAAAAAATTACAAAAAAAAAGAGAAGTGCATCCAGATTGCTCCTTAGAGGAAATGGGAACACCCATGCAAAAGGCAGGGAGTGGCAAAATGAATGAAAGTAAAGAAGATCAACAACTGTTGCGGAATGTTGGGGAGGAAGGGAGGGCCTCTGGCTAGGACAAATCGCCTAAGCTCCAGATAAGTGTGCCTCCCAACGGCCTTTAATACGGAGTAGAGAAAGCTCTCCTGTGTTTGGCTGTACCGGCTTGAGAAAGCTCGCCAACTGGGAATATGGTTGCCGTGTCTGTTGAGCTGGGAGTGGTCCACACGAGGCTGAGGTTCTCCTGATCAATCCGCATGTCCCACGTCCGTAAGCCCACCCTATCCTGTCTTCCTGCATATATAAGTGCAGTGCAGATCCCAATAAAATCGAGCTGGATTGACTCTCTGATCCTCTCCCGGAGTGATGTATCTCCATCGTGCTTACTCCCATCAGGGTGTCGCTGTGAAGTTGCTGGCGAACAGACAGCAACAACCAACCTATTCTTTGGGATTATTTCTTGGAAATACTAGGTCTCCCAGCCTTGCTTTGCTTGCTTGTTGTTGTTGTGTACTATCGAGTTGGATCTGACCCATAGCTGGCCCTTCAGTGGGTTTTCAGAGGCAGTTAATCACAAGGCAGGAGGTTATCTGTCTTTCTCCCATGGAGTAGCTGGTGGATTTGAACTCATGCCTTCAGAATTGCAGTGCAGCTATTTAACCACTAGACCACCAGAGCTTCCAGAGGATTCCCCTGACAGCCTAAAGGGCTATGGTGAGACCAGGAAGTGTGGATTTCCACTCTTAATCTCCCTACGACTATTTGATTTCCTGAGCCCATGACAGATCATGACATTTTCCACAATACACCACTATATACACGGATTTGGAGAGGGAGGTACAATCCAATTCATGACAAGGTACTTGTAGTTTTTATTGTAATACTTAGTTTCTTGAGCTGCCCATTGAAATCTTGTGTTCAGCCCTCTTACTTCATAAATAATTTTTCATTTGTTTCAGGGCTCCAAGTTTAAGGTTAAAGTACGTAATCTCTTCTGATATTCTTTTTGTCTTTTTCTTTCCCCTATGTTTTTAACAACCTTTGTGCCCTCTTCATATATGATGTCCTTTATATCATCCCACTACTCATCTGACCTACGGTCATTAGTGTTCAGAGCGTCAAGTCTATTTTTGAGATGTTATCTAAACTCAGATATATACATCCAAGTTCATGCTTCATTTCTCGTCGTCGTTGTTGTTAGGTGCTGTCAAGTTGAGTACGTTTCATAGAGATCCTATAAACAACAGACCTGAGCCTTGGTCTGTCTTGTGCCAGCCTCACAATCTCTGACACACTTGAGCCCATTGCTTCAGTCGCTGAAGCATTGCTACATATAGTTGAGGCTCTTCCTCTCTTTCACTGTCCCTCCAAATTCCAAACATAATTCTCCTTTCCAAGGAATAGCCTCTCCCAGCAGCATGCCCAAAGCATGTGAGCTGAAGCTTTGTCACCTTTGCCTCTAAGGAACAGTCTGGCTGCATCTTCTCCAAGATATAACTGTTCTTTGAGGCCCATGGGATATTCAGTACTCTTCTGTAACACCGTAATTTAAAGGCATCAGCTCTTCTATCATCCTTAGTCATTATCCAGCTCTCAGATGCATAGCAAGTGTCTGAAAGACCATGGCTTAGGTCAGGAACACGTTAGTCCTCAGGCTGATATCATTGCTCCGTAATAGTTGTCTTTTATAGACTTGTTTTCATTTTCTTCAGCTTCCACTTGAACTTGCACAAGAGCAATTGATCATCAGGTCCACCTTTTCCCCCTTTGCTCTTCTTCTTCTGATTGATGATATTCAGCTTCTTGTTCCTGGTGGTATAGTGATTAGGTGATTTGACTGCTAAACAAAATGTCACACACAAGCAAAACTCTGCTGAAGATCATCCAGAAATGACTGGAACAATACACTGACAGAGAAAGACCAGAAGTACAAGCTGGATTTGGAAAGGGTGTGGTACTAGGGACATCATTGCCAATGTCAGATGAATCTTGGCTGAAAGCAGAGAGTACTAGAAAAATGTCTGTCTATCTGTGTTTCATGGACTATGCAAAGGCATTTGACTATGTGGATCCCAACAAATTATAGCTGACCTTGAGAAGAATGTGGATCCTAGAACAGTTGATTGTGCTCATGTGAAACCTATACTTAGAACAGGAAACAGTAGTCAGAAAAAAGGAAACATTACATGGTTCAAAATCAGGAAAGGAGTGTGTGAGGGATACATACTGTCTCCATATCTTTTCAATTTATATACAGAATAGTTCGATCATTCAGAGGCTGGACTTGATGAGGAAGAGTGTGGCACCAGGATTAGAGGAAGACATCAACAACTTGCATTATACAGATGACACAACTTTGCTGAAACTGAGGAGGACCTGAGGCATTTACTGCAGAAGGTCAAGGACTATAGTCTTCAATAGGGTTGAGGCTCAATATCAAGAAGACAAAGATTCTCGCCACTGGGCCAATTGGCAGCACCATGATACGTGAAGAAGAGATTGAGGTTGTTAACAATTTCAGCTTGCTCAGATACACTATCAACACTCTTGTCACCATCAGTCAATAAATCAACAGACAAATTGCATTAAGGAAATCTGCTTTCAGGAACCTCGCCGGAGTGCTGAAGAGCAATGACATCAGTTTAGAGACTAAGGCGTGCCTGATCTAGCCCATGGTCTTTGCAATTACTTGCTATTATGCATCAAAAAGTTGGACAATGACTAAGGATGACAGAAGAAGAATTGGTGCTTTTGAGTTGTGGTGTTGAAGAGAAGTATAGGATGTACCACAGACGGCCAAGAGAACAAACAAGTCTATCCTGGAGAGGGTGAAGCCAAGTTTCTCTTTGGAGAAAAGGATTTTGAAGCCCTGTCTGACATACTTGGGGCATGTTGCCAGGAGGGGCAAGTCCGTGGAGAAGGATATCACGCTTAGAAGTGGAGGGACAGCTCAGGAGAGGAAGACCCTGGAAGAGGTGGGTTGACACAGTGACTGGGGTAATAGAGGCAGGTGTGTCTGAGACAGTGAGACTGGGTCAGGATAGAGTAGGGTTCTGAGTTGTTGTGCCAATTTGACGACACAGAACAACAACCACCAAAATGTGTGACTGACTACTCGTTGTGTATAATTCCTTAAGGAAATTCCTTAAAATGTTCCTTAAAAACCCGCAGTGCGATACCCCCCCTCATCCTGAACGGCTAGAAGCAGAAAGAATGGTGGTGCCAGATTTCGGCAAAGATGTGATGTCATCATCACTGGGGACAAATCTTTGGTGTTTTTTTATAACCTTAAACATAGTGCAACACTGTGACTTGATCATTTTACTGTCAGCTATTTAAGCAAAAGAAGGGGGTGTGTAGAAATCCACAAGGAAGCTTGAGTATGCTCACAGGAACTTTATTCATGTTGTTACATGTCATCATGTCGCCTGCAACTCATAGCCACTCTACGTACATTAGCTCTGAACGCTGCCCTGTCCTAAGCCAATCTCTTCATCTCCAACAGACCTAATCCCATTTCTTCAGTCACTGAATCAAACCATCTCATCCTAGGTCTTCCTCTCTGCGCTGTCCCTCCACCCTTGCAAGCATGATGTCCTTCTCCAAGTACTGGTCCCTCCCGGCCATGAGCCCAAAGTCTGTGAGACAGAGCCTCAAAATTCTTGCCTCCTGGCTGGTTTCACCCTCTCCAAGATAGACCTGTTTGTTCTTTTGGCAGTTCACAGTATGTTCAAAACTCTTTTCCAGGACCACAGCTAAAAGGCATAGATAGCAAATAATTTTAAAGACCATAGCCTGATTCAGGTGCACCTTAGTCTCCAGACTGATATTGTTGCTCTTCAGTACTCTGGAGAGGTCTCTGACAACAGACTTTCCCAATGCAATTTACCTTTTGATTTCCTGACTTCTGGTGCCAAGAGTGTTGATTGTGGAACCAAGCAAGCTGAGGTTATCAACAATCTCAATCTCTTCTTCGCCCATCATGAAGCTCCCAATTGACCCAGTGGTGAGAATCTTTGTTTTCTTGATGTTGGGCTTCAATCCATATTGAAGACTACAGTCCTTGACCTTCTGCAGCAAACGCCTTATGTCCTCTTCAGTTTCAGCAAGCAAGGTTGTGTTATCTGCATAAAGCAGGTGATTGATGAATCTTCCTCCAATCCTGATGCCACATTCCTCCTCATAAAGTCCAGCCTTCTGAATCATCTGTTCTGCATATAGATTGAAAAAGTATAGAGATAATATGTATCTCTGACATACACCTTTCCTAATCCACAACGACGCAGTGCTTCTCTGCTCTGTTCTGAGGACTGCTTCCTGGTCCAAGTATAGGTTCCGTAGAAGCATAATCAAGTGTTCTAGGATTCCCATTCTCCTCAAGGTCAGCCACAGTTTGTTGTGATCCACAAGGTCAAACGCCTTTGCATAGTTAATGAAACACAGATAGACATTCTTCTGGTATTCTGCTTT
The DNA here is from genome assembly GCF_000299155.1 of Elephantulus edwardii. Lineage (NCBI taxonomy): Eukaryota > Metazoa > Chordata > Mammalia > Macroscelidea > Macroscelididae > Elephantulus > Elephantulus edwardii. Next base: position 3,843,209 of record NW_006399879.1, on the reverse strand, counting down.
CTGCCAAGATCCATCTGACATTGGCAATAATGTCTCTAGTGCCACGATTTCTTCTAAACTCAGCTTGTATTTCTGGTAGTTCTCTGTCAATGGACTGTTCCACTGGTTTCTGGATAATATTCAGCAGCATCTTGTTTGCATATGATATTAGTGATATTGTTCGATATTTTTCACACTCTGTTGAGTCACCTTTTATTGGAATGGGGTTAAATACAGATCTCTCCCAGTTAGTTGGCCAGGTAGGTGGAGGGCCAGCAAAAAAGGGGAAGCCCCTCCAGCAGATGGGTTGACATGGTGACTGTGGCAATGGCCTTGAGGTGTCAGAGAGCGTGAGGCTGGCACAGGGCAGGACGACATCAGGTTGGATGTTTGTTCATAGGGTCACTGTGAGTCACACTTGACTTGTAGGCACCTAACAACAGCTAACACTCCGCGAGGGAATAAGCTTCTGTTTGGTCAAGCCACTCCCTTGTGGGAATTCTGCGTCACCAGCACTGGACAACTGTGACAATGTTCCACACTGCTGCAGCGTGACACAGAGGTGGATAAAGGCAAAAATCCAGAATGAGGGGGTGAGGCTGGTCTTTTGATTGGTTCAAGTTCACAGACTTTGAAGGCATCAGCATCCTGGTTCAGCATGCTTTCAGGCGCCCACCTCTTTTGTAAAGAGGGGGCTTCGGGTGACAGGACACAATGGGACCATACATTTCCTGGAATATTTAAAAATACAACTACTTTAAGTGCTGAGTAATCTGAAGACCAGTTCAGAGAGGTTAGACCTCTCTTTGGTTGGCGAGTATCTTAGAATCTTCTGCATTGACAATGTCTTAACATGTTGTTGTTGCTGTTAAGTGCCTTTGAGTCGTAAGTGACTTGTAGTAACCCTATGAATGAAAGACCTGGACACCTGTATAAGTTTTGTCCTTTCTCCAGGCTCATAGGGTTTCCGGAGGCAAGCTATTACGGAAGTGGATGCCACTCCTGTTTCCAAGCTTGTTTTAATCGGGAAGCTCCACCAAACACCATCTACCATGGGTGACCATTATCGCATTTGACTCACCAGTGTCACAGTGTTTGGCTTCACAGCAATCAAGAGTTACCTTTGTACAGCAAGTGGACAGACCAGGGTTATTATGTTTTAACATACAGAAACAAAAATCCTCACAACTGGGCCAATGCGCAATGCCATGAAAGATTGACGTTGCCAAGGGTTTCATTGTACGTGGGTTCACAATCACCACCTGTGGAAGCAGTGGAGATGAGAAGTTCAAGGACGTACTGCACGGGGCAGGTCTGCTGTCAAGGACCCCTCCGGAGTACGCTGCCACGTTGAAGACCATTTCTGACATGGTCCTGTTCATCGTACAGTCACTGGGGCAATCCACCTTGCGGAGGGTCTTTCTCTCCCCTCCCCCTTTCCCAGTGTGGTGTCTTTTTTCAAGAACTTATCCCTCCTAACAGCATGTTGAAAGTACGTGAGATAGAATGTCACCATTCTTGCCTCCAAGGAGCACCCTGGTTGCACTTCCTCCAAGAGATATGTGTTTATTCTTTTGGTCACCCGTGGGATAGTCAGTACTCCTCCAACACCACAATTCAAAGGGACCTACTCTTCTTATGTTGTCCAATTTTTAGATGCACAAGAAGCGGTTGAAAATATCAAGGCTTGGATCAGGTGCACCTTAGTCTTTAAACTGACATCCTTGCTCTTTAGCACTGTGGAGAGATCCTTGACAGCAGAGGTCCCCAGTGCAACACGTCCTTTGATTTCTTGA
>NW_006399879.1:3825972-3840619 GCF_000299155.1 Elephantulus edwardii | reverse complement strand
CAGCTTGACCTTCTGGCAGTCCCTTGCTGACGTACACTACTGTTCCAGACATTTCTAAATAGTCTTCAGCAAGATTTTACTTGCGTGTGATATTCATGATATTGTTCAATAATTTTCACATTCTGCTGGGCCACCTTTTGTGGGAGTGGGAACAAGCATGGATCTCTTCCAGTCAGTGGGCCAGGCAGCTGTTTTCCAAGTTCTTGACATTGACTTGTGAGCACACCCAGGACTGCATCTGTTTGTTGAAACGAGTCAGCTGGGACCCCCTTGGCCCTCTATCAGGTTTCTGGGGGTGTAAATCTTTAAGGGAAGACACTGTTCATTTTTCTCACCAAAAGTGACTGGTGGATTCCAACTGCTGAACTTCTGGTTGACAGCCCCGTGTGCTGAGTACCACCGAGGTTCTTGAGTCGTGGTTACGAGGTGTTGGCTGGCTTCAGCGGATCCGGAAATGATCTCTGTGGTGGTCACAGACTTGTGTCAGGCTCTGTCAGTTGACTCTGACTTTGTAGGGTCCTCCAGGATGACATCTGGGAAGCTGGCTGGTCCTCCACGTCGGGGAGACTTGAGGGGATTCACATGTGGACACCTAGGGTTTGTGGGCTTGGTTATGCTGTGCTGTGGCTGAGGAGGAGAGACAGACACAGAGGAGCTGATGGGGCCTGGGTCAGAGGACACACTACTCACAGTATCCCTGGCCTAGGCCCACTGCTCAGCCCAGCGTCTGCAGGAACTCCACACGTGGGATCGTGGCCCATTTTGGACCATGCCGGGCGGAGTGGGCACTGAGGTGGCACCATCAAGGTGCAGGGGGGGACAAAGGCAACCTCATTCTTGTTGACAAGCTGCCCCTCTCCTAGCCTGGGTGTCAGGGGGATCTTCTGAGACAAGCTGCCAGACCCACACGTGTGCAGAGCTGGGGGACACACAGTTACCATGTTGCAGGAAGAACTGGTGACTGTGGTGACACGTGGCCAATGTGCTGTATGAGGAATTGGGGAGCCCCACCAGACGGCGTGTCATGGATGGACTGTGTCCCTTCTCCAAGAAGCATGAGGTGCAAACACACAGCGGGGTCAAGGCTGCAAGGCCAGGCAGGGTGTGGTGGGGGAGGTTCTGACCCAGCGGGGAGCAGAGCCAAGGGGCCACGCTCAATGCTGGGCCCTGTGGTGGCCTCGGTTCAGAGACCTCTGCTCGGTTTAAGTCTGGAACCAGGTGAGCTGCCTCCCTGGGGACTCGAGAAAGCTTCCCCGTGAGGCCATACCTGGAGTCACCTCCTCCTGAGAACAGGTGCATTTCCTGGGCCCTGACCTTGAAGGATGCTGGTGTGCTGGGCGCAGTTGAATCACCCCACAGAGCATGGCACGGATGGGAGGGGCCCCTGACACGGTGGGCTCTGTGGGCCACCTCCCTGCACAGGACTCCTCCCTGCACAGGAGGTGGCCACGTGCTGGCTTTCTGTAAAGACATTGCTCCCAGGCCCATTGGTTTATGTTGGTTTGCATGCAAAGTTTGTATACGTTGTGTTTCACTCATGTATATTGTTGTTTCACACATTGCTTCATGAACACTGTTTCTTTTGTTGTCATTGTTATGTGCCAGCGACTCATACCAACCTTATGTACAACAGCTCTGAACCCTGCTCTATCCCGTGCCAATCTTGCTGCCCCTGACACCCCCACCCCCATTACCCCAGTCACTCAGTCAATCCATCTCATCCAGGGTCTTCCTCTCTTTCACTGTCGCCCCACCTTCCCAAGCATGACATCCCTCTCCAAGGACTGATCCCTCCTTGCAACACATCCAAAGTATGTCAGACGAAGCTTAAGAATCCTTGCCTCCAAGGAGCAGTCTGGTTTAACCCTCTCTAGGACAAATCTATGAGTCATCTATGACTTGACGGTATTTAACAACAATAGCACCAACATAGAGAGAGATCAGCTGGCCTAGTGGACAGAAAGCGATGCTACCAAACCAAAGGTGGGTGACTTCTAATCCGCGGCCATCAGGCCTGTTTTTCATTGTTTTTTTTCAAACACTCTTCTAGGTCGTATAGCGCTGGTGTGTCCACTTGCTGTACAGAGGTAACTCGTGGTTGCTGTGAAGCCGAACACTGTGACACGGATGAGCCAAATGTGATAATGCTTGCCCATGGTGGACAGTGTTTGGTGGAGCTCCCAGATTAAAACAAGCTTGGAAGCAGGAGTGGCGTCCACTTCTGTAATAGCTTGTCTCCGGAAACCCTATGAACCTGGAGAGAGGATGAAAGTCACACAAGTGTTGAGGACTTTCATTCACAGGGTTGCTATGAGTCGCCTGCAGCTCGACTACACGTAACAACAACAGGACAACCTATCTGGCATCAGGATTGGAGGAAGAATCATCCACAACCTGCGTTATGCAGATGACACAACCCTGCTTGCTGAAACTGAGGAGGACCTGAAGCACTTGCTGTGAAGGTCAGGGACTGCAGCCTTCAGTATGGATTGAGGCTCAACATCAAGAAAACAAAGATTCTCACCACTGGGCTGATTGGCAGGCAGCATCATAATTGATGGTGAGGAGATTGAGATTGTTCACACTTCCGGTTTGCTTGGTTCCATAGTCAACACTCTTGGCACCAGCAGACATGAAATTAAAAGATGTGGCATCAGGATTGGTGGAAGATCTATTAACAATCTGTGTTATGCAGATGACACAACCCTGCTTGCTGAAACTGAAGAGGACCTGAAGCGCTTGCTGCTGAGGGTCAAGGACTGCAGCCTTCAATATGGATTGAGGCTCAATGTCAAGAAGACAAAGATTCTCACCACTGGACCGATTAGCAGCATCAGGATGGATGATGAAGAGATTGAGATTGTTCACAGCTTTAGTCTGCTTGGCTCCACAGTCAACACTCTTGGCACCAGTAGCTAGGAATTAAAAAAAGTATTGTGATGGGAAAGTCTGCTGTTAGGGACCTTTCTAAAGTACTCAAGAGCAACGGTGTCTCTCTGGAGACTAAGGTGCATCTAGTACAGGCCATAGTCTTTGCAATCACTTGTTATGCGTCAGAGAGTGGGACAATGACCAGGGAGGATAGAAGAATTGATGCTTTTGAGCTTTGGTGTTGGAGAAGAGTGTTGAGGGTACCATGGACAGCTACAAAAACAGATTCATCCTAGAGAGAGTTAAACTAGGCTGCTCCTTGGAGGCAAGGATTCTGAGGCTTCGTCTTACATACTTTGACCATGTTGAAAGGAGAGAGACAGGTCCTTGGAGAAGGACATCATGCTTGGGAGGGTGGAGGGCAGGCGCAGGAGGGGAAGACCCTCTAGGAGATGGATTGATTCAGTGACTGGGGTAATCGGGATGGGAGTGTCAGAGACAATGAGATTGGCACAGGACAGAGCAGAGTTTAGAGCTGTTGTACATAGGGTCGCTATGAGTTGTAAGCGACTCAATGACACATAACAACAACAACAACAACAACAACAATTGTGATGAGAAAGTCTGTGGTTAGAAACCTCTCTAAAGTACTGAAGTGCAACAATGTCAGTCTGGAGACTAAGGTACACCTGACACAAGCCATGGTCTTTGCAATCACTTGCTATGCATCAGAGAGCTGTACAATGACTAGGAAGGATAGGAAGAGAATTGATACCTTTGAGCTGTGGTGCTGGAGAAGAGTATTGAATATACCATGGACTGCTAAGAAAATAAATAGGTTTGTCCTGGAGAGGGTGAAGCCGGGCTGCTCCTTGGAGGCAAGGATTCTGAAGCTTCGTCTGACATACTTTGGACATGTTGCAAGTAGGGACCAGCAGGGCAGTTTAGGGCTGTTGTACATAGAGTCGCTATGAGTCACAGGCGACTCGACGGCATGTAGCAACAACAGGACGAACCTGTTTGTTCTCCTTGCAGGCCACGGTATAGTCAATACTCTTCTTCAGCACCACAGCTCAAAGGCTGATCAATTCTTCTACTATCCTCCCTAGTCACTGCCCAGCTTTCTGATGCATGGCAAGTAATTGCAAAGACTAGGGCCTGGATCAGGCACACCTTAACCTCCAGACTGACATCGTTGTTACTTTGGAGAGGTCTCTGACAGATTTTCCTAGTGCAATTAATCTTTAAATTCAAAAACTATGTACAATAGAGCACACTTAGAATTCTTTTTTTTTTAAATTTTATTATATTTTGTGTGTGTACCATCAAATCGGGTCTGACTGGTACAGGAGGAGATGTGCCCCTTCTCCAGCGGAACATCTGGTGTAGAATTCTTTTTTTTTTAATAAAATTTTTATTTTATACTGGTTTGCTTATAAAGCTCATTTACGTTGTTTTCCACACCAGATCTTTCCAATTTCCTTTACCCCACACTTCCCTCTACCCATCAAATTGTGAGACCCTATGATTATTACCCCCTGCCCATCCTCCTCCCTCTGCTCCTACCCTCCCCCGACTTTGTTCTTATACATGTTTTACTAGTTCTCTTCCTATTTCTACAGTGTCAGTATTTATTCTTACGGGACTGAGTTAGTTCACTTAGCATAATGCTCTCCAGTCCCTCCCAGGTTATGTAGTAACGTGGCACCATTTAACTCATAATGCCTCCAACCCTGGAAATTTTTCAGCAAAAGAGCAAGGATTAGTATGCTCCAGAGTGAAAAGTGAGTATATGTTTCATATAATCATTCATATACATTGCACTTTATAAAACTAATTGCCATTTGTCTATTACCCTGTCCCCACTGGATCTTCCGAATTCCTTCAGCCCCTCCCTCCTCCCACCAAACTCTGTCATGTTGGGGATTATCTGCTCCTCTCCCCCTTTTGGACTTTTATCCCCATCTTACCAGTAATCCTTCCATTTTTAAAGTTATGGTCTTAGGCAGTATTTGTCCTTTTGAGACTGAGTTAGTTCACTCAGCATAATGTTCTCTAGACTCTCCCAAGATAGATGGTATTTTACAAAATTGTTGCTCCCTGGTGCTGCATACTATTCCTGTGTTTCTCGTTTGTTTGTTGATGGGGTATTTGGTCTGTTTCCATTTTCTTGCTATTGTGAATAATGCTATGAACATAGGTGTAACAAATATTTGTGTCTCTGTTGGTTTCCTTGGGGGTGGAATTTCTAGCAGTGGAATTACCGGGTCCTATTGGCATGTCTATGTTCAGCTTTTTGAGGACATGCCAACTGCCTTCCAGAGTGGTTCTACCATTTTAAAATCCCACCAGCAGCGTATGAGAGTTCCAATCTCTCCAACATTTATTACTTGCTGTTCTGTTAAACTTTGCTACTGCTACTGGGGTGAGATGGTATCTTACTGTGGTTTTGATTTGCATCTCTCTTATTGCCAGTGATTTGGAGGATTTCTCCATGTGTCTGTTGGCCATCTGAATATCCTCCTCTCAATAGTCCATGTTTTTTTCCCATTTTGTGATTGTGATTATCAGTCCTTTCCTTGCACAGGCCCAGTAGGATTCTGTCAACTTCTGTTATTGAGACCGTTGCCTGAGATGACATTGCCAGTTTTTCTCCAATCTATAGGTTTTCTTTTCATCCTATTGGAAAAAGGATCTGATGCACACAGGGGCTTAATCTTTAGAAGATTAAGTTATCCGCTCCTGGTTGGAAAGGAACTTGATCACAGAGATCTGAGTGACACAAGGCACAGCAGGGTCATGCTGGAGGCCTAGGGAAGGGGACTCAAGTGTGGGAGACACAGGGGGTCAGGGGCTGGTCCTCTTGGAGCTCTGGGAGATCAAGGGGATGGCGGGGATTCATGGCACCAGGTGGCTGAGCCTTCTCTGTGTGGGCACTAGGATCCCGGTGTGAAGGGTCACACAAGGGCAGAACGGGGTGGGGGGGCATGGCCAATGGCAGCATCCCTGAACCATCAAAGAGCTATGTATGGAGGATGGTGGGTGGAAGGTGGTGGGCTGGACAAGAGTGGACGCTGAATGGGGGCTGTAGCTGAAGGAGAGGACAGGCCAGCTGACGAGTGACGCAGCTCTCAACGGGCAGTGCTGGGGCACAGAGGACCAGAAGAGGGCAGGAAGCTGCCAGCTGGCTGCACAGGGGGCCCCAGGCCAAGCCCGTGGCCACAGGAGCCCAGAGCCCAGCTCGCTGGAGGCTGCAGCCCAACTCCCAGCCTCAATCACCACTGCCCATCAAGCAGGTCTCGGTGGTCAGGGCTGGGCTCGCACACATGGGGACAGAGCCCCTGAAGTGTGACAGGAGGCGAGTCACCACCTCAGCCTCCTACACGGGCAGGCCAGGCCCCCTGCTCACCATGCATCCTCTCTGGAGTGGCCATCAGGAGACAATGCCAGTCAGGAGGGGTGTGGAGAAGGGAGAGGTGGCAGTTCCTGGGCTGCAAGGGCTGGGGTGGCCATGCGGACCCTCCCAGGCATGGTTCACTCACAGTGAGCCCCACCACCCAGGTCCTTGCTTTCCCAGGACAATGGTCACTTTGGAACAAGCCTGGCTGTGCCCTCAGTGCCACGGCAGCAGGGAGGGGCTCCAGGGGAGATACCCGCTTCCCACCAGGCCTGTCCATCTCCACAGAGTGAGTGAGTGACCAGTACTACCCAGAGGCCACAGCCACATACAGCTCAGGCTGTGATGGGCCTGCATCCTGAGGAACCCTGTGGGCTGGCTCTGGCCCTCGGAGAGGCCAGCCTAAACCCAGCCAGCAGGAAGCACACACTCTGGCCCAGATGCCCCTAAAGGACTCCCCTCACGGAGAGGTCTGAGGAGGGAGCAGGATGGCGGCCTTGGCCAGGATGTCCCTGGACACTCAGTGAACACCCCCTCCGCCCTCCCCTAGGGTAGCTGAGGCTGCAGCGAGGCGGTGAGCAGGTTCACCACCAGGGCGTGTGGAGGTTTGAGCCACAAGTCCTCAGCCCTGCAGAGCCGGGGTGGAGAAGTGGCAGTGGTCCACTGGGGACAAATGGAGGGCCATCCCAGAAGCCTGGGGCTGGACAGGAGGGGGCACTGCTCATCTGCTTTGTTCCCACCCACTGCCCGGCCGGCGGGGGAGAAAGGGCCCCGGAGCCGCGGGGGAGGGAGAACAGAAGCCAAGAGCAGCCTCCTTCTTACACAGAAATAAGAAATAGAAAACCATTTTATTAACATGTTTTACATTTACAGTTTATTAGCTAGTCAACATCAACATGCAAAAATAAGCGCTAACTACAGCCTCTACAGCACGTGTGTGTGGACCGCCTCGGCCAGCGGGCTGGAGGCCACCAGCGGTCGTCCCACCCAACCACCGCTCTCTGGAACCAATGATGTTTAAACTGAAGGCAGAGTGCCGTCCGGCGAGGCCTCTGCACTCGGTCCAGTGGCGGCCACGTGAATACATTCTCTGAGCAGGACGTAAGGCGGTGTGTGCGGCAAGGGCCCGCGAGGTCAGGCAGCGGCTCGAGGAGGGAGCCGTCACATCCCCTGTGGGGCGCCCCTGTGGTCACACCATGGTCACGCTCCACGCCACCACCGCACCAGGCCCGGGGCCTCGGCAGATGGAAGCCTGTGAAGACCCAGCCCGTTTCCCAAGTCTCATTATTAGAAAAAGGGAGGGAAACTGAGAAACCGGGGGGAAGTGATCAATTCCTAGCTCTGAAATGTTCTAGAAGTTTCCCTCGGTGTTGGAGTCCGTCTGTAAAGAAAGGGTGCCTTTGAAAGGTGAAAGTCCTTTTCAGAAGCATCAAATATTGGCGTTATGTTCCAAAATCCTACCCCTCAATCGTGTTCCCGTCCAAGCGCGTGGGGCGGCGCTTCCTCCCGGGGAGGCCTCGCTGCTGCTGGCTGGTCTTTGGTGGCAGGGAACAGTGACGCGGTGGGACGCGGTGGCGGGTGCCGAGGACGCCTGGTGCCCGCGCCCACCACCGCGCACGCGCCGGCCTACATGATGTACACCTTCTCAGCCTGGGAAAAGTGGAAGACTTCTTTGGTTCTTGGGCACACGACTTTGTCGTCTTGGCGGATGGAAAGCAGAGACTGGAAAGGCGACAAGAGCACATTAAGACGGCACGCGTGGCCGGACCAACACCCACATCCAAACCTCCTGCTGCCGGCTCATTCTGACCTGCGGGGAGCTCAGGGGTGAACTGTCCACCCTTCTAGCAGGAGCCCCCCACTTCATCTACAGCACCACCAAGGCCCGTTACCACCTCACACCATCCATGAGGTCTGCCCGAGTTACTCCCCAAAGGTCTGGGCTCTCTCACTGGTTCCTCCCCCTTTGCCCATGTCCAAAGGACAGCTCCGTCTGGGGCAGTGTGGCCAGTGCTGCAGCCTGCCCCTCCTAGATAACGGCCCTCATGCAGGAGCCGGGCCCACCCTCCCTGCCCTCCGCCCTCCCCGCCCACACGTGGTGGCAGCTGTCCCTGCCCTCCACCCTCCCTGCCCGGCCCTCACGTTGTAGCCGTAGACATAGCCGTTGGGCAGCATCATGGGCGGGTTGTTCTCATTCATCACGTCGCCGGAGATCTTGCACACCAGGCGGGAGTTGGCGCAGTGGGCCATGGGCAGGGGCTGGGCCAGCTTGTTGAGGGAGCGGCTGCACACGGGGCAGTCGGGGCTCTTGGAGCTGCCGTCCTCCTTGTAACACTGCCTGCAAGGCTGGTTAAGGAAGGCTCCGGGCCTGCTGTGGGCGGCGAGGAGGACAGGGACGTGCGGGCACCACCCCCCCCGCCCTGCCCACATGCAGCCATTTCTCAAGGCTGAGACAAGTCAAGTACTCTACGGGAAAACTGCCTCCTTGAGTGGAGGGGCCCTGTGGGTGCTGGGCCCTGGAGGGCTCCTGACAAGCACACACCTCTGCCCAGGAGCCTCCAGCTGGGGAGGCGCAGAGACCTTGGGGCCTGTGCTAACTCTTATAGCAGTGCAAGAGCTGCGTCCCCTGACTCCTGGTCACGTGGACTGGCCCACAGCACCCAGGCGATGGTCAGTGACTAAGAGGCAAACAGCTGACAGGGAAGGGGCACTGTGGCCTGGCAGGGCCGTGGCAGGAGCTGTGTGGGGGGAGAGGGAGCAGCTGACCAGCGAGAAGTTAGCTCACTGGAACCGAACAAGCCATGAGAAACGCTGCAGGAGTCCCAGAAACCAGGCGGGAATGACATTTGGAGGGCAGACGTCACTGCTGTCCACCCCACACGAGCACTAGCTGGCCTCTGTGCACCTGGCACGGCTTCAGCCCGAGGGTCAGCTGAGGATGCACACGGGTGCTGGGCTCCCCCCAAACCAGGCTGACCTGGGCTAGCGCTAACCCAGGACGACGCCATGCCTCTCCGTCCAGTGCCGCCCGATCCGAGGACGCAGGCTGAGCGGGCAGAGGAAGGATACGGGGTCTTGATGGCCGAGAGGCCGGCCTGCAGCGTGAGTGTGAAGACCGAGTTGTTGCCCAGCTGGTGCAGCCGGTAGTTGTCGTATCGGAACTGCTGGATCAGCATCCGCCACCGGGCCGGGTCCAGGAGGTCCTGGGGGAGGACAGAGGGGCTCAGGGACTGCCCGGAGCAGCAGAGGCCTCGTCCAGGTTGTGGCCTGGGCAGTTTAACAAAGCTGGGGTGGAGGTGTTGCCCTCAGACGAGAGGGCATGGACGAGATCCATGTTGGGAACTTTCCCATGAAGCTTAGTGACCAGAACCTCACTGTGGGGAGTGGTTCCCGCCCAGGGTCCAGTGCCCACACTGAGTCAGCACTCGACGTGGCTCTCCCTGACCAACAGGACCTTCTGAATCTGGGGCCAGATGAGGTGAGTGGGGCTGGGCCCGAGGTCCCCCCGTGGACAGCCAGGCGTGGGATGTGGGAGGTGGGAAGGAGGTGGGGGCCACCAGTTACCTTGTATGGGGAGATGTGCGTGTCAGACGGGAAGGCCAGCATGCCCATGACCTGGCGGACCTCGTCCAGCTGGCTCCCTTCTGCCTGGCTGAAGTGTTTCCTCGCGTGTCTGGAAGACATAGAGACATCCGGCTGTCCCACAGACCCATGCCAGCACCCTGTGCCAATCCAAGGGTGAGATGAGCCTTTCCACCCCGCATGCTGCTGTGACAAGCAGGGGCTCACATAGGACGGGACAGTAAAGGACTCTCCCACAACAGCGGGCGGGCAGGCAGGGACTCGCGCTCCAGAACACTGGCCAGTGGGGGGACGCCGGATATGGAGAGAGGGATGCTCACCACGGAGGCGGGGGCCTGCAGTCCACATGGGCTGCACAGGGGGAGCAGTGAGGCCGCCCACCCCAGAGGAAACCACGCGAGTGCTCCCTGGACAGACTAGAACGCGTGCAGCCAAGCTCTGCTTTATTTACCATGAATCCTCACCCCAGGACTTGACTGGTCCACCCTGTTGACTGCCTGGCTCACAGAGCACGGCGGCCCTCCTTCCTAACCCTGTCCCTACACATCTTAGGTGCCTGTCAGAGCTGAGGTTCCTTAGGCCTGTGAGGCCAGGGCCCAAGCAGACATGATGTCCAACGCCCACTCAAGAGCCTCAAGGTGGCAAGCTCAGCCGACTGTGTCTGGACCTGCATGTCCCACAGCAAAAGGCTGACAGCCGATCTCGGCCCCTCCAGCCTGGTCCTGCTGTCCCCACCCTCTCTGAGCTGACAATGCCATGGGCCACCACGGCTCATCAGAGTGGGGGCCTCTCCGGTCAGCACTGCTCGTGGAGACGGGACTCTCACTGTCACGCAGTCCTGGAGAGGCAGGAAGAGCATGTGATGGTGACCAGTGATACCAGCTACCACGGACGGGGACACGCCCCAACCCAGCACTGGCAACAGGTGCCTTCGCAGGGTGCTGTCACTGGAAGCCCCAGGTGCTGAGGGCTCCCACACTCTCTCCAAGCCCACACCTCAACTTCCTGTCTCCCACCTTGTCCAGGTGGACACTGAGGCACCTGCATTTCCCAGGTGAGAACAGCGAACTGGACCCAGCTCTTGCAGGACACTCTATTATGTAAGGAAGATAATGCCGCCCCCCTGGCACTGGCACTACCTCCGACGGGGGCCTCAAAAGCCCGGGTGCCCCGAGCTGAGTAGAAGGCCGGTTTTCCAGCCCTCGCCCCAGCTCTCCTGTCACCGGCTCAGGACTTGGAGGGGGACTCTGGCCATCCACTCCCCCGAGTCCAGGCTGTGTGAGGATTGAGGGGGTGGGGTGGGGGGCACAGCTGGCGAGGTGAAGAGTGGGAAGGGCCTTGTTCCCACCCCCAGGGGTGCCCCACCAGGCAGGGCTGTGGGGATCCCGCCCCGTGGGCAGCCCTGGCCATCTTACCTCACAGCGTCCAGTCTCTTGTTCTGCCGGATGAGCTCGATGAACTCCTGGATGCGCAGGCTAAACTCCAGGCAGCTCTGAGGGCAGAGACAGGGCGGGGCTCAGGCAGCGCCCCCTACGCGGGCAGTGCTGGCCGCGTGTGGGCCTCACGGGCACACAGCCGGGCCGCTCCAAAGGAGCCCCCCTAAAGATGCAGATGGGGTGACTCCGAGGGACCCCTCCTAACCAGCCAGACGGGGCCACTGTGAGGGACCCTTAGCCAGGTCCACGCTGCTGCAGGTTGGGAGCTTGGTCCCTGCTGACACCCCGAGTGGGGAACAGGCAAGTGGAAGGTGCGAGCAGGTGGGACTCAGGACCGCAGGAGCGGCAGACAGCCTGACGGTCGGGCGCTACCTCCAGGGTGGCTGGCCCGTGACTGGACGAGGAGGTCACAGGAAGGCTGTGGATCTGCCTCAACGCCACTGAGGCCACAAAGCCTGGGCACACGGGTCTAAGCCTCCTCCCGCACCAGCTCCTCTTCCCCAAGCCCGGGCCTGGGACTAAGTCAGAAAAGGAACAACCTAAAGTAAAGTCTCTTCAGAGTCTGAGAAACAAACTCAGAAGTCCTGGCTGGACACTGGTACATGAGCGAGGAGAACAGGAGTCACGTCCTGGGGTCCTACCCTCGTGTGCCACTTCCCCAGCTTCCTGATCCCCAGCGGGTGGGAGACAGGAATCCTACACAGCAAACACGGCAACCCTCTATCGTCAGACAGTGAGCACTCCCACCACGGCTCCGGCGACGCTTCTGACAGGCAAGCTCATCAGGCTGCACACCCGGCCCCTCACCTGCTCTTGCGGCCCTTGGCCTCCCCTAGGCTCACGCTGCCCTCCTGCCCCCTGTCCTCACACTCACCCTCTGCCCCACACCTTTCCAGTCCTCTGGCCTCCCACCTTCCTGCTCAATACTCCTATCTGTGGGTCAGCAGCAACCACTCTCCTGCCCCCCCCCCCGACTGTCCAGTTCATCGCCGCCCTGCTCCACAACCCTGTCTGCCTGCCCCACACCCTTCTGGTCCTCTAGTCCACCCTGCTGGCTGCCACTCCAGGGCCCCAGCCTTGCTGGCAGCAGCCACGTGCAGAAGTGAGGCTGGAAGGGGGGCCAGCAGGGTGTTGGAGACAGGCGTGAGCGCAGTGGAAGCACCTTCCTGTCAGAAGGCTCTGGAGAGTTGGGGCTCCCACTGGAGGGGCTCCCCAGCCTCTCCCTTTGTTTGTTTACTGAGACACGTGGTCCAGGTCGGTTGGATATGAACCAGTAAGGCATATGCCCCCACTTAACAGGCAGAGACCATGACCTTCTTCTCGCTTCAGGACCAGGGCAGTAGAGGCCACAAGGGCAGATCATAGACTCCATGGGGGGTAACAGAGGGTCATGGGCCCAGGCTACACAGTGGGCTGAAGAGGATGCTAAGATAAAGGGGCCCCATGTGGTCACCCTAGAGGGCCATCATTTGGGGCAGAGGCACAGGACAGGTCAGGCAGGACGCCCCCCTGGCAACTTGTCTTCCTCACACGGGGTCCCTGTTCTTGGGGTTGGCCTCCCAGTCAGAGGGGAGAGTGCGCCGGTACCAGGCCTGAGACAGCGGCAAGTGCTGTGCCCGTGGAGCCTGCCCTACGGTTCCTTCTATTCCAGACACACAGCACGGGAACTGGGGGTCCCTGAACCCCGGGGCGTGGCCTCTTCCAGGCCATGTCCCACTCCTGAACGTGTGCACCAGTGGAGTGCGTGTGGTGTACGTGTGAAGTGTGTGCCTGAGCATGTGGCACACGGAGGTGTGAACGCGTGTGGTACATGTATAAGCATGATCACGTTCAGGTGTGCCTGCGTGGGCCGTGTTATGTGAAGTGTGATAATGTGGGTCATGCGTGAGCATGTGCACAGACACCATGTGCTCTGCTCGGCCCCCAGGATGGCCTGTACTGGGCACGTCCTCGAGACGTTACGTGGTCATTACAAAGCTCTCGGTGGCCTCCTGTCTGCAGGAACCAAGCGTCAGAGCCAATGCTTTCATGTGCAGACCGTCCCTCTGTGGTCCCCATTCCCATGGAAGCTCTCAGGACACAAGGTCCTCCATGGACGGCGGGCGGAAGCGTCCCCCTCCGCGGCCTGGCTTCTTGGGAGCCCTGTGGGACGGGGGCCGAGGGCTACATACCAGCTCCGGCCTTCCTCTCACGGCCTCCACACCCAGGTCCTCACTCTCTCTGGGGGAGCCACTGGCCGCTCTACTCTTTCGTGCCGTCTTCGCTTCCTGATCGCTTTGGCGGCCCTGGGTGTCAAAGAGTGTCACCCCGGGATGGGGACTATGTGCACCTCCACACGCTCAAACGGGTTAAAGCAGCACTCACAAACAGACCTCTAGGGGAGGCAGGTTAATGTGTCAATGTCTCTGCAAGCCCTCCGGTGAGACCCTCTTATCAAGCCAGTTATGATGCTGGATGCACGCAGCGAGCCGTGAGCCTCAGAAGTGCTCCACCGGGGCTCTGCGCTGACCACTGCCCCATGGGGCCTCCAGGGTCAACGGCTGGCACGCAGCAGACCCCGTGTCCCTCGAGGCGTGCCCCCATGCGGTGTGCCCTCGCTGGCTCAGAGCACCATGCTGGGTGTAGTCACCCACATCCGAGCGTAGACGGGGGCACTGTTCACGGCTGGCACCCAAACGCCAAGCTCCATCAGCAAGCCTGAAGCCACACCAAGACCAACAGGCTGCCCACAGCCGAGGGGGCAGCAGCCCGGGCGGGACCCACACGCACCTTCATCTTGCGGAGCCGGGACTTGTTATCGTGGCACCAGGCCAGGCAGGTGGCTGTCTCCCGTCTCTCCAGGGACTCCTCCACCTCTTTGGCCGTCAGGAACATCTCGATGTTCACCAAGTCCTTCAGGAAGGAAGGGCCCAGTCAGCACCTAACGCCCCAGACCCCCTCTGCACACGCGGGGGAAGCCCTGGGCTGGCTCTCCCCAGCCTCCCTGCCCAACAATGGGACCCTCTCTCCTGGCTCGGGGCCCAGCTCCAACTCAGCGGAGATGCTGTGTACCCATCCCTGTCCTGTACCACACAGCATGGTCCACAGGCCTGGCCACTCCACTCGGTTGGTGCTATGGCACACTGCAGGGCTCGGGGACAGCATGACAGCAACACAACATCACTGTGACCTCTCATCTCCTGCCCTGCCTCTGTACACACAGGTACACGAGGTCATGAGCGTGGAATACAGAGGGAAAAAACCACACAGAAGCACAGAGACACACATACACGGTCAGGAGTGATAGACAGACAGACAAAGACACACACAAGCATACATTTAAGGTCAGAAGTGGTACTGAGACAGACACACACACACACAC
>NW_006399879.1:3822202-3825872 GCF_000299155.1 Elephantulus edwardii | reverse complement strand
GCACAACTGACTGCGTGAGTGGGAGTCCACTCAGAACTGAGCCCGCAGCAGGTCTCAGGCCATGAACCACACGCAAGGAGACCGCTGGCCTTCCACCGAGCAGCTGGGGGATTTGAACCAAACACCTATGGAGTGCAGCTTCTTACGACTAGGCCACAGAGCTCCCTAATGGCTTCAGATGCCCCAGTGGGACTCCCTAACAGCACACGGTGAGCCTGCTCCCAGCGGTGGCGTGAGGGTGAGGGGCTTGTGCCAAAGGGGACCACTTGGGACTAAGTGCACGTGTGTACACACACACTCTCTCCACCCCACCCCACCCCTCGCCATCCGGTGGGGACCTAAGACGAGTGAGCTCAAGCTGGGAGAAATGTTGGGACACGGGGACCAGGTGGCCAGGAGAACACGTGGACTTGAGGCCATGCACAGCACACGTGGCACGCCTCCGTCCTCCATCCCTCCCGAGATGGTGCTCTGTCAAGAGGAGGGTGTGTGTCAGCCTCCCACAGGGCAAGCCTGTCAGAGCCACCCTTCCAGCAGCAGGGGGCACGTCACGTGCGTGCCACATTCTGGTGGTGCCCCCCAAGGCTTCCACCTTCCAACACGACAGCACGTGCAGTCAACGCCGAGGCAGTGTCAGGCTAACTTTTCATCCGCATGGGGGACCCTGCGTTCCCAGCCAGCTCTGCTGTGACACTGGCTTTACTGCGGGGGTCTGCAAGCCCACTATGTGTACTCCAGAACAGAGAAGACACAGATTGCTTGGCTGGAAACACCAATGGCAGCAACCTGCCCAGTGCAGACCAGTGCGAAATGAGCAAGCCCAGAACCATCCACACGCGGTAACTACGGGAGACGCAGCTGCTGGGCTGAGAGGAAACTGTTTATACCGCATGAAAAGCAGCTCTGAAAGCCTAGACCCTGCTGGGCTAGTACAGAGGCCTCCGGGCAGCAAGCTTCCCCTCCACGCTGTCGGGGATGAGGTGTGAGGACCCACCTCGATGCCACTCTGCCCTCAGCTGTCGGGGGTGAGGTGAGGGGGGACCCACCTCGATGCCGCTCTGCCCTCAGCTGTCGGGGATGAAGTGAGGGGGGACCCACCTCGAAGCCGCTCTGCCCTCGGCTGTCGGGGGTGAGGTGTGAGGACCCACCTCGATGCCGCTCTGCCGCGCCAGCTTCACAGCCGTGTTGTAGTAGCCGCAGCGCAGCAGGTGCTCCACCATCATGCGGTCCATGCGCTTCTTCTTCCACACGTTGGCGGCCGCCGGCTGGTCACTGCTGTGCTCCTTGAGGTGCTCGATCCGGCGCTTGCACAGCTTGGCGCTCTCGTCCTCGGCCTGGATGGACTCCACCGCCTGAGACATGCAGAGAAAGGACACACTGAGGACAGGGAGCCACAGGCAGCCCAGGCTGAGCAGAGCCTGCGGGTCTCAGGCCACTGTCTGCCCTGCTCGGGCACGGCCACATGCAGAGGAGCCAAGCAAGATGTCCAGCTAAGGCCACTCTCGTTTTGCAGATGCTCCTGGACGTTGACAGACGTGGGGCCAGGGAGGGGGGCGGGCACAGAGCATCAGATGGTCCCGGCGAGTGCGGTGTCTGCAGGGCGCTGCCGAGGGCACGCTCAGGTGCTGGAGGCAGAGCTTCAGCTCACAGGGGACCCGCTGAAGTCCAGGCGTGCACCTCTGTGGGGGCGGCCGGCGGCCTCACTGGGAGGGGCTTCTGCAGAAGGGCTGGCCTCGGCGCCCAGCACCCCACGGCCCAGCATGTGCCCTGTAGAATTCCATCTCTGGGGAAGGACGATGGCTTCCTACACTTACCTTCCACGTCTTAACTCTGCTCACCTGGAACCTGCACTGGGGCACCTGAGGGTCTGCTCTGACTGATGGTACTGGACTTCTCCACAAACGGAAAGAATTTTCTTTGTGATGTAAGATGCTACCATTAGGAGAGCCCGGCGGTGGGGGTGTGTGTGTGGGGGGTGCGCATGTGCAATCCCTTTGTAAATCTTAGCTTATCCCAAAATTTAAAAAAAGATTTTTTTTAAACCCCCACTCCACTGCCACTTGGACTCCCAGTGACCCCTGAGGGCAGAGCAGAAGCACCCCTGTTGCTCGAAAGGCTGCAAGCTTTACAGGAGCGGACTGCCCCATCTTTGTCTGGCAGAGCAGCTGGTGGGTTCAAATCACCAGCCTGCTAGCTAGTAACTAGTTAGGATTAACCACTGCATTGCCAGATCTCCTAAAACAGCACAACTAAAGAGAAAGAGAGAAGATCACGACGAGATGGATGGACGCGTGGGTCGGAGACGGTGCAGATGGCACAGGACAGGGCAGCGTGAGGATCTGCTGCTCACAGGGTCGCCAGGAGTTGTGGGCGACTCAACAGCTCGGAACAACAACACAGAAAAAAGTGAACTACTCTTATTTACTAATCGGTGTGGTATCAAAACCCCTAAAACTGGCTTTTCTAGCCACTGCATTAGCCCCTGTTGGCGGGCAGCATGGTCTCCAGCTACTTAACTGTGGACACCGTCTTGCAGATCAACAGCTGTGGGACCAAGAGTAAGATCGTGTTTCCCACGCGATGGGAGAACGTGGTGGTGGGGGGGAGAAGGGTGCAGAGACTGTGGCGAGGTGTGATGGGAGGAGCCCAGGAAGCCGCAGTTGGAGGTTTTGCTTACTGAATGGATGACCGAAGGAAAAGCTGACTTGTAACGGCTCTGAGATAAAGTGTGCTGGATGACTGAGGAAGCCAGAGGCTTCTCACATGTGTGTTGCTGAACTCCTGGACCGAGGAACTATGCCCTATTAACTTGGCCTAGGACTGCTGGACTAAACCTGGAGCATTACGTGGTATTCTTTGCCTTCCCCACCCCCCAACCTACTTCCCTAATGAATGCCACAACGTGAGTAAAGTTTGTAAGTCTTGCAATAAACACGGGACCCAATGACTGGTAGAAAAAGGTGCAGGAGCATGGAGAGGCTGCATGTGTGACATGAAGCTACTTGTATGATACTATGGATATGACTGATGGGGACAGCTCCCCTTTATGAAGCGAGCAGAAGTCAGACTCGGTCATCCTCGTGTTGTAGCTGCTGTTCCTAACACAGTGTAAGTCTGACGTGATGTTGTCCTGTGTATTTACAGTAGAACTTGAGAATGAAGTCAACTGATACTTGGAGGCCTCTCTTTGAGAAATGGTTTCAATTATTGTACCTCATGGAGTGGCTGACACTCCTCCGGTTTTCCAGGGCTATGTGAAATCACTTCAGGAAGCTATCAATTTTCATTTTAAAAAATACCAGTGTAACGTTTCTAAGACGCTCTCACCTCTGTGGGTGTCTGCGGCAGCGTCGCTTTCACCCCTGTGATGTGAAGAAGTGTATCTCCTCCCTGGCCTTCTTCATCGCTGCTGCTGCAATCTATGCCTCTCTCCTCCCATGGCCCTCACGTCTGTTGTTCTTGTTGTTATGTGCCGTCGAGTCGTTTGTGACTCATAGCGACCCTAAACCCTGTACAACAGCTCTAAACCCTGCTCTATCCTGTGCCAATCGCACTGCCTGACACACCCATCCCGATTACCCCAGTCACTGAATCAATCCACCTCATAGAGGGTCTTCCCCTCCTGCGCTGTCCCTCTACCCTACCAAGCTTGATGTCCCTCTCCAAGGAC
>NW_006399879.1:3800427-3820043 GCF_000299155.1 Elephantulus edwardii | reverse complement strand
AGCAGCTTGAACTTCTTCCTTCATCACCTTAGGCTTTTGCTCAAATGTTATTTCATTAAATTCTTCTGTATCTGCCAATTCCTTTCGATACAATGACTCAGTATATTCCTTCCATCTTCTTTTGATACCTCCTGGATCATTGAACATTCTGCCTAAAGCATCCTTGATTATAGCAACTCGAGGTTGGAATTTGTTCTTCAGTTCCTTGAGCTTAAGTAACGCTGAACGAGTTCTGCCCTTTTGATTTTCCGACTCTAGCTCCTCGCACATTTCATTGTAATATTTTCCTTTGTCATTCCGTGCTGCCTCACGTCCACCTTCCTTTAAAATATGCATATTTTACATATTCACTCATTCATAGATGGTTCACTTTTAAATCAGGTAATTGTCTACTGGAGAATTTTATTGTTATTACTGATTTTGTGTATATATTATATATGGGGGAGCTCTGGTGACCTAGTGGCATGCAGCTAAAAGGCAATCCTGAAGCCACGCACTTCAAATTCAGCAGCTGCTCTGTGGGAGAGGGAAGGGCAATCTCCTTCCGTGCAATTCGCTGCCTCTGAAAGCTCGCTGGAGGATCGGCTATGGTTCTGCCTCAATGGTACACAGCAACAAGTGTACGTATACTATACACAACGCCAAGCCTCTGGTATTTTCAGATTTGTCTTATCTTCCATATAATCTTTTATGAACATTCCATATGCTTGAGAGTCTCCTGTTGTAGGGAACATGGCTCTACTGACAATCATTAGGCAACGTGTATTTATTACACAGTCCATGGACTTGTCTGCTTGCAATGCTGACGTTTCAGAGACATGGTAAGAGTCACCACATTGCTGAAGTGTGTCTTCTTTTCAGTTAGGCTATTTTTGCTTTAGATCTGCTGAAGCTACACTCTGACAGGCATACAGCTTACCTGTGTTAAAGCCTCCTGGTTAATGGTTCCATTCCAAACCAAAGTCACTGCCATCAGGTGAGTTTCTGGGACAAAGGACAATGACCAGCAGGATTTCCAAAGCAGTCAATCTTTCTGGAAGGAGATGGCCTTATCCTTCCCCTCCAGAGCAGCCTGGGGGTTCCAACCGCCAACCTTCTGATAAGAGTGCAGCTCTTCATAACCACTGCACTATGCTGTCCTTACCATTACACTTTTCACCCATTACCATCAATCCTGTTAAAATGCGTGTTTTCCTTCTTCATTCTCCTTGCCACTGAGCTGGAAGACACGCCTAACTGATCCTCCGCTGGGTTTCTAAGGACGTAAATTGCATGAAAAGACTGTCCAGCTTTCTCCCATGGAACCACTCATGGATGCGAACTACCGGGGAGGCTTGACCTTTGAGTTAGTAGACCCATTCCTCACGGACTCTGCCCCTTCAGAGTGACGGAAAATGCTGTGTCCTCTACAACCCAGGACTACTAGCCATGTGTAGGTAATACAACTGAAGAACTGAACTGTTTAATTTTAATGTCGTTGTTACTGGGCGCTGCGGAGCTGACTCCCGGCCACGCCTGTCCCGCCATCCTCACCATCTCCGCTGCGCCCCGGGCCACTGTTACAGTCACTGCGTCAACTGTGCTGAGAAGCTTCCTTTCTGAGACTCTTTCCTGACATGATGTAGTTTCCTCTTGACAACATGCCTGACGTATGTGAGACCGAGTGTCATCTCCGTGCCTCTGCAGAGCAGTCTGGTTGCACATCCTCTGAGGCAGACCTCTCTGTTCTTTTTGGCAGCCCATGGCACAGTCAACCCTCTCCGCCAACTCCACAGTTCAAAGGCAACAATTCGTCAGTTTCCCGTGTTCGTTGTACAACTGTCAGATGCACAGGAAGTAAATGGGAACACCGTGACTCGGGTCACCGTGGCCTTTCACTGACACCCTTGCACTTTAGCATTCTGGAGAGATGATTGCTCCAATGTTACAGGTCTCGTGATTTCCTGTCTGCCATTACCTGGGGTGTTGGATGGATGAGAGTAAAACGAAACAGCTGACCACTCACGTCATTAGTAACTACACACTGGACAGACTGGTCTAGAACGCCGACCACTTTCTTCAGTGCATTTCATTGGTTCTGGGCTTGAGATGCCGTCATGTTATTGGCTATCAGTGCTTGTATGCATGCAAGGAGTTTTTTCGCAGCTGTTTTTAAAATTTTTCCTCTGTCTGCTTTTTTAACATGTAGGATTCCTTAATGTCTGAGCTGAGAATTCTCATCAGTTCTGGAAATTTCTCCATCATCAATTCTTCATAATATATTCTATGCCTCATTCTTCCGCTCACCTCTTTCTGAAACTCTAACTAAACAAAACAAGTTTTATTCTATTTTCCATGTTGCTTATTTTCATGTGTATTTTTTATCTTATCTCTTTTTGCTACATTTTAGATCATTTCTTCAGACCTACCTTGCAGGTCATTAATTCTCTCTTTTTCTGTGTCTAACTGTTAAAAACTAATATGCTTCTTGTAAGTAAGTAAACAGTGAATTTTTCATTTCTTGAGGTTTTCAATGGTCCTTCTAAAACTCTAATTTCCTATACTTTGTTTCCTGTAGATATTATCTAGCTGATCTTTTTCTTCTTTTAATACAATAAGCGAAGTTCCTAATTCTCATCGCTGGTGTTCTCTGTGCTGGTCATGGTATGTTTATAAGTAATTATTTCTAAGAATGACTTGATGCCCACGTTGAAAGGATCCTCTTGGATCTTCTGTCTGTGCCTGAGGCCCCACTGGGCTGGATCTACTTCCACAAAGCTGAAAGCTAAGGATGCTGGGAATGGGAGGAGTTTTTGAGTTTGGGCTGTAGCTTTTGTGAGTGAGTTCATGTCTGATGCACCTTCATTCTTCAGGCTTTGCACTCCAGGGCCCCAGCTAGTGTCAGAAAGGCCTCTAGTTAGATTCCTGCTCTGCACTGGCCCTGTGTCACCTGGCCCAGAAGCAGGACCCTCAGAGAAAGTCACATGTGGTACCTGACCAAAAAGAAAACTGGGCCCTCACTCTCCCAACCACACAGTCCCCCTGCAAGGGGGGCCCTTTGTTGAGTTACATGGCACTGTGCAGGTGTGGGGTGACCTTGTGCTCATTTCCGTGCGCTATGCCCGCCAGGACGGGCAGGAGTGTCTGCGGCCCCAGCAGAGAGTCTGGGGCCCAGGCAGCCTGCGCGCTGGTCTCCTGAGAGACTCCTACAGACAGAACCTGGAGGCTGGGGTCTCGGAATCTACCCTCAGTGAATTTAAATGGTGGAAGCAGCTTCCTCACCATCTCACCACTCATGAGGTGTCCCCTCCATCGCCCGAGCTCTCAGATGCTTTAAATAGGGCGCATTTAAAAAGTCCTCTCTAGCTTTTTTGGGGCTGTTCTCAGTGGGAAGATTTATCTGAGTATCTGCCACAGAAATAAGAAATCCCACGTGCTATTCTGACATGAAATTTAAGATATAAGAAAGCAATCTGTTACACATCTTGGCATTCTAGCTGTCTGAGCAAGAGACAGTCCTGGAGTCCAAAGACAGCCTGGTCACTAAACGTGGGACAGGAAGCTGACACCCACCCCAGCAGCAGCATCCAAGGAGAGAGCCCTTCTTTCTTACGAATCTGGGTTTCCTTTGACAAGCCACAGTCTCTGTAAGATGACTGTTCTTGTTTTGTTCGTTGTTGGCAGAGTCCGAGCTCTCTCCGGCACATCTAAATTCACTGAGGGTAGATTCCTAGGGGCCGAGGCCCCAGCCTCCAGGTTCTGTCTCTAGGACTCTCTCAAGAGGCCAGTGCGCAGGCTGCCTGGGCCCCAGCTTCCATGCTCCTGGTGGGAGAAGCGCTAGGAGATGTGCACAAGAAAGTCACCCCACACCTGCACAGCTCCATGTAACTCAGCAAAGGCCCCTGGCAGGTGGGAGTGTGTGGCTGGAAGAGCGATGGTCCAGTTCTCTGACGATGGAAGAGAAGGTGTGTTCACACATTCACACTTCTCAGCAGCCAGGTAAAAATCCTGATTCACTTTCTCTGACATCTGCAAGAAGAGAAGTGGCCAGCTGACCAGCCCTGCTGGGTGGGAAACAAGCAGCCCGGGGCTTGTTTCTCAAGAGCAAGACCAGAATGTGGAAGGAACCAAAGTCTGGACAGCTGAGCTCAGCCGCCTCCTGGGAAACACACCTCTGCTAACCTCCTGCAACGCGCCAACTGTGGTCATTCTACAGAAAGTCAGTGTAGGTAACATACTCAGTTGAAAAGACTTAATGGAAAGACACAGAAAGAGTGGAAGATAGCTTTTCCCTGAAACTAAACCCATCTAGAAAAAAAATCATGGCCTTGATAAACATGATCTTCTGAAACTGTTAAGGTGTTTAAATTCAAAATTAGCTGAATCCTAAAAAACAGGGCAGTGAGTCTTGAGTATCCTGTCAAACCCTAGCAGAGTTAATGTGAGAAGGTTCTTTAAATGGAATTAGCACCTAGGCATATATCCTCCCTACAAGTCACAGAACATCTGAGACCTGAAACCGTGGAAGTTGTAGGTGCCGAGTCCTCTGAGGTGAACTGTAAACCAAGAGCTGTCCTGTGTCCTCTGGGCTGTCACGGACCACAGTCTGTCCACCACACTACACAGCTTTTCTACTTCATGACTTCCCAGCCTCAGTCACGTCCAGCTCGGGGGGAAAACTGCTCATCCTGATGGCACACTCACTCACTGGCTTGGCTAGGTCTGCAGGGCTCACTCACCTTCCTCTTCAGAACACTGAGCTTCTCCACCACGCCGTCCAGAAGGCTGACCACCGAGTCCACGGCAGGGCAGCTGCTCAGGGTCTTCTCCAGCTCAGCGACCACCATGGTGACGTGGCTTGTTTCTCGGTCGATGTTTTTCTGAGCTGCTCGGAAGCGTTTGTTCAGTGTTTCATAGGGCACCTGAGGAAGAAATCAGATGTTCCTAAGAAGCTCCAGAATCAACCTGAGAGACCCGCTGTCCTACGGCCAGGACACAGGCGTGTCCACGTGGAAGACCCGCTGTCCACTGCCAGGACACAGGAGTGTCCACACGGGAGACCCACAGTTCTACGGCCAGGACACAGGAGTGTCCACGTGGGGGACCTGCTGTCCTACAGCCGGGACACAGGAGTGTCCATGTGGGAGACCCGCTGTCCTCCTGCCAGGACACAGCTGAATCTGACCTCCTCTAACTTCCCAAGGGGGAAATGCCCCATCAGCAACCCCCACAGCACAAGGCCTGCCT
This sequence comes from Elephantulus edwardii, assembly GCF_000299155.1. Classification (NCBI taxonomy): domain Eukaryota; kingdom Metazoa; phylum Chordata; class Mammalia; order Macroscelidea; family Macroscelididae; genus Elephantulus; species Elephantulus edwardii. Next base: position 3,814,817 of record NW_006399879.1, on the reverse strand, counting down.
GCACAAGGTCAGGTGGTCCTGCACCTGCATCGACCAATGACAACACCAACGGCCCCTCCCAGGGCTAACACTGCATCTGGAAATCCACTGCAACAAGCACACAGAACCATACTCATGATTACGGGGGTTTACTGGGGAAGTTGGCAGGTTACAATTTAGGTTGGAAACAGGATCTAATTCCTTAGACAGCTTATCAAATACCCTGCGGGTTCTTTGACGTTCTCAGCTTTAGGTCAGTGCTACAAAGCCATTTATGGTGTCTTCCCCTGACCCTTGGCTTTGGGCGAAGGTCCCTGGCTCTGGCTCCATGGGGCAGCAGTCCGAAGTCGGCTGTGTCTCTTGTGCTCCTCGGGTCTGTACTGCTGCTCCCGGCTAGACCCTGGCCTGATTGGCGCAGGGTTCTCTGACCCCGAGGGACTCGAGCTGAACGCCCTTCTTCCTTGCTGCTGGTAAGATTCCCATTTTCTGCTCAGGTGGGTCACTTTAAATCTGGTGGGATGGCCAATTTGACCAACGCCATGAGCTGTTCTCCAGGGGGTTTGCATTCTGCACCCCACCATGTGTGGGCTTGCAGGGCCCTCCTGCCTCCACCACTGGAGCATCAGAGGGGCTGCAGGGTCCACAGCCAGGACACCAGGAGGGTCACTCTTCTACAGTCAAAACAGGCGGCCCACCATTCTACAGTGAGAAGCAGCTTTTCCAAAGCTGCAGCATTTTACATTCCCAAGAGCAATCTAGAAAGATCAATTTCTCCACTTTCTTAAAATACCTGTTATTGTCTATCTTTTCAATCCTAGCCATACTAGTGGGTGTGGAGTGGTCCCTCACTTGGCTTTGCTGTCCATCTCCGTAAGGGTTACTGGTATTGAACTTCTCTTTGTGGGCTTGCTGACCACTTGCAGATCTCCTCTTGAGCTCTGGTAGCCTAGTCTCTAGGGAGTTGCACTGTTACCCAAAGGCAGCTTGAATACAACTCTGCAGAAGACAGACAAGTAATCACCTCCCTAGCAGGGAGTGAAGTCTCAGCTCTGCTCTCTTCTGAGGTTTTATTTTTAAAGCATTTCTAGTATGATTACGTCTGGCAGTTTAGCAGTGAGCAGTTACACTGCCCACCCAAAGGCAAGTGGTTCAAATCCACCAGCTGCTCCGTGAGAGATGGGCAGCCTCTGAAAACCTGTTAGAGGGTCAGCTATGACAGTGTTCTGAAGGTACAGAACAACAGTGCAATTTACAGCCACAGTCACCTGCTGGAGAGTCCACTCACATCCTTTGTTCATGCTTTAATAGTTTTTATTGTTGAGCTGTTAAGAGCTCTTTAAATATTATGGATACTAGAATATTAGACCTTTATCAAAGAAAGAAGGTTTGCAGCTGTTTCTCCCCATTTTTATTCACTTCCAGGCTGGGTTTTACCTCTACTATTGCATCTATCTGTGTTCCTCTACTGTTCACAGGGTTTTCAGAGGCCTGTTATTTGCGAAGTGCATGTCAATCCTTTTCAATACACTTTTATCAGCAGTCAGGACGTCAGGAGATGTATTGCACTGAAAGAGTCTATAGTCAAGAATCTCTCCAAATTATTGAGAAGCAATGTCAGCTTGAGGCCCAAGGTATTCTTTGCTGCTGAAAGCTGGACAATGATGAAAGATTACAGAAGATGCCTGAGTTGTGAGGCTGGAGGGAGAGGGCTGAAGACCTCACAGATTGCCAAAAGAACAGACAGATACGTCTAGAGGTGCAATCAGAGTGCTTTTTTCCTCCCCTATAATTATATTTTATTAATGTTCATAAACATTTACAGAGATTTTGGGTTTCCATTCATTCACTGTTGCACCATTCTCTCTACCCTCCTCCCAGTTTGTTCTTGTCCAAATGCCACAGTTGGAGTCAGAGAAGAAGTTCTGTTTCACATACTTTGGGCATGTTGCTAGGACAGGTTATTCCTTGGAGCGGGACATCACACTTGGAAAAGTGGGGGCACGGTGAAGGGACGGAAGACCCTCACCCATGTAGATGGACATAGTGACTGTGCAATGGGCTTGGCTGTGCCAGAGGTTGTTAAGGATGGCACAGGCCAGGCCAAGGCTCTGATATGTTGTTCCTCTGAGTCGTACTTGACACGATGGCACCAAACACAGTATCAGGGAAATGGAAATGTTTTTCTAAGAGTTGCCTTCACTTGCTGGTGTCCTTCACGGTAGGTACAGTTGGTCTTCTCGTAATCAAGTCCCAGTTTTGTTTCGGTTATTGCCCTTTGAGGCATCCCAGCTGAAAAACTCTCGGTGCCAGGCCACAAAGCCCCATCCACACCTCTTGTGTTCCTAAGTGTCTCGTCTCATACCTGGATTTCCCATGTGGATACACCGTCTTCCCAGTGCCATTTGCTGAAAGGCCTGTTCTTTCCCTTTGAGCGGCTGTGGTGCTTTTGTGGAAACCCAGTGACCGTAAATGCCCAGGCTCATTTCTGGGCTCGCAGGCCCACTCCATTGTTGCACGCTCAGCTCTGCCAGTGCCACCCGCTCCCAACTACAGCAGCTTTGTAATGAGTCCTGAGGCCGAGAGGCTGAACTCCCTAGCTCTGTTCCCTCCCAAGACTTTTTTTTGTGGGAGGGTGCTGTTCTAGTTGTCTCTAATTATCATATAAATTTTAGGATCAGTTTGTCAAGTACAGAAAGAAATTTAATTTCGATTTTGTTAGGGATTGTGTTGAACCTGCAGACCAATCTGAACAGAATATTAAGTTTTATTCTCAAGTGTTGTACTCTTCCCAAGCTCTCACAGTGAAATCATGTCTTAATTTTCCTTTGACTTGCTCACAGTTGATTTCTGCGTATCTTGTATTTGTATCTGGTAACCTAACTCTGACTAGTTTACTGACTCAAATACGGTTTGTACCCTCCCCCTTGCCACATTCCTTACAATTTTATTAAAGTCTTTTATTTCTCCTTGTCTAATTACTCTGGCTACAACCTCTATTACAAGATTGTCCAGAAGTAGTGGGCACAATTTTGTGTCTTATTCCTTATCTTACGGGGAAAGTTTTCAACCTCAAAGATGTCCCTTGTCGGGTTGAAAATGTTTCCCCTAGTCTTACTTTGTCGGGTGTTTTTAGAGTTTATTCTGTTAAAATGGATTCTGTCAATACGGATTAAATTTCACACGTTTGACCGACCTTGCATTTCCGGGATGAATCCTACTTAGACATGCTATATAACCTTCCTAATATATTGCTGAATTTAGTTTGTATTTTCTTGAGTCATTTTACATTTATATTTGTTCTACCATTTTCTTTTCTTGTGTCTGATACTGGTTTAAGGGTAATTTATATTGGCCTCATAGAATAAGTTGGGAAGCATTCTCACCTCAATTTTTGGGAAGAGTGCGTGAAGCACTGTTGTTAACTCTTTGTTAATTTGGTAGAATTCATCATGACACATCTGGTACTGGGCTTTCGTGTGGAAAGTTTTGGTGACTTATCAATTTTCCATTACAGAATTAAGTATTCTATCATTAACCTAAAAAACACGACGTTATACAGTTCAGTGTGCCACACTGTGTGCCTTGTCCAACACGTCAAGGACAGGCACTCTGACCAACTGGAGCCAATTCCTTAGAGTTCTATCTGCCTGCTGACTGCTGTGTGTTTGGGGGAGAAGCTTATTTTTAGTTTAGTTTGTATTCATGTCCCGATCTTATCCTGTTAATACCAAATACTCAAATGCTTATCAATTAGACAGAATTAGTCTATTTTTCCTTGGTATTTTATTACATTACACAGCTTTTCAACATACAGGGGTTCTTCCAACTTGAGAGCTGATGGTAAGTTCTATTTTCTCCACTACATCTTTTGCCCTCAGTGACTCACAAAAAAGTAATCCTTCCTGTTTTCACTACTGAAGCAGAATCTGGCAAACGCCCTCGGCTGAGACTTGTATGAAACATCTGCAGGTCCCTCCAGCTCCCAGCAAAGCTCCCCCGCAGCGCCAGCGCTCTCCCAGGTTCCTGCACGCCTTCTCCATGTGTGCACAAAATTCCTGACAGTATTTGCTGACAAAGAAATGCGTTCTGGATTGTCATCATAGCGCTGTCCCCATTCTTACTGGTGCAGGAAGGAAGGGTTTACCCAACGTCTCCTGATGAAGTAAGAAATCTGAGGAGGTTTCTAAACATTTGCCCCATTTTCTGAGGGGCTAGGTGAGCTCCGAATGGCAGAGCACCTCACATTCGGCGGACTTCAATCTCAGCGGCTGGTGTTCAGCCTGGAACAGTTGTGCAAATTAGGGGAGCTTCCTGCTATGAACACTGATAAATGTCGATAGTTAGAGAAAGGCTTCCAGCCTTTTGTTCACAGGGTTGCTGTGAGTCGAGCTCGATTCAAAGGCAATCAACCCCAACCCCAACCACATGCTATCATGAACTGACCTCCCCACGCACACTGTACAACCTGAAGGTGCCTCCCTGCAGAAAGGGGTGTGTAAACCCTCTCCCTGGAGAAAAGGGTGCATCACCCCCCTATTCAAATGCTGCTGGGTGCCACTGAGGGATCTCACAGGAGGAGAAAGCCCATCCTTCTGAAGAGCAGCTGGTGGATTAGAACTGCGAGCCTGTTTAAACAGGTTCTTGAAAACAGGCATGTCTGCGGCCAGTTTCTCAGAGGGTGGGAGGTGCTGAAAGGAGCCTGCTGCGGGGAGAACACAGCACCACCGTGCCCCACCCTCACGTGCTGGCATCATCAGTCTCCATCCCCTGGTTACCTGCAGAAATCTGTTGATGACACAGATCTGTTTTTAGAAGGGCAGTAGAAGTAAAATCAGAACAAAGCTGCAAACCTAAATCAGCTGAGATGCGCCCAGGAGGCCGCACCTCGCCCAGCAGAAGTGAGGCTGCAAGGGGACAGCCTCCACACCTCTCGGGACGGCTTAGATCCAGGTACAGGCTACACGTGGAGATCAGTGCCAACCCTAAAATGAGGCCTTGCCTCAGTATACTTTGTTGGTGGGGCTGTATATTCAAACGGAGCCAAAGGGAAGGCCTTATCAAGTTGAGAGTGAAGGGACGAGCCCCAGACATCTGGGGACGAGTGTCCCACAAAGTGAACATGTGCAGAAGCCCCAAGGTTGCCCAGGAGTGTCTGTGTGTAGGAGCAGACATGGTGGCTGTACAGTGTTTCCAAAGAAGTGGAGGCCAGGCAGTGGGCCTCCCTCACGACCTTGGCCTTCACGCTGAGGAAGCTGGGAAGATCGTGGGAAAGGATGGTGTGGCTGGGTGGACACACTGGGTGAGGAGAGACCGCGGCGGCAAGGGCAGTCAGGAAGATGCCGTGAGAACCCAGTGAGAGGAGGTGGCTCTGGCCAAGAGCAGCATGAGAGAAGGTGGCACATGACCACTGCTGCACATGCTCTGAAGCTGGACCCAGAGGGCGAGCAGACGGGGTGTGAGAACAGAGGGTCAACTCTGACTCTCAGAGGGACCTGAGCCGAGGCAGGAGGAGAAGGTGCACGTCACCAGAGAGGGGAAGGCAGGAGAAGAGGGGTGTGGTGAGACTGAGACCCAGATTACACAAGCTGAGATGACACAGAGACGCAAGGGAGGATCTTACAAGCTACTAGTTACACGATGCTGGAGAGTTCAGGCCAGATACAAATCTGGGGTAGACGGAAGGTCCCCAAGGTCCACGAAATCACAGGAGAGGCCCAAGACAGTAAATGCAAACAGAGCTGAGGTCCAAGGTGACTGGGGGCATTCTCGACAACTAGAGGTCAAAACCAAGAGAAGCCAGGCCAGGAAAATGAGGTGGGCTCGAGAAGTGGGCGGACAAGGCTGCCATCCTGGATTCAAGGAGGTCCACTTCAGGATGTGATGTCACAAGTGTGTGGGTGTCACCTGGCAGTCCTGATCATAAACAATGGTGCAAAACCAGGGGGAACACAATTCCAAAGAGAAAAGGTGGGGCGCCCTGGATCAGGCCCTGGTGCCAGCTCAGAGCAAGGGGACACCAGGCTTCCGTACACTGGTTGACAGGAAAGCAGCGGCACAGCCAGAGAGGCAGGTCTCAGGGGCGCATCCTCGGTTGACAGGGAAAAGCAGGGTGGACCTAGTGCTGGCAGTCAGAGAGCAGGGCTGGACCAAGCTACGTGCCGAGCAGGGAAGATGGGGGATGCTGAGGGAAGGAAGCACCTGCAGGGGGCTGGAGAAGTGCAGCCAGGCCGTGCTGCCAGGTGTGCAGGGACCTGCCAGAGTCCAGCCACCAGGGCAAATGCCAGACCAGCCCCTCAGAGCCAGTGGAAGGCAGGCTGGGCAGCATGTGTGATGTGTCCAGAGCTGGCATCTCGCCAGGAAGAACGATCCTGCACTGTCCTCTAAGGCTGCCTTCTGTGGTCACTCCTGCCTTGACAAAGCAGAGGGACAGGCCATACTGGATGCTCCAGGAGGCACGAAGGGGACAAGGGTGAGGGGCACCTGAAGAAGGCACTTTCCAACCGGATGGAGGTGAAGTTCATTTGGCCAAGAGCTACTTAGCATGCCTGCTCTTCCCAAGCACTCCAGCAGGTCCTGGGAACACAGTGATGTGTAAACTGTTCCCAGTGCAAACAGACGCAGGGTAGAGGTGCTTAGAGCTGCCAAGAGAACAGGAGGTGACAACCGAGCATCAGGAGTTATAAAGGGACTAGAAATGGCTGGTCCACTCCATGCAGGGAGCTGGCCAAATGAGGTGATGCCTCTGCTGCACGCAGGATGTGAAGGCTGGGGCTCCAGCGGCCATCACGGGCTAAACAAGAATCCTGACGAGGATTCCAGGAGACAAAGGAGCTAGGAATGTCTCCAGGGTTCTGGCCCAAACAAGTGAGAGGAGAGCTTTGCCATCAACGGTGACGGGACGGGCGGCTGAGGGCAGGGGAAGGCAGAGATCTGGCAATGGCTTCACAACAGTATCTCAAGAGACGTCTCCCTGCCATGATGAGAGCTTTCAAGCAGTACAGGGGAGTGGGGGGAGCACAAGAAGGGGTCTGGCTGGAGGCAGGTATGTAGGAGTTACAAACACGCACACAGGTCTAAACGCCCCAAGCCTCTGCTGCCGAGGTGATTCTGACTCCCCTGATCCTCTACTGGGTTTCCGAGGAGGAGGCTGCCGTCTTTCCCCCTGAAGAATGGCTGTGGGATCTGAACCACTGAAGTTTTGGTCATCAGTGAAATGCTTAAGGCACACCACCACCAGAACTCTCCAGTCAGTGTGATGTCACAGACGGCTGTGTGTTGGGCTGCTAGGTGAAAGGCGAGTGGTGCAAGCCCACCCGGAGGTGCCTCAGAAGAAAGGCCTGGCAGTTCAGGAATGGCGGGAAACCACTGTAAGCACAGAGCACAGGCGTGCACGGCAGTCAGGGCACTGAGCTGAAGCACCTGCAGCTGGGGAATGAGGCAGGTCAGGAACGGGAAGAGCTCCAGACTGATGCTGGGCACAGCAGTGGGGAAGAAGCACGCAGAGAGCAATGGCAACACACAAGAGACCCTGGAAGCCATGGAGATGCTGAGAGGGCGCCTCACTGCCCACTCCTGTGACCCTGAAAAGGACGCTCTGGCAGAGTGCGGGGAGCAAGGAGAGTAGGGAAGGCAGCACTAGGGGAAGGCAGGGCCTAGGGCAGGAGACTGCTTCCTGACCAGGGAAATCAAGAGTGCTTTGTACACGGTCAGCAAAGACCCAGAGAAAACAGAAAATCTGGCCGGGGAGAGGGGAGCCTGGAGCCGGAGTGACAGGCAGCAAAGGACGTATCCGGAGCACAAGCCACAACCCTGAGGGCAAGAGGCAGTCACTGGTAGGATGTGGGCAGACATGGCAGCCCCCCAGCAGCCAGGCTGGGCAAGTGCACAGGCGTCTTCCCTGGAGGCCTCTTCCCAGAGGTGAAGGAAGAGGCCCTCACTGAGAGAAAGACGGAATGAAGGAAGGAGAGACGGAGACAGGCTCTCAGATGAGGGGGAGACAGGAGAGGAGGAAAGAGCAGGTTAGGGGAGGATGGAGCGGTGGAGAGGAAGGAGGGAGGAAAGAGGGATGAGAGGAAGGAGGGACAGAGGGAGGAATTAGGTATGGAGGGAAGGACAGAGCGATGGAGAGGAGAGAAGGAGGGATGAAGGAGGGACCGAGGAAAGGATGGAGGGGTGCCGGGGTGGATGGAGCAGGGAGGAAGGAGAGAGGAGGGATGGCGGGATGGGGAGAAGAAGGAGGGATGGAGAGGAGGACGGAGCAGTGGAGAGGAAGGAGGAATGGATGGAGGGAGGGATGGAGGGAGGAACGAGGGGAGGAGAGAGAAGAGAGGGAGGAAGGAGAGAAGGATGGAAGGAGGAGGGATGGACGGAGGGAGGATGATGGCGAAAGGGAGCAATGAAGGGGAGAAGGAGGCATGATGGGGAGAAGAAGGAATAATTCCATCAGCTGAGAGGGAAACCAGAGTGGTGGAAGGTGTGAGCTTCCTGTGGACCAGAGGTGGGCATGGTCCAGGAAGGGGCAGAGTGAAGCCTTGGCACAGTTCCACGCCTCCTCTTCAGCCTCATCCAGATGAAAAGTTCAAGTCAGCACAACAACGTTACTGTTTTCCTCAGAAAGCTGTCAAAATACAGGCAGTCCCTGGGTTACAAATGTCTGACTTAGGGACAGATCGGGCTTGCCTTAATGTTATGTAAGTTTTCCCTCAAGAGGTCCTACTGATTTGGTGGGATTTTATGTAGGGTTGATAATCGAAGGTCAATGGTTTGAATGTACTCACTGCTCTGTGGGATGTGGTCTGCTCCAGTTTAGTGACACCCTCAGAACGGGATGGCGGGTCGTGCAGCCCCAGGATGTGGCCTAAACGTAGCCGCCCCTCCAGCGTGTTTTCCGAGGCTGTAAAGCACATGGCAGGAGTGCCCATCTTTTCTCTGAGGAGCAGAGGATGGGTTTTAACTGCTCGCCTTTGGATTGGCAGTGCAGCTCTTTTCCTCCTTGGGCACCAGAGCTCCTGAACGAATGTCTATTCCCAACATAGTCTTCAACAATCACTCTCACTTGCTGCACCGTGGCTTTCCCAGAAGGGCTTCAAGGCTTTTTTAGAGAGGAAGCGAACGCAGTCCCCCACTACCACAAACTATGCTTCTGAGTTTCCCACGTCTGGAAAATCACAGAGGTCAGCACATCCGGAGTACAAAGGACAAGCCTCGCCCTGGGAAATCCACCTTCGGGATCATGGTATTTCTTCAAGCCTTTTCTTGTAGTAAAGGTGCCCGATGAATCCCACGTACCTGCACCGACACGCCTACAGCCCATTCAGGGAGGGAATGGGAATGGACATGCCCCTCCATGTTACTGGATGCTCACAGTGGACATACAGCCACCCTCCTCTCTCCTCCATGCCCAGCAGGCACTCACCAGTATCGAGGTACAATCTCTCTGTGTGGCTCTGAGGACAGCCCCTGCTATGTCGCTCCTGTGGGGCTGTCTGCTGATGACAGGCTCTGCCAAGACCTGGGGCCATTCCACAGAACTCTGCCAAGCACCAGGCCAAAGCTATCTCCTCCCAGCAGCCCCCCTCCCTGGGGCCATCTCCACTCAGCCCTCCATCCAACGCCAGTCCCACTTCCTGCACATCTCCAACATCAGAAATGCTCCCGCCTGCTGTGTGATGGCCCCACCGCCAGGCTCTCCCCAAAGCCAGGCTCACCCCACAGCCAGTGCTCCTGGCAGTACCCGCTGAGCACACCCAGGACGTGGGTGCATGGATGTGCATCAGGCAGGCCTGGCATCTGCCCAGCAGCCAGACACCTGATCAAAGTGCCTGACCGCTCCTGTGCTTCAGTCTCCTGTGCTGTGAAACGGACACGTCTAACAACAGGACCCTCCTTCCTGGCCAGCAGGGGGCTGCTGACACCATGCAGGGGCCACACTCAGCCAGCCTGGTCATCACAGAACTGTGAGCCCAGGGTCCCACGTAAAGGGCAGGGCACCTGGGCCACACGGCCCCTTCCGGCTGCTGCTACTACTTGTCCAGGGCCAGTGAGGGGTCAGCTCTGCCCCAGCTCAGGCCACGCATTAGAGACTTGAAATCTGTGATGAACAAGCACTGCCTGTCAGTCTGATGTCTGGGTTTGCACTTGTACAAAGACTGGGTTGTAAACAAAACCCTGCAAGCTGGCCAGGGTTCAGTCACCATCCTCTACACAACGGGCACCCATCCCGAGAAGGCAGGGGGCACCCAGAGAGCCCGGGGGCCACAGCAGACACTGGTGTCGACATCTTGAATCGACGGCAGAGAAGAGAAGACTGAAAAGGTCATGGATAACATGAGAGGTGGGCAAGGCCCTGCAGAAAATGAAGAGACCACAACCATGCTTTAAGTGTGGAAGGATCTGGACAGGCAGACATTCGGGGATGCTCCTGGCGAGAACATCTGGTGCCTATAAGCTACTGGGGTTTGTGCTTGGGCAGAAGACACAAACCCCACTGCTGAGGAGTCCAGCTCCTTGCAATTCTCCACAAGGGCAATGGGGCTGCATATCTTTCCAGGAGATGCCCAGCTTTCTGCAGGGGAGTGACATGGCCACTACGGCAAAAGGGCCCAGGGAGGAGGGAGAGCATCATTGCCTGTGAAGTGCCAGGGGCTTTTGTCTGTAATTAATGGCCTCCTTCTGAGGAATTGGCTCTTTTACAAATTAAAAAAACAAACTAAGTAAAAATTAAAAACTAGCCTGGGGCCACCCACCCAGGTCACACAATCAGGACACACAAGCCCACACACTTCACGGCTGTGGTGTTCCTCAACCTCCCGACCGTGTGTGGATCCCCAAAACACAGCTGCCTGCCAAGTCTGGGAAACTGCATTAAAGTTAAAACGGGAGGCCCATCCATGGAACCCAAACTTTCTGTGAGTATAAACCAGCCTGTGAAAGTGCAGAGAGTTCCTGCTAATAACAAGATCACAGTCACACAGAATTTTATCAAAACAATAAAAAACTGAAACCACTGACTTAAAAAAATGCAAGCAATGCTCATGGTGTAAAGGTTAAAGCCACATGGTACTGCCTGAAAGGTCAGTGGTTCAAGCCCATCATCCACTCGGGGACAAAGATGAGGCCACCGGCCTCTGTAAGAACCCTCTGGGGCAGTCCTCCTCTTACGGGGTCACCCGAGTCAGGAGGGCTCAGTGACATGGGCGTGGGCTGGGCTGGTGGAGGAGAAAATGTTCCCCCACTCAGTCAACACAGAAACAAACCCCAGGTCAGCCCGGCCTACCTCTGTGAGGAAGAGGCTGTCTGGGACAGAGACTGGACCCCACAGGGTTGAGCACAGGCAGAGCTGGCTGGGGCCTGGAGAGGTCCCCACCTAGGGACTGGGAGACCAGTGATATTCAGGGACAAGACCAAGGCACAAAGCCAGGTCTCCCTTCTCCTGGACCGTACCCAGTCCCCAGTAACTTGGCTGTGACGTGTAGAGAACAAGAACAGCGGCCTCTACAAGATGGTCTTACAAGGCTACCTGGAAGCAGAGACACCAATACAGGCACATTCAGAAGGTGGCCACTGCACCGTGCAGGCCCTCATTCTTCCTTGGACTTTTCCCCCACTGCAGAACATCTGGGAAAATTAGAAAATGCAGCAAATTTCCTCCATCATCAGGAAAAAATAACCAAGGCTGGAGGCTTCCTGTACACGGTGCCGGACTCCCCTCCCAGGAGGCACACGTGGCATCGCGTCTTTGCTCTGCACTCACACAGCACTCAGCACGGAGGCACCACCACCAAGACAGGGGCATGGAGCCACCCGCCCAGCAAGCACTCCAAGGACAGAAGAACCACGCTGGCCACGCTGCCTCCAAGCCAGTGTTCTTGCGGGGGTCAGCCTGCCCTCTGGGTACCTCTGGGGTGTGGTGGGGTCCTGGTCAATGCCCTTCTGTGCAGCCCCTGGCCAGCCGCCAGTGTTCAAGGGCTGCTGGTATTCAGAACAGGTTTCAGCTCAGCATCCAGACACAGATAGACTAGGAAGAAAGGCCTGGCAATGTGGAGCATGAGAACACAGTGGGCAATCCAGGCGGTCCCAGGGCCGAGGCAGGACAGGGCCGCCCTGCGCTCTGCTGAGATGAAGCTCCATGAGTGGCGCCAGACCCGGGCACCTCACCATCAACACCTGTGGGAGCAGAGCTGCCATAAAGCCTCCTCCCTCAGCGAACTCGTCCGCCTGAAGGTCCCTAGTCCCTCTGTGTGTACAAACGGGGGCTCGGTGACTGGCCCAGGGTCAGAATGACCTGGTGACAGCCGCTCACAGCTGGCCCAAACTCTCCCCGCTCCCACGATAAAGCAGAGCTCCCCGGGAGTCGGGTGGCCGGCTGGTTCTGAGGACAGGCTGCGCTGCCCGACTCAGTGAAGGTGACAGGCCGCTTCTGGAGCAGCGAGCGCTTTCATGCTGTGTGCTGCGTACTTAAGGTGGCTGTGTACTGTGGAGTCGGAGCCCACACAGCTGACCCTCTGGTGGCTTTTCAGAGGCTGTCCACCACACAGGAGGAGACCGTCCGCCTTGCTCCTGTGGGGCAGCTGGTGGACCTGAACCATGAAGCTTCAGGGTGGCAGGGCAACCACTTACCAGTAGGCCACCAGAGCTCCCACGCACAGGACAAAGTGGAAAACTCATTCAATGTCTGCAAACGAACTGTCCAAGATCAAAGACACATCATGCCACGGGGCACCTCCCAGAAACCCTCTGTTGCTCCCTGACAGCCCCTTGTGACCCCTCACCCTGCCAGAGCTGCAGAGAAGCCTGAATTGCCCCTCGAGACTTGTGTGGACAGCTCCTGAGCCCTCACTGTGCCAGGGCTCTGCTTTGGTTTGGCCTGGCACCGTTCCGATTAAGGAACCCCCCCAATTAGGAGTGACTCCTGTAAATTCTAGAAGAACTGAGCTGGCCAGCCACAGCACCAATGAAGACGAGGAAGTATCACCGGAGGGCTGAGCACCCCGAGAGGAAGCGGTGGAAGGAGTGTGATTGCAAAAGCACTACTGCTTTTACAGCCATTCCACACAGAAAAAGTGTCTAATGCGCAGCATGGCACAACTTGTCATTAGCAAAGCAGAACCCGGAGAGCAGAGGAGGCCCCCGTCCTCCCTGTCAGATCAATGCAGGAGCAACACGAGGGTTTCTGGAAACCTTTCCTGCCTGGTGTTTTCCGTATCCACCAGCCAGCGGCAAAAATGACGACGCATCAAAGTTCTAGTTCCCGTGCCTTCTTGTCTGTCATCAGATGACAGGTCCTGGAGGAGGTCTGGGGGAGGTAAGAGGTCAGCAGGCTCAGGCTCCCCCACAAGGGCTCTGCTTTGCAGGGTGGTGGGTGAGGGAGGAGGAGCAGATGTCCACTCGTGTCCAAATCTCCCGGAGGCGAGTGTCCGAACCAGCCTCCTGGCACACAGTCTCCAGAGCGCATCGGCCACTGTCCCTGTCCCTTCTTCCTCGACCAGCTGTGGGGCTGCACGTCCAAGCAGTGGCAGACTGGCGCTTCTGCCTTCCTGCCACGACACGCTGACCCAGGCACACTCTGACCTCAAGGGCGATTCCTGTCACAATCATCTCTTAATGAGTCCCAGGTACTGGCCTATGAGGGTGCAGATGTTCACATCACCCCAGGAGGCACAGGTGTGGCACAGGTGCGGCATCTACCTAGCTCTGGCCGTCACAGTGCGGTTAGGGAAGATGCCCAGGGAAGGGTCAGTGCCCCAGGCAGGACAATCCCCCACTGTCCAGCCTGGAGCCCATGGACTTCTGCTCCTCTCTAAACCGACTAAGGGCGGGGGGAACGCAGTGTAGGGCGGTCCCACTGCCACCTGTCACCCCGGGATGGTGCCCTGGACACGGGGTCCTCGCAGGCCCCTCGGGGATGGAATCACAGGCTCAGCTCCAGCCCCGCGAGGAGTCTCAATGACCTTGATCTTTCTAAAGCATCTGCTCCCAGGTGCTTCCTTCTAAGGAGTCGCCATGGGCTTCTCGCCTGGCCAGGCCCTGCCACCGGCCGCATCAATGTCATCCCGATGGAATGCGACTCGGGGCAGTGACCACCCAAGGTCACGCCACCGGCCGCCGAGTGGCAAGGGCTGAATTTCAGGTTTGGTGACGCCCAGTTAACAAGGGTTCCCCATTACGTCGTTAGCGCTCTCCCGACGGGCCGGCGGGGCAGCGACTGGACGCTGGGTCGGCAGCCCCTTCTCCCGTCCAGCTTCCGGGGGGGTGGGGCGGCCGGACCTGCTGTCACGTCGGGGCACCTGGCTGCGCGCCCACGCACCCCGGGGATCCCGGGTCCCTCACGCCCCCAAGTCCACCAGCCTGCCCCCGGCCAGCCCCCGGCCAGCACTGCCCCCGGCCAGCACTGCCCACCAGCCAGCCCCCGG
>NW_006399879.1:3799289-3799997 GCF_000299155.1 Elephantulus edwardii | reverse complement strand
CGCCCTCACGGTCCCCCGGCACCCACGGGAGCCGCCGTGGCTTCCGCCGCTCTGCCCCGCCCCCGACACCCACCTTGAGGGTCGGGTACTCCTGGACCTTCAGGGTCATGGACAGCTGGGCAGCTGACTCCTGCACCGCCATCTTGAATCGGCCAAAACATTAGCGGGCGGAGGAGAAGCGGCCGGCCGCGGGGGACGCCGGGTAATGACGTCCGCGCCCTCCACGCCGAGGGGGCGGGGCGGGGCGGACGCACGCCTCGGAACCAATCACGTTCGCCTGCTGCGGTGGGCGGGGCCACAGAGCGGCCCCGGCGTGAGCGCCGAGGGGCGTCCAGCCGGGCCAATCACCGCCGGCCTTCCCGTCTTTCAGCCAATCAGCGGAGAACTCCCTTTGTGCGCTTTCTTCTTGAAATTCCTAGACTGGAACCAATGGCCTCGTTGCCGCCCTGGTCACTCCGTGTTGTGCTAATTTGACATTTCGTCGACGGAGCTGTTTCTGCTGTCCAGCGCGGCTCGGCTAGGGCGCAGGCTGGCCCCTAAGTGACCTGAGGGGGTGGGGAGGTGGGTGCCTCCTTTCTGTGGGGGACAGGGTCACCCACGCGGGAGTGCGGGCTGGAGGGGACAGTGGTACCTGATTGGAGGGGTCAGTGGTACCTGGTTGGAGGGGTCAGTGGTACCTGGTTGGAGGGGACAGTGGTACCTGATTGG
>NW_006399879.1:3790689-3799189 GCF_000299155.1 Elephantulus edwardii | reverse complement strand
GGGTCAGTGGTACCTGGTTGGAGGGGACAGTGGTACCTGATTGGAGGGGTCAGTGGTACCTGGTTGGAGGGGACAGTGGTACCTGATTGGAGGGGGACAGTGGTACTTGGCACCGGCCTAGATCTTGGACACTGGGAAACATGGACACTTAAGAACGTAGAACTTCAAGGGACGTGGACTCGGGAGGACGTGGAACCTCGAGGGAGGTGGAACACGGGGGACAGGAGATACAGAGTCTGGAGGAGATAGAGCCCCCAGGACAAAACTGAAGGGACCTCTTCCTAGAGTCTTGGGACCAGGCCATCCCACAGCAGCAGTTCACACCCCAAACCCACACATAGCCTGTGGGAGCCCCAAATTGGACTCTTCTGGTAGCATAGACGAAGTCTTTACATCATCCTCGCCTCTAAAGAGTATTCTGGCAATACTGCTTTCAAGACTAGTTTGTGAAAAAAAAACCAAAACCAAACAAACCAAAAACAAAACAGTAACAAATTTGTCCTGGCAGTCAGTCTGGGATCCTCAGCAGTGGGAAAACATCATTCTTGGTTTAGCAACGCAGCTGCGTACCACTAGCTGTTGTTTCTTGCTGTTAAATGCCCTCGAGTCCAGCACGACTCTATTAACAAACTATCTGAACCCTATTCTATAACTATCTTGTTTCTCTATGTTCATAGAGTTTCCAGAGGCATGTGGTTTAGGAAGTGAATGCCACTCCTGGTACCAGAGCTATATTGTTGTTGTTGTTATGTGCCGTTGAGTCGCTTGTGACTCATAGCGACCCTATGTACAACAGCCCTAAACTCTGCTCTGTCCTGTGCCAATCACACCGTCTCTGACACTCCCATCCCAATTACCCCAGTCACTGAATCAATCCACCTCATAGAGGGCCTTCCTCTCCTGCGCTGTCCCTCCACCCTCCCAAGCATGATGTCCCTCTCTAAGGACCGGTCTCTCCTCACAACAGGTCCAAAGTATGTTAGACGGAGCCTCAGAATCCTTGCCTCCAAGAAGCCACCCGGTTTAACCCTTTCCAGGACAAATCTGTTTGTTTTCCTAGCAGTCCATGGCATTCTCAATACTCTTCTCCAGCACCACAGCTCAAAGGCATCAATTCTCCTTCTATCCTCCTTGATCATTGTTCAACTCTCTGATGCATAACAGGTGATTGCGAAGACCATGGCCTGTATCAGACGCACCTTAGTCTCCAAAGAGACACCATTGCTCTCCAGTACTTTGGAGAGGTCCCTAACATCAGACTTTCCCATGGTAATGCGCCTTTTAATTTCCTGGCTGCTGGTGCCAAGACTGTTGACTATGGAGCCAAGCAAACTAAAGCTATGTACAATCTCAATCTCTTCACCATCCATCCTGATGCTGCCAATTGGTCCAGTGCTGAGAATCTTTGTCTTCTTGACATTGAGCCTCAAGCCATATTGTAGGCTGCAGTCCTTGACACTCTGCAGCAGGCGCTTCAGGTCCTCTTCAGTTTCAGCAAACAGGGTTGTGTCATCCACATAACGGAGATTGTTGATAAATCGTCCACCAATCTTGACCCCACATTTCTCCTCATAGAGCCCAGCCTCCCGGATAATCTGTTCTGCATATAGGTTGAAAAGGTATGGAGATAGGATGCATCCCTGGCGTACGCCCTTCCCAATTTTGAACCATGCAGTGTTCCCTTGCTCTGTTCTGACGACTGCCTCCTGGTCCAAATTTCGCATTAGAACGATCAAGTGTTCTGGGATACCCATTCTTCTCAGAGTCAGCCATAGTTTGTTAAGATCTACACAGTCAAATGCCTTTGCATAGTCAATGAAACACAGATAGACATTCTTCTGGTATCCCCTGCTTTCAGCCAAGATCCATCTAACATCAGCTACAATATCTCTAGTACCACAATCCCTTCTAAACCCAGCCTGGACTTCTGGTAGTTCTCTGTTGATGTGCTGTTCCAGTCGTTTTTGGATAATCTTCAGTAAAATCTTGCTTGCATGTGAAATCAATGATATTGTTCTGTAGTTTCCACATTCTGTTGGGTCACCTTTCTTTGGGATAGAAAATACCATTTTAAAAACACACCAATTCTTGTTGTTGTTAAGTGTCATCCAAGAATCATAGAGACCCTGTGAACTAAAAAGCTGAACCCTGTTCTGTAACTATCACTGCTTCCCTAATGTTCCATAGAGTTTCTGAAGGCATGTGGGCTAAGCAGTGGATTCTTAGATATTCAGAATTCATTGTACACCTTTCACATATTGCCTGAGGCGATGGAAAAGTTCAGCGCCTGGGTCACGTGTACCTTAAGCTAGATCTTTAAGTCCTTTTTTAGTCCTTTAAGCGAGATCTTTGCTTTTCAGCACTTTAAAGCAGCCTTTGAGCCAATCTGCTCAATGCATTATGTCATTTGACTTCTTGACAGTTGCGTCCATGGATGCCAATAGAGGATCCAAGTAAAAGGAAATCCTTGCCCGTTTATTTCTTTTCTCCATCTTCACAACGTGGCTCACTGTAACTGGTCTAGTTGGGAGGATTTCTGTTTTATGTAGGTATAATCCGCACTGAACACCTTTACACTGATGTCCTTGCTTTTCAGGACTTTAGAGAGGTCCCTAAACAGCTAATTTCCCCAATGTGATATGTCTCCTAATTTACTGACCGCTGCTCCCAAGGGTGTTGATTGTGAACCCAAGTAAGATGAAACTGTTGACAACTTCACTCTTTTCTCCGTCTATTGTGATATTGCCTATTGGTTAACTGGTGAGGATTTTTTTTGTCTTAATGCGGAGTTGTAATTCATACTGAAGGTTGCAGAAGGTAAAATATTACAGCATTCAATATGGTTTAAATACTAAGGCCCTTCTAACCCAAGCTGTAGACTATTCAGTTACTTGTTATGCATCTGAAAGTTGGATGGTGAACAAGAAAGATTAGAAGAAAAAATGATGCCTTTAAGTTGTAAAGGAGAATAGCGCTGAATTCCATAAACTGCCGAAAGAACAAGGAGATCTGTTTGGAGAAAGTGTGACCAGGTGCTTCTTGGAAGCAAGGATGGTTGAAACCTCTCCCCACATACTTTGGGCAAATTGTTATGAGGGGTCTGTCCTTGGAGAAGGACATCATGCTTAGAAGCATGAGGGTCAGAGTAGGAGAGGAAGACCCTCAACAAAATGGATTAGCATGGTGACCGTGACAACGGGCTCACATATGTCAGAGATGGCGAGAATGGCACAAGGTCGAGCTGGGTTCAGCTCTCTTGTTTAGAGGGTCGCTATGAGTTGTAATCGGCTCAGTGGCAGCAGACAACAACAACAATAACCACCAATCTTGGTGCTGCATTCTTCACATAGTCCATCTTCTCTGGTTTGCTCAGAATACTTACTGAAAAATTACGAAAAAAAAATATCCATGAAGCATGCCTTTCCTGATTTTAAAATAAAATAACCCTTTGTTCTGTTCACATGACTGCCTCATGGTCTGTATAGAAGTTCTGCAGTGGTGAAAGTAAGTATTCTTGAATTTTTGTTGTTTGAAATGTTACCAATAATTTGTTATGATCCATAGAGTTGAATGTTTTTGCGTAGGGAGCAAAACAGGTTAGCTTGCTTCTGGTATCCTAATCATCAACGAAGTCTGACACCAACGATGACATCATTTTCCTGTGTCCTCTTTTGAGTCTGGCTTGAGTTACCTGCTGGTAACTGGAGTCTGGAATTTACCTGTTGCTGTACTGCTATAATTGTTTTTTAATTAGAATTAGCATCAGCAAACTTTAACTTATGTGAGATAGCGATGATATTATTTGGTAATTTCCACATTCTACTAAATCACATTTCTTTGGAATGAGCACAAGTGTGGATCTCTTCTGACTGCTTGGTCATGAAACTGCCTTCCAGATTTCTTATCCTAGTTATAAATGGCCCCTCTCAGCCTTGCAGCCACCGCTGAAGCAGCTGACCTGGTGTCTTCTTCCTGGAGTCTTGTTTTTCACCTGTGTCTTAGTTCAGCTTGGACATCGTCCTTCTGTACCAATGACTGGCCTCTTTGATCATATGCTGCCTCCTGAAATGGTTGATGTTGACCAATTTCCTTTGGTACAGTGACTCTTCACTTTTCTCTTTAACAAGATTATTTCATTGTTGCACATTTCCTCCCTCACCCCCACCCCCAGTCCACTTTGCTATGCACCTCTTATTCTGGACTGTTGTCATGCAAATATACCTAATCATGTATTTCTTTTAGACAGTTCTTTCCTTCTTCAATTTAAAAGCAGTGTTTATTATTTATCCCCTCTTTTCTTAGTTTCCCCCTAACCCTGATGTCAGTCCTGCTTTATAACAGTGAGATTATGCGGTATGTGTCCTTTTGTGACTGAGATATTTCACTCAGTATAATGTCCTCTAGCGTCACCCATTTTGTAGAATATTATATTAGTTCCATGTTTTTCAGTGCTGTGTAGTATTCCATTGTGTGAATATACCACAGTTTCTATATCCATTCATTTGTTGATGGGTACTTGAGTTGCTCCCATCTCTTTGCTATAGCAAACAACACAGCAATAAACATGGTATGCATATATCTATTTGGGTGACAGTTCTGATTTCTTTAGAGTATATTCCCTGGAGATTAAGGTGCATTTGATATAGGCCATGGTCTTCACAATCACTTGTTATGCATCAGAGAGTTGGACAATGACTAAGGAGGATAGAAGGAGATTTGATGCCTTTGAGCTGTGGTGCTGGAGAAGAGTATTGAGAGTACCATGGACTGCCAAGAAAACAAACAGATTCATCCTGGAAAGGGTTAAACCAGGTGGCTCCTTGGAGGCAAGGATTCCGAGGCTCCGTCTAACATACTTTGGACATGTTGTGAGGAGAGACTGGTTCTTGGAGAAGGACATCATGCTTGGGAGGGTGGAGGGACAGTGCAGGAGAGGAAGACCCTCTATGAGGTGGATTGAGTCAGTGACTGAGATAATCAGGATGGGAGTGTCAGAGACAGTGCGATTGGCACAGGACAGAGCAGAGTTTAGGGCTGTTGTACATAGGGTCACTATGAGTCGCAAGCTACTCGACGGCACATAACAACAACAACAACAACATATTCCCAGTAGTGGAATTGCTGCATTAAATGGTATTTTTATTTCCAACTTTTTGAGAAAGCGCCATACTGCCTTCCAGAGTGGTTGCACCATTTTACACTCCCACCAACAGTGAATAAGGGTTCCAGTTTCTCCACCACCTTGCCAGCATTTGTTGTTTGCGGCTCTGTTGAACTTTGCTATAGTTACTGGGGTGACAGGATATCTCATAGTAGTTTTCCCTCCGTCCACTTTGCAATGCACCTCTTGTTCCAGATTGCTATCTTACAAATATTATCTACTCATACATTCCTGACAGTTCTTCCCCTCAACTGCATCAGTGCAGTGTTTATTATCCATCTACTTGTTTCCCGTGGCACAGTGACTCTTTGTATTTTTCCATTGTCTTTTGATATATCAGTCATCATTCAATATTTTTGCTCATAGATTCCCTCAGTATTTCAACTCGAGGTTTGAAATTTTTTTTTTCTGTTTTCTGAAGCTTGAGAAGAGCTGAACATTGAACATGTCCTTTCCTTTTGGTTTTCGAATTCCAAGTCTTTGCGCATTTCATTCTAATACTCCACAAGGTCTTCTTTTTAAAAAATTAATTTTAATGAAAGTTTACAGAGACTTAGGGTTTCCAGTCATTCATTGTTGCATTTTTCTCCCTGCCCACCCCCTTCCCCCACTTCACTCTTCTCTTTGAAAAGTAAAAGAAAAACTCTTTCTTTGTTATGCAATCACTCCCCCCAAGTACACTCCACTGTGCAGCCTTCATTCTGAACTCCTGTCATGACAATAATACCTAATCATATATTACTTTTAAACAGTTCTCTCCCTCATCTGTTTCAATGCAGTACACATCATTCCTCCCCTCCTTTTCTGTCTTCCCTTAACCCTGATGTCAGTCCCATTTTACAACAGTGGCCCTATTCAATATTTGTCATTTTGTGACTGATATATTTCACTCAGCATAATGTCCTCCAGGGTCACCCATTTTGCATAATATTTCATGAGTTCCTTTTTTTTCAATACAGCATAGTATTCCATTGTGTGAATTTACCAGAGCTGCTCTATTCATTCGTTTGTTATGGGCATTTGGGTTGTTTCCAGCTCTTTGCTATTGTGAACAAAGCCTCAATAAACATGGGTGTGCATATATCTGCTTGGCTGGCAGTTATGGTTTCTTTAGGGTTCATTCACAGTAGTGGAATTGCTGGGCCAAATGGTAGTTCTACTGACAAATTTTTGAGAAAGCATCATACAGCCTTCCATAGTGGTTGCACCATTTTACACTCCCACCAACAGTGAATAAGGGTTTCAGTTTCTCCACAACTTCACCAGCATTTGATGTTTGCTGTTCTGTTAAATTTTTATATTCTTACTGGGGTGAGATGATATCTCATAGTTGTTTTGATTTGCATCTCTGTTAGAGCTGGGGATTTCGAACATTTTTTCATGTGCTTGTTAGCCATCTGAATGTCTTCTTTGGGGAAGTGTCTGTTCATATCCTGTGCCCATTTTTCAATGTGATCAAGTATTTTATAAATGCTAGAGATAAGTCCCTTGTTAGACATGTCATTACCAAATACTTTTTCCCAGTCTGTGGCTTCCCTTTTTTACCCTGTTAGAGAAGTTTTTGGATGTACAGTCTACTTGGTCTTCAGGCACCCTTTGGAATCTTCTCCACAGTTCTTCTAGTCTATCATTTCTTGTTTCCACTTTAGCTCGTCTATGTGCTAGAGCAAATTTAAGAGCATCTTCTGATCCATTTTGACCCCTTTACCTGTATTTATATTGATCTTTTATTTTTCTTTTGTATAAAGTCGTCCTTGATTCCTTGATACCATTTTGCAAATTGTCTAGTTTTCAGTCATTAATATTCAATGATCCAACTGTATTCTTTGTTGTTCTCTAAGTTCGTGTTGTTGTTGTTGTTGTTATGTGAGTCAACTATGACTCATAGCGACCCTATGTACAATAGCTCTGAACTCTGCCCTATTCTCAGCCAACCTCGTCATCTCTGAAACATCTGGGTGCTGTCATGGTGTTAATCCACCTCATCCAGGGTCTTCCTGTCCTGTACTGACTCTCTACCATATCAAGCATGATGTTCTCCTCCAAGGACTGGTCCCTCCTGGCAACATGTCCCAAGTATGTGAGACAGAGCTTCAGAATCCTTGCCTTCAAGGAGCAGCCTTGTTTCACTGTCTGCATGACAGAACTCTTTGTTCTCTTGTTAGTCCATGTTCAATACTCTTCTCTCAAATTCAGGTGGGGTGTGCTAACGGTTGTGCTTTGCCTCTTGTACATCTGCCTTCACTTTATTCAGATTCAACTTGAGTCTGCGTCTGAACGATGGGTGGTCTGTTCCAGAGTTGGTTCCTATTCTGGTTCTGCCTGATGGTATTGAGCTTCTCCACTGGTGTAATGTTTATTTATAAAAATGTATTTCCAATGATTGCAAAATTCCCCATACCAACTTTCATGTCTCAGTCAGCAGTAATTAGTAATGCATCGCAATTACGTGTTTCATAAATTTATGACCGAGAAGTAAGTAAGAATGTTCAGTTTCTTTGTCTGTGGCAGTAGTGATTAATAAGAGTTACATTCCTTAGTCTTCCTTATAAGTGAATGGGACTCAGCTGTCACTGAGTCCGCTGTCCTCCAGGCTGGGTCTTGAAATGTCCTTTTAAAAGATGGCTCTGATAGTTTATCATCTCCCGTGTAGTAAACCACATGGTTATCTGAATGATTATCTGATTCAAAATGGTCAGTATAAGTTCACTTGAGCTCCCTGGTGATGAGATGTGAGATACAAATAATATGAACAGGCAGGTATCACAGAGAAGATGGTGTGACACTAATGCGTCATGCTGTTGGTATGAGCTGACTCAGAGGTGGCCCTCCAGCAGATTTTCAGGGGTTGTAAATCACACAGGAGGACATTGCTCATCTTTGTCCCATGGAGCAGATGGTGGATTTGAACTGGCAGTGAGGTAAGTCCTCTGAATTGGCAGTGCAGCCCCCTAAGGACTGTGCCACTTATGAGGTTCACACGAGCTTGACACCCTTTAGTGTCCCGAAAAGTTACTGTACGTCAGAGCCCTAGGAGACTGCTGAGGTGCACTGTGGGAAAATCCTGAAATATAAACGGGTAGAAAGGATGGATGGGTGTAGGACTCCACTGCTAACACGGGAGAACTTGATTATCATGGCAGACTGTCTGTTGCTTGTTGTTGTTATGTGCCGTCGAGTCATTTGCGACTCATAGTGACCCTATGTACATCAGCCCTAAACCCTGTTCTATCCTGTGCCAATTGCACTGTCTTCGACACACCCATCCCGATTACCCCAGTCACTGAATCAATCCACCTCATAGAGGGTCTTCCCCTCCTGCGCTGTCCCTCCACCCTC
>NW_006399879.1:3772413-3790329 GCF_000299155.1 Elephantulus edwardii | reverse complement strand
GTTTTTTTATTTCCTGGCTGCTGGTGCCAAGAGTGTTGACTGTGGAGCTGAGCAAACTGACGCTGTGAACAATCTCAGTCTCTTCACCATACATCCTGATGCTGCCAGTTGGTCCAGTGGTGAGAATCTTTGTCTTCTTGACATTGAGCCTTGTTTGTTGCCTATTAGGTGCTGTCAAATCGACTCCAACTTAGAGTAAATACTTGCACAACAGATCAGAGCCTTGCTGGATCTTGAGCCATCCTCAACTCCCCTGTGCTGAAATCCATCATTGCATTGTTTGAACTTACATCTTTCATGGAGCTCTCCAAAAATACTGAAGAACAGTAGTGAAGAATCAGTTTGAAGACTAAGGTGCTCCTTATTCAAGACATTTTCAACCTCTTGTTACATATCTGTGATAGAAGAATAGATGCCTTTGTGTGGTGGTGGTGTTGGAGAACAGTACTGAATATCCCATAGACTGTCAAAAGAACAAACAGATATGTCTTGCAGAAGGTGCAGCCAGAGTGCTCTTTGATGGCAAAGATGGCAAAGCTCAAAGCTTCGTCTCACATACTCTGGGCACGTTGCTAGGAGAGGCTATTCCTCGGAGAGGGACATCAGGCTTGGAAAGGTAGACAGTCAACATAGAAAATGAGACCCTTACGAAGATGGATTGACACGATGACTGCAGCAAGGGGTGCAAGTATATCAGAGTTGTTGAGGGTAGGACAGAATAGAACAGGATTCAGATCTCTTATTCATAGCATGGATATGAGTCTTATTCTCCTCTATGGCATCTAACAACAACAATACCTAATGATATCGAGCATTTCTCCATGTGTTTGCTGGCCATCAGAGGAAAGCCAAATATCAAATTTAATAATAGTAGACCAAATGCTATATCAGGATATGAGGGAGGCTTAATACAAGCTGAAGGTCACCCTGTGGCACTAAGGCATTCCCCAAGAGTCAACATTATTCTTAGTTTGTATTTACTAAATACCTCCCTCCTAAAATAAGTATTGTTGTTGTTATGTGCTGTCGAGTCCGTTTGCGACTCATAGCGACCCAATGTACAACAGCCCTAAGCCCTGCTCTATCCTGTGCCAATCGCATTGCCTCTGATACACCCATCCCGAGTACCCCAGTCACTGAATCAGTCCACCTCATAGAGGGTCTTCCCCTCCTGCACTGTCCCTCTCCAAAGACCTGTCTCTCCTTACAACATATCCAAAGTATGTCAGACGGAGCCCCAGAATCTTTGCCTCCAAGGAGTAGCCTGGTTAAACCCTCTCTAGGATGAATCTGTTTGTTTTCTTGGCAGTCCATGGTACATTCAATACTCTTCTCCAGCACCACAGCTCAAAGGCGTCAATTCTCCTTCTATCCTCCCTAGACATTGTCCAGCTCTCTGATGCATAACAAGTGATTTCAAAGACCATGGCCTGTATCAGGTGCACCTTCGTCTCCAGAGACACACCGTTGCTCTTGAGTACTTTAGAGAGGTCCCTAACAGCAGACTTTCCCATCGCAATACGTTTTTTTATTTCCTGGCTGCTGGTGCCAAGAGTGTTGACTGTGGAGCTGAGCAAACTGACGCTGTGAACAATCTCAGTCTCTTCTCCATCCATCCTGATGCTACCAATTGGTCCAGTGGTGGGAATCTTTGTCTTCTTGACATTGAGCCTCAGTCCATACTGAAGGCTGCAGTCCTTGACCCTCTGCAGTAAGTGCATGAGGTCCTCCTCAGTATCAGTGAGCAAGGTTGTGTCATCTGCATAACGCAGATTGTTGATAGATCTTCCACCAGTCCTAACGCCATGCGTCTCCTCATAGAACCCAGCCTCTCGGATAATCTGCTCTGCATGCAGGTTGAAAAGGTATGGAGATAGGACACATCCCTGGCGCACACCCTTCCCAAGTTTGAACCATTCAGTGTTGCCCTGCTCTGGTTTGACGACTGCCTCTTGGTCCAAGTATAGGTTTCGCATTAGCACAATTAAATATTCTGGGATTCCCATTCTTCTCAGAGTCAGCCACAGTTTGTTATGATCCATGCAGTCAAATGCCTTTGTATAATCAATGAAACACAGATAGACATTCTTCTGGTATTCTCTGCTTTCAGCTAAGATCCATCTGACATCAGCTACAATATCCCTAGTACCATGACCCCTTCTAAACCCAGATGAGCATAAGCAAACAATAGAGAAGAACTTGGCCTTATCTGCAAAAGACTTCCCCATGATCCCTTGTTTTTGTTTTCTACTCTCTTATGATTTTCCTTTGTTTACCTTCCTTATGATAAATAAATACTCAGAGAGTCATGTCTTGGGGGCTTCAGTGGAGAACCGCTAGCCCCCTGTATTTCACGCTCTCTGTTCTATCTCATTCCTTGTTGTCTGTCTCATTATTAATAATTATAATAATGCTTTACCCTTGGTCTGCAACAGCCATCTAAATGTCTCCTTTGGTGAAGTGTCTGTTTGGGTCACCTCTCTACTTTTCAGTTGGGTTGTTTTTCTTTTTATTGCTGAAGTATTGGAGTTTTCTGTACATTTTAGAGATTCATCCCTTGTTAGATGCCATTATCAAGCAGGTTTTTTCCCTGTCTGTAGACTCTCTTTGGACTCTTTCTATGCACATATGGATTTAATTTTTAGGAGGTCCCAATCTAATTTATCCTCTGCTGATTGTGCAATTTTTTGGTTATGTTATTGTAAAGAAAGAAATAGAATGCATAGATATTAACATATTGGTATTAGCAAAATGAGATGTATTGGCATGGGACATTTTGAATCCCACGATCATATGATTTATTAGGCTGGAGATGAAAAGGTAAGAAAAAATGGGGTCACTTTCATAATTAAAAAGGCCATTTCTAGATCCTTCTTGAAATACAATATTGTGAGTGACAACATAATATCCATACACATACAAGGAAGACCTGTTAATACCACTATCATTCAAATTTATGCGCCTACAACCAGAGGCAAAGAGGAGGGAATAGATGATTTCTGTGAGCTGTTGCAGTCAGAAATTGATTAAACATGTAACCAAGCTGCATTAATAATAATGGGTGACTGGAATGCAAAAGTTGGAAATCAGGAGGAAGGATCAGTAGTTGGAAAATATGGACCTGGTGACAGAAATGAGGCTGGGGATAGAATGATATAACTCTGTACAATCAATGATTTATTCACAGCAAATACCTTTTATAATAAACATAAATACAGGCTATAAACATGGATTTCACCTGATGGCATGCACTGACATCAGATTCATTACATCTGTGGAAGGAATTGTTGGAGAAGTTCATTATCAGCAGTAAAAACTAGGCCAGGTTCTGATTGTGAAACCAACCATCAACTGCTCATATGCAAGTTCAAATTAAAACTAAAGGTTAAATCATCCACAGGAATCAAAATTTGACCTTAAGTCTGTCTCCGATGAACTTATAAACCAATCAGGAAGAGGTCAGAGGCCTTGAACACTAATGAATGAAGACCAGATAAGCTGTGAGAATATACCAAGAATATCATTCATGAAGAATGTGAAAGGTTATTACAAAGAAGGAAGAAGAAGAAAAGACCAAGATGGATGTCAGAAGAGACTCTGAATATTGCACTAGAGTGCTGAGAAGCCAAAGCAAAGGGAAGAAATCAAGAAGTTAAGGACCTGAATAGAAAATGTCAAAGGACCACTTGGGAAAACAAGGCAAAATATAATGAAATGTGCAAGGAGTTGGAGTCAGAAAATCAAAAGGGCTGAACTCTCCCAGCATTTATTTCTTAAGCTGAAAGAACTAACGAAGAAATTCAAGCCACAAGTTGCAATGCTTAAGGATGCTATGGACAGAATACTGAATGATTCAAGAAGCATTAAAAGAAGATGGAAGGAGTATACAGAGTCATTGTACCAAAAAGAATTGGCTGACACAGAAGAATTTAAAGAAACAACATATGATAAAGAGGCAATGGTGATGAAGGAGGAAGTTCAGGCTGCTCTGAAGGACTTGGCAAAAAATAAAGCCCCAGGAATTGGTGGAATACCAAGTGACGTATTTCAGCAAAGCACACCATCACAGATGCATGTGCTCACCAAGTTGTGGCAAGAAATCTGGAAGACAACTACTTGGCCAACTGACTGGAAGAGATCCATATTTATTCCTATTTTTTAAAAAAAGTGACCCAACAGAGTGTGGAAATTATTGAACAATATCACTAATACCACACATAGCAAAATCCTCCTGAAGATCATCCAAAAAAGACTTGAATAGTACATTGACAGAGAACTATCAGAAATACAAGCTGGGTTTAGCAGAGGTCGTGGCACTAGGGACAATATTGCCAATGTCAGATGCATCTTGACAGAAAGCAGAGAGTACCAGAATGATGTCTGTTTCATTGACTATGCAAAGGCATTTGACTGTGTGGATCACAATAAATTTTGGCTAACCTTGAGGAAAATGGGAATCTCAGAACACTTGAACGTGCTTATATGAAACATATACTTGGACCAAGAAGCAGTCCTCAGAACAGAACAAGGAAACAGTGCATGGTTCAAAATCAGGAAAGGAATGTGTCAGGGATGCATCCTGTCTCCATACCTTTTCAATTTGTATGCAGAACAGATCATTCGGGAAGCAGGGCTTTATGAGGAGGAGCATGGCATCAAGATTGGAGGAAGACTCACTAACAACCTACGATCTGCAGATGACACAACCTTACTTGCTGAAATTCAAGAAGACCTGAATCACTTGCTGCAAAAAGTCAAGGACTGTAGTCTTCAATATGGCTTGAAGCTCAACACCCAGAAGACAAAGATTCTCACCACTGGGCCAATTGGCAGCACCATATTAGATGGAGAAGAGATTGAAGTTGTTAACAGTTAGAGTTTGCTGCACTCCACAATCAACACTCTTAACACCAGCAGTCATGAAATCAAAAGACCAATTGCATTGGGAAAAATATGCTGTCATGGATCTCTCCAGAGTGCTGAAGAACAACAGTGTCAGTCTAGACACAAAGATGTGCCTAATCCAGCCCATGGTCTTCCCAATTACTTGTAATGCTTCAGAGAGTTGGAAATGACTAAGGATGACAGAAGAAGAATAGATGCCTTCAAGTTGTGGGGCTGGAGAAGAGTCTTGAACAGATCATGGACTGCCAAGAAAGCAAATAGGTCGTTCTTGGAGAGGGTTAAACCAAGTTTTTCCTTGGAGGCTAGGATTTTGAAGCTCCACCTTACTTTGGGCATGTGGCCAGGAGAGACCAGTCCTTGGAGAAGGACATCATGCTTGGAAGGGTGGAGGGACAGTGGAGGAGAGGAAGACCCCAGATGAGATGGATTGATACAATAACTGGGGCAATGGGGGTTGGTGTGTTGGAGTTAGTGAGACTGGCTCAGGACAGGGAAGGCTTCAGAGTTGCTGTACGTAGGGTCACTATACATCACAGGCAACTCAGAGGCATATAACAACAACATACTATGACAGGTTTGGAAAAAGGAGTAGCATCCGCTTCCTAAATAACATGCTTCTGGAAACTATGAACTTTGGTAAATGTCTATGGTTGTAGAGGGGCTTCAGATCTTCTGCTCATAGGGTTACTATGAGTCGTGCTTGACTCAAAGGCAATCAACAACAACAACAACAACAACAACAACAACTTTATAGTTTTGGGTTTTACACTTAGGCTTTTAGTCCATTTCTAGTTCTTGGGTGTGCAATGTAGGTCTTATTTATGTTTTTTTCCCCAATGGATATCCCATTTGTTAAAGGTGCAATCTTTTCCTCACTTGTGTTTATTGTTGCTGTTACATGCCATCAGGTAGACAATGACTCATGGGGACCCTATGAACAACAGCTCTAAATCTTGACCTCGCCTGCACTGTCCTCACAACTTCTGAGCCCAAGCCCATTTTCAGTCATTGTGTTGATGCATCTTGTTGAAGATCTTCCCCTCTGGCTCTTACCTTTCACAGCAGGGTGTCTTTTTCCAAGGGCTGCCTCCCCTTGACGTGCCCCAAGGTATGTGAGGTGAATTTTTGCCATCCTTGCCTCTGAGGAACAGCCTGGTTGCACTTCCTCCAGGAAAGACTTGCTTGTTCTTTTGGAAGTCTATGAGATACTCAATACTCTTCTTCAACACCACAACTCAAAGGCATTGAGTCTTCTTCTGTCATCCTTATTCACTGTCCAACTCTTAGATGCATAAGAAGCAATTGAAAATATCCTGGCTTGAATCAAACTCATCTTAGTCTTTAAACTGACATCCTTGATCACTAGTAGAATTTTGGAGAGCTCCTTGACAGCAGATTTCCCCAGTGTGACACGTCTTTAAAATTTTTTTGACTGCTGCTACCATGGGTGTTTATTGTGGATTCAAGTAGAATGAAGTCACTGAGAACGTCAGTCTTTTCTCCATCTGTCATAATGTTGCCTATTGGTCCAGTGGTGAGGACTTTTGTCCTCTTGATGATGAAATCTAATCCATAATGAAGACTAAAGTCTGGTTTTCTGCACTTCAAGGTGCTTCAAGTCTTCTTCACTTTCAGCAAGCAAGGTGATGCCATCTGTATAATGCAGGTTGTAAGTGGGTTTTTCTCCTATCCTGATACCACATTCTTCTTCACAGAGTCCAGCTTCTCAAATAATTTTCTCAGTCTATAAATTGGATGGGTTTGGAGAGAGGATACAGCCCAGAGTCATCCTATCCTTCATTTTTAACCATGCAGTGTTCCTTTGATCTGTTTAGACAACCGACTTTTGATCCGTGTATAGGGTTGAATGAGCACAATCAAGTGTCTTGGGATTCCCATTTCCTTCAATATTGATCATAATTTATTATGATAGTGGCAAGAAGCTTACATTGCAATCCCAAAGGCACAAGGTCAGAATCCACCAGCTGCTCCGTGGGAGAAGGATGAGTGAGCTCCCCCAGTGGGATTAGCTGCCTCTGGGTCGGTTCCGACTCTACGGTACCCAACAACAACACCAATTCAGCCAAATGCCTGTGCATAGTCAGTAAAGCATAAGTAAGCACCTTCCTGGTATTCTCTGCTCTCAGCCGAGACCCAACTGCCATCAGCAATGATAGCCCTGAAGCCGGGGCCTCTTCTGAGTCCAGCTTGAATTTCTAGAAGTTCCTGTTGATGTAAAAATAATCTTTGCAAGACTTCAGTTGCATGTGATATTAATATTATTCTGGAATTTCCACATTCTTTTTGGGGAACGGGAACAAACATGGATCTCTTCCAGTCGCTTGGCCTAGTAGCTGTCTTCCATATTTATTGGGAGAGACTAGGGTTGCTTCTTGAAACAGCTCTACTGGTGTTTCATCCATTCTAACTTCTAGTGACATCAGAATAAACATGGTGTGGTCCTGGTCCTGCACCCCTCTCACTTCCTTGCTGTGTCCAAGCTCACTGTTGAAACCACTGTCTTGAGATGCTTCTTTGTGGCATTCCTCCTCCATTTGTCATTTTCGGTTTACTAAAAAGAACAAAAACAAAAAACAACAGAACCAAACACACAACAGTAAACCCAAACAAACAAACAACAGCAACCAACAAGCCAACCCCAAACCCATAGCTCACCCGCCACTGGCTTTTTGAGGCTGTAAATCATGTGGGAGGAATTAATCACGTAGGAGGCGATTGCCCCTCTTGTTCCCACGGAGCCTCGGGTGGATTTGAACCAGCGGAAGCTGCCACCTCTGGGTTAACCACACAACCCTCTACAGACTAGGCCTCCAGAGCTCTCTTCCTGACGTGCTAGACCATATGACTGTGCGATTTAAAATGGCCAAAACCACTGAGAGGTGAGACCAGGAAGTGGCCTCTCACTGAGAGATCAGGACAGCAAGAACCCCAGGGGCAGGGAGGAGGTGGCCCCTCTGAGGATGTGGACACAGCTGGGTCTTCAGAGAAGTCTTAACCAATGTGCAGCTGCCTGGCATCCATTCGGCGCCCTCCAAGCTTGCTGCTCACTGTGGCGCGTTTTGGGGACATCTACACCTGTGACAACTGCCCAGTCCACACGGGGACTTCTGCCTTGTACAAATTCTGGAGGTCTTTTCTTCGCCAGCCGTGACTTCCTCCCTCTGCCCTCAACACCAGCAGCGAGCAGATATGAATATAAGTTGTTCCAGGATCTTGAGGCAAAGGATGCAGAGAAAGAGGCTCATTCCCAAGGAGTGACTCGTACTTGAAATAAGTTCTCCCTGTCCCTCCTGATGGGTTAGAGGGAAGAATTTACCCCGTTCAGGCCTGAAATGAGGGTGGTTATAGGCAATGTGTGAGGAAGGGTGTTTAGCCTTTCAAACTAAAAGAAGAGGAAGAGAGGAATGAATAATCACTCATCGCCTTGATCTGTGGGATGAATCTGTGATGTCAGGAACTGTGACAACCAAAGTGAGACCGCGAGGAGAGAGGTCAAAGTGTGCCAGAGAAACTGAGGCAAAGGCCTGGCTGCGCCGAACAGGCAGGTTGTCAACCCAGCCTCTTGAACTTCCTGTTGCTGGAACCAATCCATCTGTGTTAAAATTATGTGTTACTTCAACCAGAAGGCACCGGGTGGACCCAGCACATCTCCACAATCACCTAAACATCCAACCAGCAGTCTTCTGAACAGCTCTTGCATCCACCCATTCTCTAACTCCCAACACTCAACATTTATCTGGATGACTCTTAGGTGCGGGCTGTGCCTCGGCCCTTCAGTGCCCCCCCGGGTCATAGCATCTGCTCATCTCGGAGCCAGGGATGAATGTGCACCATGACATGAAGGGAGCAACGAACAGCTCGACGTTGTGGGCCAGCAACTGAGCATCACAGTCCCACATACACGTGTGCATGGGTACCAGCAAAAAAAGAGAAAAGGAAAGTTCCATGTTTTGAGCTGGTGACAGTCTAAGTTGTTTTCTGTCTAGGTCTGGCCCAGAGGAGGGTGGAGCCTGAGTCATCCATCTCTGCTGAAGAACCACATGTATAGATGGAATTTCACCTACAGGCTCATCTGAGCATCTCCTGGGACAAGCCTACACTACACCTGTGGGTCTGAAAGCACCTTCTCCCTCACCACATATTCTCTCCTTCATTTCCTGTAAAAACGGATTCATTTAGGGCAGCCAGACCCTCCCACCACCACCACCACCAGGACATCAAGTTTCTCTGGATCCTCTGTGCCTGGTTGTGGACATTTGGCCAGGAAGGCGGTGGAGGTTTTAGAGAGGTGGAGGTTTTAGAGAGGATGTGAACTGGGGCAGCACCTGCTTTGCTGCCAGGACTTCTTCCTGGTACTGGTCTGGGGTGTGGATGTGATGGCTGGAGTCCTGCAGTGGTCATGCACCATGCAGTTGTTTGAAGATGATGGCCACATGGACAGGAGGACATAGGGGAAAGATGGAGACCAGGTCTCTCGCATGGCCGTGGTGTGCACAGACTGCCGTCATGGGAAGCTCTTCTCCTTCTTCGTCACCCCAATCACTACGTTGCTTTCAACTTCATGTTCTCTGGTGCTGTTCCTCTGTCTCAAAAGAGTTGGTTTTAAGATACCGTCTACACGAACCTGCCGCACCAGCATGAGGAAGGAGACTGTGGTGTGAAGGGTTGATTGATCACGATGGCTTCTAGCCACTGACTGGCCTACCACATGGATGGGCGGGAGTATATGAATGGGGTGTCTAGTCTCTCCACAAAGGCACGGGTTAGTCTTGCCATTAAATCGCAAGATTCAGCAGCAGAAAGCTGGATTCTCACCACCACAAAGAAGAAGAGCAGCAGAGAAAGCAGTGCACATCCCTCGGAGCCAAAGATTCCTGCACCTGTCAAATCAAAGCTTACAGAAGCAGTAGCAGCAGCCACAGCAGAGAACCAGAGACCCGATGTGAGACAGAGCAGACTTTGGGGCTGCCCCATGGAGCCAGAGCAGGGAGCCTTCACCTGAGCTTGGTGCAGTACTTGGAGTGGAGAAATGCCTTAATTGTCAGGACTGAGAGAGCCTTGCTATGCATCTGAGAGCAGGGCAATGAATAAGGATGACAGAAGAAGAATTATGCCTTTGAGCTGTGTGGAGAAGATCACTGAACATCTCATGGATGGCCAAGAGATCACATAAAATATATCTTGGAGAGAGTACAGCCAGAGTGCTCTTAGGAGGCAAAGATGATGAAGCTTCACCTCACATACTTCAGGCATGTTAGGAGGGGCTATGTTGCGAGGAGGGACATGATGCTTGGAAAGGTAGACTGTTAGTGAAGGAGAGGAAGATCCTTGACCGGGTGATTTGACATGGTGACTGCCATAGTGGGCTCTAATGTGTCAGGAAGTGTGAGGACGGCGCAGGATAGGACAGATTTCAGATCTGTTGTTCATAGGGTCACTATGGTACATGACTCAATAGCACCTAACAACAGCAAAAATAGCCTTGTACCACTGGCCTAAAGCCAGAGGCTGAAAGCTGAAGGGCCTGTGAGCACACTTTGAAGGCCCTCCTGCCTGAGAGTGTACCCTGTTGCCCACCTGACCTGTCAACTTCCCTAATAAACCTTGTAATTGTGAGGATGTTTCTGTAAGGTCTATGTAGCTATTGCAATGGATTTCGGGCCCAGTGGAACAGTAGGATTGGAGTTGCAATTTATTGGAAAAGGTGCAGAAGTATGGGGGATGCGTCTGACCTCACGGGAATTGGTTTTGTGTTATGGATGCTGTCCTGGGAAAAGTCCCCACCTTGTGTTAGTAGGAGTGAGATATGGCATCCTTCCATGCCTCTCTTGCTCTTTTTACACAAACCCACTCCTAAATGTGATTTTAACCCTAAGCATAGAGGTCAAGGTAGCAGCCATGTATCTTGGGAGACAAAGGAGCTGTGCTGTAGTCCCAAAGGCTCGTGGTTTGTGTCCACCAGCTGCTCCACTGGAGAATGATGGGCAATTTCCTCCCATGGGATTAACTGCATTAGAAAACCCACTGGACGGTCAGCTATGGGTTGGCTGTGACTCGATGGTATAGAACAAACAACAGCATTCCACTCATAACACCTTCCGAACTACATCTGGAAAATCACCACCCAAACTGAGGCTGTTTTCCACAACACTGGTCCCAGGACTAAGGGCTTTTAGCCCCGTTTGCCCATCAGCTGCTGCAGGCCTGAGATTGGGGCTGCCCAGGTCCTCATGCACACAGGTTCTACGCCACCCTGCTCTTCTGTCCCCAGTCACATAAGTGACAGAAAGCAGGTACAGATGGAACAGGCTCCACCACTGGACCCTGGACATCTGCATATCAGCTCTTGTTGGCCTGGAGTGCTGGTCACAGGCAGTCCTCTTCTGGAGGTGCCTTCCCTGCCCTGCTTGAACACCCCTCGAGTAAGCCTGGCTGCAGCATCCCCATGCCACCAGCCCCTGATTGAGGAGCACCTGGAATCTTCCCTTCTCTCAGCCCCTACCTGCCTTTGAGTCTCTGCCCAGTGCAGGTGATGTTGTCAGAGCCAGTTCTGAATGAATAATCCTGCTGCTTCTATTTGGATTTCTTCACCTGCAGTCTACAGGGGTACAGACACGAATGGGCAAACCGAAGGAATATGGAAAGCATGTCCAGCAAGGACAGGGGAGGACCACACAGCAACGATGGCAGAGGAAGGTGCAGGAAGACCCCAGGCTGGGGTGGGGTGTGTGTCAAGGAGACCCTGAGCCGTGAGTGCCTGGAGCCCTGCAGAGACCCACAAGCTGGTGTTTGTCCCTCTGCTGTGTTGATCTGTCCACACAGAGATGGCTGGGCAGCCCCTTCTGACCTGTCAACCTTGCTGTGACATTCCAGGCATCATTCCTTCAGATCCTGCACTTGGCAACTCTGCTTCCGTCATTCTTAAACAAAACACACAGCTTTAGTCAGATAAGAATGCACACATGCGTGGTTGGTCTATTGATAAGAAAATAACAATGATTTTTCCTCCCTTGAAATTATTTAGTAATACAACCTATAATTAGTTTCTATGATTAGCTGTAGAGGTGGAATTCACCCAAACCACATAATTGTTATTTTAACAACATTCACTTACAACGTCTCCAAGGAAACAGCGCTGGGCTGCTGCAAGACAGAGGAGTTGCCAGAGCAGCCTGGTGCCAAGGGCTGGCCTCGTGGGCTCCAGAGGGGCTCGGTCCTAGCTGAGTGCCGTGGGCATCCCAGCCATGGCCCTTCACCATGGAAAAGGTGGATGGGCCTTAAGACCCAAAAGGTGTGGCAAGGACATGGTTAAGTGTCTTTGGGTCCAGAGAGTCCTTCCTCATGTGGGCAGGGACATTCGTAGAGGTGCCACCTAGTTTGGAATTAAAACTCAGACTGACTGTTCGTGCCCTGGAGGACTTCCAAGTCCTAAAGTTTTCATAGACGCAGGGATCCTTGATGCTATCCTGTGGAGCAGCTGGTGGGCCTTTCAGGTAGTGGCGAATGCCTGGCCCACAGCACGCAGGACTCATTTGGAGGCCTCTGGGGACAAAAATCTCCAGTGCAATGGCTTCACCCTCTCCAGGACAGAGCAGTTAGTTCTCTTGGTGGTCGATGGTATGTACAAAACTCCTCTCCGGCACCACAACTCACAGGCATCAATTCTTCTTTCATCTTTGGTTATTGTCTAGCTCTCTGATGCATAAAAGGGAATTGTGAAGACCATGGCATGGATCAGGCACACCTTAGTCTCTATACTGATATCATTGCTCTTTAGCACTCTGGAGAAGTCTCTGACAGCAGATTTTATAGTACAATTTATGTTTTGATTTCCTCACTGCTGGTGCCAAGAGTGTTGATTGTGGAGTCAAGTAAGCGAAAATTGTTAACAGTCTCAATCCATCTGTCATGATGCTGCCAGTTGGCGTAGTGGTGAGAATCTTTGTTTTCTTGATGTCGAGCTTCAATCCATATTGAAGACTGCAGTCCTTGACCTTCTGCAGCAAGCACTTCAGGTCCTCCTCAGTCTCGGCAAGCAGGGCGGTGTCATCAGCATAACGCAGGTTGTTGATGAGTCTTCCTCCAATCCTGATGCCACATACCTCTTTGTATTATGATGAATTAGGTTCATTATCAGTTTATTAAAGCTATAAAGGAAAATGTCTATGTTGTATGAAAAGTCAATATGATTTGTAAACCTTCAGTGAAATAAAGAAGTATGTCCTGGGTGTGAGTATGTGCAGAAGTGCATGCTGTATGTGGAGTGCTTTGTGTGCAGTCCACATAGACATAGTGTGAAAGCACGTGTTGGGGGTCGGGAGTTGTATGTGTGTAAAGGTCCATTCTTTCTATTCAATACCCATCTGAAAAAAAATGCTATTGGCATCACAGGCAAGGTTTGCATAACGACCCCACCATCAGGCTACCACAGATTTATTTTGAAAGGAGTGTTGGGGAAGAGAAATGGTGGCCCACAGGATATCAAGTTTCCTGTGGCATGAGGCCATTTAGTCTTTAATCAATGTTTTGGGGTTTTTATCTCATATGGGATCTTGTTAGTGGAACTAATCTATAATTCCCCCAACTCTTAAACAGTCCAATTCAGGAGAAGGTTAACGAGGATCCCCAGTGAAGAAGAATCATCCACGTTGTTTGTAGATGAAATCCTAACGAACGTGCTGATACATTGCTACGAGCAGAAACAGCACAAATGAGTTCATCATCATAATGGTCCCAAATGGGAAATTTTTTTTTTAAAAAAAAAATAAGAATACAAGATATTTTTACCTGGAAACCCCATTTTTAGAGAACAAAGAGAAGACATACAGGAATTGTGGATTTTCTAAAAAGCAGCAATAATAGAAATGCTGCCTGTATCAGAGCCAGGGGGACATTTCTAACAGCAAGGCTTAAGTAACTGTACAAAGTTAATGCTCAGCGTAAAGCAACTGTATTAATGACAACAAAGCAAAACGCTGCAGTTGAGTCTGTTCTAACTCCTAGCGGCCCTCCACAGGGCTTCTAAAGCTGTGAATCTGTACAGGAGGTGACTGACCACCTTTCTCCCTATGAGTTGCTGCTGGGTTTGAACAGCTGACCTTCTCAGTTTGCTGCCAGACACGTTACACACTACCATTGAATACTATTGATGCTGTCAACGACTTCATCACACTTCGATCCACAATCAATACACTTGGTACCAGCAGTCAGGAGATCAGGAGACATATTGCACTGAGGAAGTCTGTAGTCAGGGACCTCTCCAAATTACTGAGGAGCAAGGATGCTGTCTTGAGGACTAAGGTGCAATTGACTCAGAACCCAGTCTTTTCAACACCTTGCTGTACTGCTGAGAGCTGGGCAATGAATAAGGATGGCAGAAGAAAAAGACATGCCTTTGAACCATGGAGTTAGAGGAGAGAACTTACTATGCCATGGACGGCCAAAGGAAAAAAACAAATTATGTCTTGGAGAAGGTACAGCCAGAGTGCTCCTTAAAGACAAGGAGAGTGAGGCTTCATCTTGCATACTTAGGGTGAGTAGGACATCATGCTTGGAAAGGTGGAGGGGCTAGAAGCAGAGGAAGCCCTTCAGCCACATGGGTCAACACAATCACCGCAACAATGCACTTTAGCATGTCAGGAAGTATGAGGACGGCACAGGACAGGACAGTATTCGGATCTGTTGTTCGTAGGGCCTCTATGAGTCGTGCTCCACACTAGACATTAACAACAACATTATACACTATGCCACCAAAGCTCATGTTTATGAATTACAAAAGGGAGGGCAAACAAAAGATGTAAGTATTCTATGCAAAGGCGTCTGACTGTGTGGATCACAACAAACTGTGGCCGACTCTGAGAAGAATGGGAATCCCTGATCGTGTTAATGTGAAATCTATACTTGGACCAGGAGACAGTCGTCAGAACGGAGCAGGAAAACACTGCACAGTTCAAAGTCGAGGAGGGTGTATGCCAGGGATGTGTCCTATCTCTATACCTTTTCAATCTATATGCAGAACTAATCAGCTGGCAGGCTGGACTCTCTGAGGAGAAATGTGGCATCAGGATTGGAGGAAGACTCATCAACAATCTGTGTTATGCAAATGACACAACCTTGCTTGCTGATACTGAGAAGGACCTGAAACGCTTGCTGCAGAAGGTCAAAGACTGCAGCCTTCAATATCAGTTGAAGCTCAACATCAAGAAAACAAAGATTCCTGTGTTTCAGCACCAAAAAAACCCAACAACCCAAACCCAGAGATTCTCACCACTGGGTTGATAGGCAGCATCATGATAGATGGTGAAGAGGTTGAGATTGGTAACAGTTTTAGTTTGCTTCACTCTACAGTCAACATTCTTGATACCAGCAGCCAGGAAATCAAAAGACAAATTGCATTGAAAAAATTTGCTGTCAGGGACCTCTCTATAATACTGAAAAGCAACTATGCAAGTCTGGAGACTAAGGTGCACCTGATTCAGGCCACGATCTTTGCAATTACTTGCTATGTGTCAGAAAGCTAGACAATGACTAGGGATGTTAGAAGGAGAATTGATGCCTTTGAGCTGTGGTGCTGAACAAGAATACTGGCTATATCATGGACTGCTAAAGAGAACAAACATGTTCATCCTGGAGAGGGTGAGATCAAGCTGCTCTTTGGAGGCAAGGATTCTGCGGCTCTGTCTGACATACTTTGGGCATGTTGCAAGGAGGGACTGGTCCTGGTCCTTGAAGAGGGACATCATGCTTGGGAGGGTGGAGGGACAGTGCAAGAGAGGAAGACACTAGATGAGATGGATTGATTCAGTGACTGGGGTAATGGGATTGGGTGTGTTAGAGACAGTAAAGTTGGCACAGTATAGAGCAGGGTTCAGAACTGTTGTCCATAGGGTCACTTATGAATTGCAAGCTACTTAATGGCGCATAACCACAACAATAACCTTTTAAAAAATCTGAGGAGAAGATTATGGATTGTATTATTTCGTATCCCACACCCCACTCCCAGCCAACATGTCTTGCAATTCTAACACCTGTTCCCTGACTATGATGCTGTTTGGGAAGACAGTTTTCTTTTGTGAATGAGATTAAACCAGTGTGGCATGGACCCCAACCAAACCCCATCAGTTCTATGTTCTAAGAAGAACAGAGAAGGATGCTTGGAAGATGGCAGCATGCATAAACAGTCACCCCAACCTCCCTCACAAAAACGAGACCTGCAAAATAGAGATGATGGTCGGCTTCAAGGGACCCTGAACCAGGGAGCAGAGGAGCAGTGGGAACTGCAGACAAACAAGCACAAACAGATCCTGCAGTGGAGACATTGCTTCTCTCACCGTCCCTGCTCCACCTGCAGCCTGCTCTAAACTGAGGAGAGTGGGGGGCCTCATAAAAAGTCTACTCTCCCCCACTCTCACCTGTACAAATAACAGGACTGTAATCTTCTGTCCTAAAATAAACAAGGCAGATCTTCCTAAGGCTTTGTTTGGAGGGAGCTAGTACCTCTCCCACCCAGACACACACAGTTAGTTTCAAGCCTATTATATAAAACAAATATAAATAAGCAAGATGCCATTGTGTTCTAGGCCTCCTAGCAACCCTGTGAATAACAGGTGAAAACCCTGCCCTAGCCTGCACTTCTCTCAGGTTCTCGTTCTGCCTGAACCCAACATTGGAGTCATGGAGTCATCTCTGCGAGGGTCTTCCTCTCTTTGGTAGATCCTTTCCTTTCTCTAGCACGATGTCTTATTCCAAGGATTGGTGTCTCCAAAGGACACACCCAGGTTTTGTTGTGGAGCACACAAACATAAAGACATAATCAGAGGGGATCCAAGATGGCGGCAGAGGCAGAGACAGCGTAGTGAGCTGCGGGAGCAGCGAACCACTTAAAGCAGGACCATTATGGCCTTCCACAGACTTCGGCTTATTGATACTTGAACACTTAAACAGTTGATGACTGGCCCTCAGTGAAGATCAAGGTTCAACAACAGGAATTCAAGGATTCCCAAGGAGAAATGGGTGAGTCTCGTGGCTCCCAACCCCCGCCCCTGCAGAGCCCGCGCTGCGCCGCACAGCCGCTGCAGCTCCATGAGGCTTCCACAGCCGGAATGAATGGATTCCCTCACCCAGGATGGATGCTGGGCACCGGCCCTCCTCAAGACTGGTACAGTGAAGCCACCACACTGCCGCAAGTTGGACTTGGTCTGGAGAGAATTCTTGGAGCCAGGATGGCGGCTGTGGGGGAAGCGGGTGCCCGCAGGCTGCACGCACAAGAGGGGCCGCACACCAGCTGAGTGCCGTGTGGTGTGTGTGTGGGGTGCCCCCAACGGCCGCCTGCGCTGGGGGGCCGTGTGCCTCCCGCAGGCCTCCTGCACTGAGGGGGGGGCGTGCCCCACTGGCCACCTGCGTAGGAGGTGGGGGATGGGATGCATGACCTCCATCTGCAGGTTTGGGTCTCCTTGGACAGGCCAAAGAAGACGATTACCTATGCATTGGACAGGCCAAAGAAGAAGACTACCTATGCATTAGACAGGCCAAAGAAGATGATTACCTATGCATTGAACAGGCCAAAGAAGAAGATTACCTATGCATTGGAAAGGCCAAAGAAGATGATTACCTATGCAATGGATTGCTGAAAGTCACTGTGAGTCTGATGACCTTAACAGTGGCAGTGTGCATAAGAGGACCGACATCCTAAATGCACCACATATTTTGTTCTGTTGAATGTTTCTGCCAAAAGGTGGTTAGACCTGGGGGGAGTCTGTTCGCAATTCTCAGGTTCCCTCAGGGGGAGGGCAGTGACACCTACTTCAAAATATAGTATGACCACTTATGGGGGGGTAAAAGTGGCAGTGCTGGAATTCGAAACACTATCCCTGACCACAGAGTCCTCAGTCAGGTGAGGGGACCAGGCTGGGGTAGGGGCAATTGGAGGGGGAGTATACCAGCCAGCTCCTGGGGGGTGTTGCTCTCCTCGGGATGGGCCGCCCTCGGCCC